>NW_019154105.1:1157214-1267132 GCF_002288905.1 Enhydra lutris kenyoni
ATCCATTCATCTGTTGATGGACATCTAGGCTCTTTCCATAGTTTGGCTATTGTGGACATTGCTGCTATAACCATTCAGGTGCACGTGCCCCTTCAGATCACTACGTTTGTATCTTTAGGGTAAATACCCAGTGGTGCGATTGCTGGGTCATAGGGTAGCTCTATTTTCAACTTTTTGAGGAACCTCCATGCTGTTTTCCAGAGTGGTTGCACCAGCTTGCATTCCCACCAAGAGTAGGAGATACAAATCAAAACCACAACGAGATACCACCTCACACCAGTCAGAATGGCTAAAATTAACAAGTGCGGAGAAAGGCATACCTATGTATTCTTTTCAAGAGTTATTTGGAAGAGGAATTCCTAAGTCACATGGTCAGTGTATGTTAAGCTTTCTAAGAGATCGTCAGTCTGTCGAAGTGGCTGTACATTGTTCTACATTCCTACCGGTAACGTCTGAGAGTTCTGTTTGCTCCACATCCTCGCTTACATTTCATACTGTCAGTTTTAAAAACTTCAGCCACTACAGTAGGGAAGAAGTAGTAGGAAGTAGTAGTATCTCATTTTGGTGTTAGTTTCGTTTCCTTTGTGACTAAAGATGTGGAGCATCTTTACAAATGGTTTTTGGCATCCCATGCATCTCCTTTGGTGGAATTTCTGTTCATATCTTCTGCCCATTTCAGCTGGTTTATTTATCTTATTTTTATTGAGTTATAAGAGTTCTTATATATTTTGGAGATAAGTCTTTATGTCAAATATAGGCATTTTGAATTTTTTTTCTAGAATTTTTTGTGTTTTGGTTTATGAGCCATTTTAAATTAATTTCTGTGACTAGTGAAGACTAAGGTTCACTTTTTCCCATGTGGGTATCCAGTCACCATATGTTATTGAACATAGATTGGCCATGTATGGATGGGTATTTTTGGGTACTCTTTATTCTGTTCCATTGATCTGTATGTCTATTTTTTTTTTTGCCAATATTACTCTGTTCTGATTACTATAACATCATAGTAAATCTTTATTATTGTTATTTTTTAAAGATTTTATTTACTTGATAGAGAGAGACACAATGAGAGGGAACACAAGCAGGGGGAGTGGGGAGAGGGAAGCAGGCTTACTGCTGAGCAGGGAGCCCGATGTGGGGCTTGATCCCAGGGCCCTGGGATCATGACCGAGCCAAAGGTAGCTGCTTAACTGACTTAGCCACTCGGGCGCCCCTATATTAAATCTTTAAATCTGGTAGTGTGGATGCTTTGTTCTTCTTTTAAAAAAATTTTTGGCTATTCTGAGTTCTTTACATTTCCATATACATTTTAGAGCTGGCCTGTCAGTTTATACGGTGAGGTCTGCTGGAATTTCGACTGATATTATGAAGAACCTATAGATCAATTTAGCGAGAATTGACATCTTATCAACATCGAGTCTTCTGACCATGCATGAAGATGATATGTTTCAGGTATTTTGTATCAGCAACATTTTATCGTTTTCAGTGCAGGCCCTTGCACACATTTTATTTATTTATTTATTTATTTATTTATTTATTTTTAAGGATTTTATTTATTTATTCAACAGAGAGAGAGAGATCACAAGCAGGCAGAGAGGCAGGCAGAGAGAGAGGAGGAAGCAGGCTCCCCGCTGAGCAGAGAGCCCGATGTGGGGCTCGATCCCAGGGCCCTGAGATCATGACCTGAGCTGAAGGCAGAGGCTTAACCCACTGAGCCACCCAGGCACCAGCCTTGCACACATTTTAAAATAATTGTCCATAAATATTTAATATTTTTGATTCTATTATAAATGATACCGCTTTTTAACTTTAATTTCTTTTTAAAAAATTTTATTTATTTTTTATTAACATATAATGTATTATTAGCCCCAGGGGTACAGGTCTGTGAATCATCAGGCTTGCACACTTCACAGCACTCACTGCAGCACATGCCCTCCCCAGTGTCCAAACCCAGACACCCTCTCCATAGCCCCCTCCCCCGGCAACCCTCAGTTTTTTTCCTGAGATTGAGGGTCTCTTATGGTTTGTCTTCCTCCCCAGTCCCAGAAATTAACTTTAATTTCTAATTACTTATTTTTAAGATATAAAAATACAATTAATTTTTCAGTATCGCCATTGTATCCTGCTACCTTCCTAAATTCACTTATTATTTCTAGTAGCTTTTGTCTAGATTCCTCAGGATTTTCTATGTGTATGAGTATATTATGTCTACTAATAATGGCAATTTTGTTTCTTTTTTTTTTCCCAATCTTTTGGAATCTTTTGCTTTTCTTTCTTTCTTTCTTTCTTTTTTTTAAATTTTACCTCGTTGCACTGGCTAGGACTTTTTTTTTTTTTAAAGATTTTATTTATTTATTTGTCAGAGAGAGAGAGGGAGAGAGAGCGAGCACAGGCAGACAGAATGGCAGCAGAGGCAGAGGGAGAAGCAGGTTCCCTGACGAGCAAGGAGCCCGATGCGGGACTCGATCCCAGGACGCCGGGATCATGACCTGAGCCGAAGCCAGCTGCTTAACCAACTGAGCCACCCAGGCGTCCCAGCACTGGCTAGGACTTTTAACAAAATGTTTAATAAGTGGTGAGAGAAGGAATTCTTGTTTCTTTTATTTTTCTTTTTAAAAATTTTATTTATTTATTTGAGAGAGAGAGAGAGAGAGATAGAAAGAGAGAGAAACAGTGTAAGCAGGAGGGAGAGGGAGAGAGAACCCGAAGCAGACTCCGTGCTGAGCGCAAAGCCTGATGTAGGGCTTTATTCCATGGCCCTGAGATCATGACCTGAGCTGAAACAAAGAGTCAGATGCTTAACTGACTGAGCCACCCAGGTGTCCACCCAGGAATTCTTGTTTCTGATTTTGGAGGGAAAGTATTTATTCTTTTGCCAGTAAGTGTGTCAACTACAGGTTTTCTGTATCAGCGGAAGAAGTTCCATTCTATTCCTGGCTTGCTGAGAGTTTAACATGAACGGATTTTGATTTTTGTCAAAAAATGAGATGACCATATTGTATTCATTTTTTTTTTTTTTTTTTTGCTAATATAGTGAATTACATTGGTTTTCTAATGTTAAACTTTTCATTTCTGGGACAAACAAAAAGGCATTTCTGGGATACCATTTGATCATGGTGTTTTATTCCTTTTACATGTTGTTGGACTTAATTCTGCTGAATTAAATACCAGTTATTTTTTAATGGTGGGTGCAGGTCATATAGGATTTCATGTAGCATTAATTCTGTTAATCGAGTTAGTGAGACTCAAGGTATAAGGTAGAGCAAATGTTTCTCTGAAACTAAGACTGCCATCAAGGGTAGTAGGTGATGTGTTTTATTGCCGTAGTATTAACTGACACTGAACCAAAGCTTTCTGTTTTACAGAAAAGTCTTCAGAAATGTGGAAAAATTCATGGTGAATAAAGTTTTGTGAGAATTTCCCTTCCCTGTATTTTTGTTAAGGTTGTCAGTTTATGTTCCTGCTAGTGAGCTGTGGAAAGCTTCACAGATGGACTTCAGTTTTCCACTTGCCCTGAGAGCTGACAAAAACAATAGCTCAGACATTTCACAGGGGCTCCGTGGTCCACTGTCAAGGCCTTTGTTCTCAATAGGACTGAAGTACCATAAACAAAAAAAGGGCACGGGGAATGAAAATATGCAGAGCAAAGTCCTTAGCAGTAAATCAGTATTTTTTTTTAAAAGATTTTATTTATTTGTTTGACAGAGAGAGACAGCTTGAGGGGGGACAGGAGCAGGGAGAGTGGGAGAGGGAGAAGCAGGCTTCCCACAGAGCAGGCAGCCTGATGCGGGGCTCAATCCCAGGACCCTGGGATCATGACCTGAGCGGAAGGCAGATGCTTAACGGCTGAGCCAACCAAGCAGCCCTAAGTAAATCAATTCTGAGTGATGGTCCAAGGGTTATGCTTGTGATGCTATGGAGGATAATTCTGCATTGTATTATCTGAGGCTCTAACTGTAAAGTGATCTTTAAGGTTGTCATTGGATTTGTTACAAAGGAATCTCCTTTTCTGGTAAAAGATAAAGCTCTTACGAGAGCATCAAGGGCTAAGGTACTGGGAGCACTTAAAAAAATATGTAAGAAAAGCATCCCTTAGCTTTACACTGAGGTGTGCACAATCTTCTTTTGAGAGGACCGTAGTCCTTTCTCGAGGACTTCTATTGTCTTCTGGTGCTCAGTTGGAGAAAGAGAAAACCATTGCAAGTATTAACCAAGAGGCAATCTCACAATAAAAAATCAGCGTGAAATTCGTTCCTTTATGTATGAGACTCAGGTGCCCCGTTTGAGGACTTCTTAAAAACAAGATCTGCACACAGCTCTGTGTCTAGTACCTGGTAGGGGCTCAGGAAATGTTTCTTTAAAGAATATGTGTATATTTCGGGATGCCTGGGTGGCTCAGTCCATTAAGCGTCTGCCTTCGGCTCAGGTCATGATCCCAGGGCCCTGGGATCAAGTCCCACATCAGGCTCCTTGCTCAGTGGGGAGCCTGCTTCTCCCTCTGCCTACTGCTAACCCTGCTTGTGCTCTCTATCTCTTTCTCACAAATAAATAAATAAAATCTTAAAAAAGAGCATATGTGGGGGCACCTGGATGGCTCAGTGGGTTAAAGCCTCTGCCTTTCGCTCAGGTCCTGATTCCAGGGTCCTGGGATCGAGCCCCGCATCGGGCTCTCTGCTCAGCAGGGAGCCTGCTCCCTCTACCCCCGCCTGCCTCTCGGCCTACTTGTGATCTCTGTCTGTCAAATAAATAAATAAAATCTTAAAAAAAAAGCACATGTAGATATTTCAATGAAAGAATGTACTTTCTAATCTGACCAAAAGTTAAAATGTCAAAACTACCTGTATTCTTTAACTATAATAGTCCAATTCCGGGATGTTAGATTTTTAATATCTGAGGAACATTAACTTTTTATTGATTGAAGAATATTAGGTAAATGAAGACAAGAGGGGTTTGATGCCAGAGGTTTGACTTTATAAAGAAATTACCACTGGTGTGGACCGGCAGAATCAGCATTTCTTAAAAACTAAGAAATGCAAATTCTCAGGCCCTCATCCTGGCCCGCACTGAATCGGAAACTCTGGAGGTGGGTGTAGTCGTTCGTGTTTTAATAAGCCCTCAGGCGAGACTGGTGCCTGCCAGAGTTTGAGAACGTTGGTGTGAGGGCAAGCTTTCTCAGCCATGGCTGTAAAGGGTAGACTCACCTGGGGGGCTTCTGAAATGTACTGACGGCTGGGTCCTACCCTAGATCAGTTAAATCATTATTTCTGAGAACTGAGGTCAGGACATTGATGTTCGTTAAATACTCTCAAACCGAGTTTATTTTTCAGTCAGGGAGATCGTCAGTGTGCCTCTTGACAAATCGTCACAAGGTGAATATACCTGTGTAACCAACACCTGGGCCAAGACATAGACCATGACTTGCACCTCTTCAGTCCCTTCAGTCCCTCTTCACCCCTTCAGTCTTGAGCTCCCCCTAATCATTAGCCTCTCCCATGTGCTCTCACGGAACCACTATTCCAATGCCTTACGCTGTTGATGAATTTTGTAAGATTTTTTTTTTTAAAACATGGTCTGCATCACTGACATCAGAATAATCTGACAATCTTGTTAAAATACAGATCACTGCCCTGCCTACTAGAACTTAAAATCTTTAGGGATTGGAGTATGAATTTTTTTTAGAGGGGGGAGGGACAGAAGGAGAGGGAGAAAGAGAATCTTAAGCGGGCTTCATGCCCAGCATGGAGTCCAACTTGGGCCTTGATCTCCCAACCCTGAGATCATGACCTGAGCCGAAATCAAGTGTTGGACACTTAACCGACTGAGCTACCCAGATGCCCCAAGAGTGTGGATTTTTAACAAATTCTACATTTGTCCTTTGCACTGGAATTTGAGAAATGTTAAAACAATCACTGCTATCACTTACTGTGACTCTTCTGTGTGTTAAAAGTATTCTAAGTGTTCTTCATATATTCATCTCATGTAATTCTTACATCAACACTCTGAGTTAGCTCCTATTATCATTCTCATCTTTTTCAGATAATTAAACTGAGACTCCTTGAGCTGAACGACTTGCCCAAGGTTATATGGCTGGTGTGACCCAGACTGAATCTCTGTATGCGCCACCACTAGCTTATTGCATTTCTAGCCGGGAAACTAGGTGAAAAATGCAAATGTGTCAGAATAACACTGTCCCATCTCTAATCTTATTTTAGAATTATTTTTTATTTATTTTATTTTATTATTTTTAATTTTTAAGTAGGCTCTATGTGCAGCATGGAGCCCGGTGTGGGGCTTGAACTCACAACTCTGACATCAAGACCGCAGCTGACATCAAGAATCAGGTGCTTAGGGCGCCTGGGTGGCTCAGTGGGTTAAGCCGCTGCCTTCGGCTCAGATTGTGATCTCAGGGTCCTGGGATCGAGTCCCGCATCGGGCTCTCTGCTCAGCAGGGAGCCTGCTTCCCACTCTCTCTCTCTCTGCCTGCCTCTCTGCCTACTTGTGATCTCTCTCTGTCAAATAAATAAATAAAATCTTAAAAAAAAAAGAATTAGGTGCTTAGCTGACTGAGCTACCCAGGCGCTCCTCTAATCTTTTTTAAATAAAATTGATCTGGAATTAAGACACATTCCACATTTCTTTGAAGACCACTCTTGTTTATTCCCATTTCTTTTGATTTTCTTTCATAGATCATTCCAAATTCCCATGTGAAGAAGGAGTCGTTTGAGAACACAAATTATTGTTAAAGTTTTAGTGACTTAATGTACTACCCCTCTAAGTGGTTTCTGAAAGAATGATCTATTTAGTGCAAAAACATGAAGTTTGAGGGGCGCCTGGGTGGCTCAGGGTGTTAAAGCCTCTGCCTTCAGCTCAGGTCATGATCTCAGGGTCCTGGGATCGAGCCCCGCATCGGGCTTTCTGCTCAGTGGGGAGCCTGCTTCCCCTTCTCTCTCTGCCTGCCTCTCTGCCTACTTGTGATCTCTCTCTCTCTCTCTCTGTCAAATAAATAAATAAATAAATAATCTTAAAAAAAAACCATGAAGTTTGAATGGAGGAATTTTAGGCAACAGTAGATGGGTCATTTTTAGTAAATGGGTCAAAATGGGTATGTTTGGGGGCATGGGGCCACATTAGAATTCATAGACTATTTCTTTTGTAGGTGAGTGATTGTACAATACACCTCCTGGTCTGTTTGGGGGGATTATAGTCTACCTATTAGGTAGGAATTATAGTCTCATTCATATTGAAATTTATAAAGCAATACAATGGCTGAAACTCTTAGTTTTATCTTTTTAGAACAAAGGTTGACAAATTATAGACTCTATGGTCAGATCTAGTCCTTGAACTATGAATGGTTTTTACATTTTTAAATGTAAAATTTGAAAAAACCTGTTAACCTTTGTAGTAGAACGATTGCTTAAGAATTGAGGACATTGAAAAAAAAAAAAGAATTGAGGACATTGTTTCTTGGCTTGTAAAACCTAAAAATGTTTCCTCTCTGGACCTTTATAGAAAGTTTACTGACCCTGGTTTGGGAGATAATTTTGACATTATAAGTTATGCCAAAGGAAAAGAGTGCAGTCGTACTGTTTAGGGCATGTAAACTGTATTGAATTAAGATGTGTTTGTTGGATGGGTGTGTGTGTGTGTGTGTGTGTGTGTGTGTGTGTATGTGTGTGTGTGTGTATGTGTGTGTAAGCTGAAGGTCTGGGATCCCCTGCTTAGTTGTGTTTGAGTATAACCCAATATGGCAGCCCCCAGGCTCTGGTGATGTCCCACTTGTGGAAATCAGTAAGCAGGGATGCAGCGGTGGCTTAGTCAGTTAAGTACCTGTGTTTGGGTCAGGTCATGATCCCAGGGTCCTGGGATCGAAGCCAGCCTGCTTCTCCCTCTCCCTCTGCCTGCCATTCTCCCTGCTTGTGCGGTCTCTTGCTCTGTGATAAATAAGTGAATAAATCTTTTAAAAATGAAATCAGGGGCACCTGGGTGGCTCAGTGGGTTAAAGCCTCTGCCTTCAGCTCAGGTCATGATCCCAGGGTCCTGGGATCGAGCCCCGCATCGGGCTCTCTGCTCGTAGGGAGCCTGCTTCCCTTCCTCTCTCTCTGCCTGTGTCTCTGCCTACTTGTATTCTGTCTGTCAAATAAATAAAATGTTTAAAAAAAAATGAAATCAGTAAGCATTTGATAACTGTTCTTATCAAGTGCAGTTTAAGATTTAATTATAATCTCTCAGATAAACTTGTAGCTTGTTGGGATAAATGAACTAAATCTGTTCTCCTAAACTCCTACATTACTGATTACCTTCCCAGCATCAAGACATTGGTTTCTAAATGCTTTACATTACTTTGTTTAAGCTGCCCAGCTTCTCTGTGAGGAATTATGCTTCCTTTCACAGATGAAGAAATGCGAGACAGAGATTTTTCTCAGGGTTCTGGCTCTGATTCCGTAAAGTGAGAGCGAGGGATGTGGGACCCAAACAGGCGCAGCCAACAACACGGAGGACATCTCCACACTGAATAGTAAGCCAGGAAAGCATTATGATCCAAATGTTGAATTCATCTATAAATAGGAAATCTCTTTTTCCCCCTGGGATGTGCAAGCAAATTAAGAAACACCCTTTACGCACAGCAGGACTTCAGAACAGATGCGCACGCGGCTGCTTGCCGCTCGGTTTTCACTTTGTTCTGCTGCCTGTGGCGACGGGCCAGCGCGGGACGCAGGCTGGAACAGAAGACTGCCCACGTGCCTGAATTCTCTATAGCAACGACGTGGGGTTCAGGAATTTGAGGCAGGAGGCTTCCTTCCATCTCCACTCCTTTCTGGCTACTCACTGATGCTTGAAATGCATTTAGCGAGGGACAAAGACCCTGAGTCATTAATTTAAGAAATACTTCCTAGCAGCCCCTCCCGAGGGCTCTCATACTGCTCTGTGTGTGTTAATCCTGGCACTTGTCACATTGTACCGACGGGGACCGTGAGCGGTATTTCTGTAGAGAGCATCCAGTACAGGCTCAGGGCCAAGATAAGTTGATTATTAAAGATCTGTTGAAGGGGGGCGCCTGGGTGGCTCAGTGGGTTAAAGCCTCAGCCTTTGACCAGGTCATGATCTCAGGGTCCTGGGATCGAGCCCCGCATCAGGCTCTCTGCTCAATGGGGAGCCTGCTTCTCCCTCTCTCTCTGCCTGCCTCTCTGCCTACTTGTGATCTCTCTCTCTGTCAAATAAATAAATAAAAATCTTTAAAAAATAAAAGATCTGTTGAAGGAATAAAAGTTACACGTGGGTACAGATGACTAGTATCCAAACCTTTCCTGACAACTGGTTGTGACAGGGTCTGGGGGAGGGAGGAACCAGGAAGAAAGAACCAGTGGGAGGAGATTGAGAATATTGAAGAAACCTCGTCTTCACAAAACTTCCCTCGCGGCCGGCCGTCACGTGGCTGGCTGAGAATGAAGCTGCTTGAGAGATACCGGCGAGAACCTGTACACTTGCTCTTTTTTTGTTTTTTAGAAGATTTTATTTATTTGTCAGAGAGGGAGAGCACAAGCAGGGAGAACAGCAGGCGGAGGGGGAAGCAGACTCCCCGCTGAGCGGGGACCCTGAAGCAGGACTCGATCCCAGGACCCTGGGACCATGACCTGAGCCGAAGGCAGACGCTTAACTGCCGTAAGTGACTGAGCCAGCCAGGTGTCCCTGTCCACTTGCTCTCATGCAAAATGAAAACCACGGGCACAGCCAGGTTGAGCACTTCCTTTCGCACCCGAAGTGCATAGCGAGCGGCCTGGAACTCTAAGCCTGTGACGGAAGTGAAGCTTTTGGACATCAAGTCCTGACGTAGTACTTCGGTTGTGTTGTTGGCAGAGACTTTCTTCTTCTGTGACGTGGTTTCGGGGTTTGACGTTAGCGACTGTGCACTTCACTAACTTAATCTGCAGTTCCGGGGCCGGAGGGATGTGTCGTGGGACAATGCTGTCCCCTGCCTACAGGCTGCAGTAGTGATGCGTCCAGAGCTGACCAGAAGTGCTGGGCCAGGAGTGCCCAGGACCTCACCGCTCCAGGGGCCGTCCTCAGCCAGCGGCTGGTGGGCCTGCTTCTCCAGTAGGATGACCTGAGCTTGTATTTCCCAGTTTCCCCATGGGTCGAAGCTCCAGTCACCCCCAGTGTCGCCAGCTGGCCGTAGTACCTCTGTGGGCTTCCTTCCCTTCCCGCTCTCATTTCCCGCTCACCTACTCACACAGTGCTTTCTGTGCGCCCGTGGAAACTTCCCGAGCACCAGCGGGCCACTGGACCCGTTTCCAGGGCACCTACAGGGCAGCAGTGGGTTTTGTTCCTTCCCAAGCGCACTCCAGTATGTCGTGGTCATCAGTTCCACACCGCCGGGTTGGCTTGACGTCGTGGTGACTCGGCGGGGGCTGGGAGGGGCGCGGGGCAGAGGTGCGGGACGAGCACGCCTGAGCTCCGCGGACACTTGGTGGCCCTGGCTCCCTGCGGGCGGTCACCCCCTCGGTGCCGAGAGGGTGAGTCCTCCTCGTCTACTCTAATTGCTTCGTTTGGGGAAATCGCCTCTGCTTCAAAGAGCGGTGCTGGTTGTGTTGGTTTAATGACCGTCTCCTCGTCAGGTTTTGCAAAGCTGGTGTCGACGGCCTTGCTCAGGAGCGCTTCCCCGGAAAAGCCCAGATGAGAAGAGCCGTGGAGCCTCCATTTCAGTCAGGTAACGACACCATTTGCCCTCGACCTCGGGCACTTCCTTGTCCTCCCCGGGCGGCGCGGAACGCGAACCAGCCCGTGGCCGAGCGTTTAGGGGGGATGGCAGGAGTGTGCCGCCCGCCCGCCGCCGCGTGCCCGCCGCGCGACGCGACGAGAGCAGGTCGGGGTATTACGAACCCATCGGACGGTGACTTTCCTTTAACGACGTCCCCACGGGCCGCGCGACGGCCAGGTCTCGTGTGTCGGCTCCCGTGGTCACGCACTGTGCGGCGCCGCCACTGCGGTTTTCCTCGCTGCCGAGTGATGCGAAACGGTGGCGTGGAAAGGCAGAAGCGGTAATGGTTGTGGATGGCCTCGTCGGAGTCAGCCCTGGTTGCCCGGAGACGAGCGGCTGGTGACAGAGAGAGACAAAGTGCGAGTGGAAACCGGGAGAAGGTGAAGAGGAAGCAAGATTGTTATCCAAGTCCTGGGGTCGAGTCTCTGTCAGGCCCTCCAGGAAAACGTGTGCAGCATGAACTCTATCTGCACCCCTCGCAGGCTGCTCAGACCTGGGGCGGGACGTGGCAGCTTTTCTTTGCGGCCCCTGTTGGCCTTGGAATACCAACCTGGAACACGGTTCAGCTTCTCAGGCTTTTCTCCATTGCTTTCAACTCCTCCACGAACCCCCGCTTCCCCGTGGCTGCTGCTCACTCCCCGGGACTCAGGCGCGTGTCCTTGAGAGACTGCCGCTTCTCTGCCCAGGGACAAGCAGGGTTGAAAGAGACGAGGCAACCTTCCCATCTCCTGGCGCCCCTTCTTCTCTCTCTGGCCTGCCTCGCACAGAGGGAAGTATTAGTGTACTTGACTTTCTTTGCTGGAAAGCCGGGAGACAATTAAAGGAAATTAAAAGGTAGGAGTTGAAAATGTAAATCTATATGGTACCTATTGCCTTTTAGAAGATCGAAGAGGAAGAAATGCAAGAAATGAGATGCTTCACAGGGGAGCGCCTGTGGTAAGTTGGAAAACAGCCGCACCAAACATGAGATCCTAATCCCTGGAACCTGTGAACTTACCTTAGAAAGAAAAAGTCTTTGCAGATGTTATTAGATTAGGGATCTTGACGAAAGGAGATTATCCTGGATTATCCAGGTGGGCCTTAAATCCAGTCACCAGCTTCCTACTACAAAAGAAGCCCAAGGAGATTATGCACATGTAGGAGAAGGGGGTGTGAAAGTGGAGGCAGAGACTGGAGGGATGGGGCTCTAAGTGAGGGCATGTCGGCAGGAAGAGGCAAGGAAACTGTGGATTTTTTTTTTAATGCTCAGTTAGCTAGCATATAGTATATCATTAGTTTTTGACGTAGTGTTCAAGGATTTGTTGAGTATAACACCCAGTGCTCGTCACAACACTTGTCCTCCTTAATACCCATCACCCCGTTACCTCATCCTCCCACCCTCCCCCCTTCTGTAACCCTTAGTTTGGTTCCCGGAGTCCAGAGTCTCTCATGGTTCTTCTCCCTCTCTGCTTTCTTCCCATTCAGCTTTACTCTCTTTCCCCTGTGGTCCTCTGCGCTATCCCTTATGCTCCACAAATAAGTGAAACCATATAATAATTGACTTTTTCTGCTTGACTTATTTCACTCAGCATGACCCCCTCCAGTCCCATCCATGTCGGTGCAAATGGTGGGGATTCACCCTTTCTGACGGCTGTGTAGTACTCCATTGTATATGTGGACCACATCTTCTTCATCCATTCGTCTGTTGAAGGGCATCTTGTTTTCTTTTGTAGTTTGGCTATTATGGACATTGCTGCTATGAACATTGGGGTATGTGCCCCTTCTTTTTACTACATCTGTATCTTTGGGGTAAATACCCAGTAGTGCAATCACTGGGTCCTGGGGAAGCTCTATTTTTAACATCTTGCGGAACCTCCACACTGCTTTCCAGAGTGGCTGCACCAACTTGCATTCCCACCAGCAGTGTAAGAGGGTTCCCCTTTCTCCACATCCTCACAAACACTTGTTGTTTTCTGTCTTGTTAATTTTTTTTATGGGCATACTCCTGTCCTCAGAATTACCTGTTTCATATAGTTCCTTCTTCTAACTTCCCTTCCCCTGAATATCTCATTTTTGGGGGGACTTGCTGCTTATCTTTCTAGACCTGTTCCTCTTCCCTCCTCCCTCCGGGAGTCTGTTTCCCCAAGTCTGATAGTGGGACCTCAAGTGAGGGCACCCATCATCAGAGATGTGATCATAGATCTGAGTACAATAGAACTGTCTAGATGGAGGTCAGATGGGGATAGGGATTCTGGTACCCTGAGTCTCACACTGTGGTGCAGAGTGGACAGGGCTTTCCCTTTTGTGTCCTCTTTAAGATCTGACCGTTGAGTTGAGTTGCTCCTATTTCTTCTCCCAGTTTTACACACACGCACACATGCACGCACACATGCACACACACACTCCTTTTATGGACAAACATGAATTCCAAAAGACAGTGCAGTCTAGACCCATAAGAAGAAGGCAAAATTTCCCTAACTGCCTCATAATTTGTAAGGTGCGGGCCTACCCATCCAGTAAGTCCACTACACTTACGCCAAGTAATGTTGGTTCCTTTCCTTCATTCTCCCTTTTAAACTGTTCCCATTAGGGTCTGCTGGGAACAAGTAGAGGGTCTAGTGCCGGACTGTTTGGCTCTTAATGGCTGTCTCCTTAATTACCCAAAGATACATGTTTATATAACTGCCTTGGTAAGAGCTCAAAGTTTTATTCTAGTTTCCTGTCGCAGAAGGGAGGTAATGTAACACTGTGAATCAACTGTACTTCAAGAAAGGAAAAGAGAAAAGTAAGGGGGGGGGCAAGTGATTTATGTTCCCATTCACTCAGTTGACTGGAACTTTGGGAGTCAGTTCGCGGGGCTGGAGGGGAAGACTTAGTCTCATTAAAGGAACAGAAGGAGGAAGGTCTGGTTTGGTTAGGGGTCATGTTAGCAGTTGATCATTGGTGAGATTTAAGAAAGGGCTAGAATCTCTCCTACCTTCTCCCCAGCGTGTGATTGTACTAACTTCCCTTTCTCTTTGACTTGAAATGCTTACTGCTAATAAGAGCTTATTATACTACAAAAGGGAGGTGTTGTCTCCAGAAATCTGGTTTTCGGAAAAGAAAATGGAGCCCTCGTTGGGCTCTCTTCTGGATTTCTTGCCCAGAACACATTAGCCATGATTGAGGGTTTCTTTCTCTTGATATGTCTGCCAATATTGTTAACATTTTAAGCTTTTGCCAGATTTTCAGGTATGAAATAGTGACTTACTCTGGTTTTGATTTGCTTTGTCCTTGGTGATTAGTGAGCTGAAGCATCTTCTCATAGGCTTATCAGCCATTACATTTCTTCTTCCTTTTTTTTTTTAAAGATTTTATTTATTTATTTGACAGAGATCACAAGTAGGCAGAGAGGCAGGCAGAGAGAGGGGGGAAGCAGGCTCCCCGCTGAGCAGAGAGCCCGATGCGGGGCTCGATCCCAGGGCCCTGGGATCATGACCTGAGCCGAAGGCAGAGGCTTTAACCCACTGAGCCACCCAGGAGCCCCATATTTTTTTCTTCTATAAATTACTTGCTTAATAGCCTTTGTCCTTTTTCTATTTGTTAAGTTTAGGTTTCTCTATTTTTTAAAGATTTTATTTATTTATTTGACAGAGAGAGACAGTGAGTGAGAGAATGCAAGTGGGGGGCCAGGAGAGGGAGAGCAGGCGCCTCGCCTCGCTGACTGAAGCAGATGCTTAACGGCTGAGCCCCCAGGCGCCCTCGGTTTAGGTCTCTCATGTTGATTTATATGATTCAAGATACACATTTTTTTCCATTTTATTTTATTTCTTTTCAGTGTTCCAGAATTCATTGTTTATGCACCACGTTGAAATATCTTAAGTTTGATACTATCATGACGATGTATGAGCTTCCGTTCACATGAATGTTCCTGGCTATAGCCCCCTCACAAGAAGACCAGGTAGCGCCCGTTCTTAGATGAGACACCACCGTGAAAACCCTAGAATTTGGGAGTGAGCCTGAAACACTTCGCTGGGAAGAGAGACCGAGGCAGGCCACGTTAGACATGTGGGGGAGCAGCTGGATTGTCGCACTGCCCTGCCCCTGGCCTGCACAGCACCACACCAAGAGGGTGCCCCAGGGCCTCTGGTTTCTCCTGTGGGAAAGAGAGGACCCACAGTGGACAGTCCACTCTGCGACATTATAAGATGCTTCCTGGGAGGCTCATTGGGCTTACCCGTCTTACCTTACAGGGATCCTTGGGGGTTTGTAGCCCCTCCTGGGCTCAGAGTCCAGCCATTGGCACAGCCTGAGGCCCTCCCCGTCTCTGTGGGCATGCCCACAGCCCTGCCCAACTGTGGAATCCAGCCAGAGGCCTGCGCTGTTAGAGAACACAGCTTGCGACCCTGCTGGTTAGAGGTATTGCAGAATCAGCTAGTGTCCCCTGTCCCCCGACCACAGAATACAGCCAGCAGCTCTGCCCCACCAGGGAGCCCACCCCGCAGCCCCACTTGAATCACGTATGGAACCACCAAAGACTCTTAATAGCCAAAGAGATCTTGATGAAGAACAGCTGGAGGCATTACGCTTCCTGATTTCAAACTGTTCTACAAAGCTGTCAATCAAACAGGATGGTATTGGCATTAAAAACAGACACATGAAACCAGTGGACCAGAATAGAGAGTCCAGGAATAAACCCACAAATATGCGGTCAGCTAGTATTTGACAGGGGAGCCAAGAACACTTAATGGGGTAAAGATTGTCTCTTTAATAAATGATGTTGGGAAAACTAGATATCCACATTCAAAAGAATTAAACTTTGTTCATTCCTTATCTTTTGCCATTTATAAAAATTTATTCAAAATGGACAAAAAACTTAAATGTAAGACCCTAAATCATAAAACTCCTAGAGGAAAACATAGGTGGTAAGTTCCTTGACATTGGTCTTGGCATTGATTTTTTTTTTTTTAATTTTTAGATATGACACTAAAACTACAAGCAATAAGAGTAAAAACAAACAAGTGGGACTACATCAAACTAAGAAGATTCTGCATAGCAAAAGAAATGATCAACATGAAAAAGCAACCTATGAGATGAGAGAAAATTTTGCAAATCCTCTATCTGTTAGGGGGTTAATATCCAAAATATATAAGGGTATTGCTTAATATAGCTAAACCCCCAAATAATCCAATTAAAAAATAGACATTTTTTTCCAAGGAAGATACCCAAGGGTGAACAGGCACATGAAAAAGTGCTTGCTATCACTAATTACCACAGAAATGCAAATCAAAACCACAGTGAGTTATCACCTGACACCTGTTAGAATGACCATTATCAAAAAGACAAGAAATAACAAGGGTTGGTGAGGATGTGGAGAAAAGGGGACTTTTGTGCACTGTTGGTGGGAATGTAATTTGGTGCAGCCACTATGGAAAATGGAATGGAGGTTCCTCAAAAAAATAAAAAATAGAACGGCCATATGATCCAGCAATCCCACTTCTGGGTATATATCTGAGGGAAATGAAATCACTATCTCATAGAGCTATGTGCACTCTCCTGTTCACCAAAACATTATGATAGCTAAGACATGGAAACAACGTAACTGTCCGTTAAAGCCTGAATGAGTAAAGAAAATGGTGTGTAACGGGATATTATTTAGCCATAAAAAGGAAGGAAGTCTTGCCATTTGTGACAGTATGAATCTTGAGGGCATTATCTAAGTGATATAAGGCAGAGAAAGACAAATACTATATGATATTACTTATATGTAGAATCCAAAAAATACGGAACTCATAGAAACAAAGTAGATTGCTGGTTGCCGGGGAAAGGGTGGGGGAAATGGCTGAAGATGGTCAAAGAGTACAGATGTTCAGTTACAATATGAATAAATTCTAGGATCTAATGCACAGCATGGTGGCTGTGGCTAACTGTGCTCTACTGTGTTCTTGAAAGCTGTTAATAGAGTAGATTTTAAAAGTTCTCAGCATACACAAAAATGGTAGTTGCATGAGGTGTTAACCAACTTAATTGTGGTAATCATTTTTCTTTTTTAAAAAAGGTTTATTATTTTTGGAGAGAGAGAAAGAATGAGTGCTTGGGGTGGGAGGGGCAGAGGGAGAAAATCTCTCAAGCAGATTCCCTACTGAGCAGGAGCCCGAGGTAAGGTTTAGCCCCACAACCCATGAGATGATGGCCTGACCCGAGACCAAGAGTTGGGTGCTCAACTGACTGAGCCATCCAGGCACCCCAATTATGATTCAGTAGGCCTCGCTCTGAATTATACTTTGGCTTAAGGGAATATTGTAGTTGATTTGATCATCTTTCTAGGTCACTCATATTTTCTCCATAACAGCAATAAGGCTATTTTGCTCTCTGTCACTCGTGTGTTCATTGGAATAGCACTGGTAGTCTTCTTCAGTAACTTGTCCTTTGCATTTATGAATTGGGTAACTGTTTCAAGAGGTCTAGCTTATGGCTTATCTTGGCTTTTGATATGCCTTCCTCACTAAGCTTAATCATTTTTAGCTTTTGATTTAAAGTTGAGAGACACGTGACTATTCCTTTCACTTGAACACTTAGAGGCCATTGTAGGGTTATTCGTCGGCTTAACATCAACATTGTTGTGTCTCAGGGAATAGGGAGGCCTGAAGAGGGGGGTGGGGAAGGGCAGTCGGTAGAACACACACAACATTTATCAATTAAGCTTTTTGTCTTATGTTCCCAGTTACAGTAGTAACATCAAAGATCACTGATCACAGATCACCATAACAACTATAATAATGGAAAAGTTTGAAATATTATGAGAATTACCAAAATGTGACCCAGAGACATGAAAGGAGCAAGTGGCATTGGGAAAAATGATATCAATTAGACATGCTTGAGGCAAGATTGCCACAGATCTTTAATTTGTAAAAAATGCAGTCTCTGAAGTGCAATAAAATGAGGTTTGCCTGTATACAGATGTGTGTATACATACATGTGTATATATGTATGTATGTGTGTGTGTGTTATAATACCATATATAGACTGTCCGTTGATCTGTTCAGCACTAGACCTTGATATCTAGAAGAGTGAAATTCCCCTCCTATATGTTCTTCAAAATGGACCCGGCTATCTTCGACTCTTTATCATATTTTTGCACGATTTAGCATAACTGAGAACATAGGTATACAATTTCATAACCTGCCATTTTTCATTTAGCTTGATAACAGCAGATTTTAAAATTTTCTTAAAACTTTTGCCAGTTTCATATCAGATAGCTCATACTGTTCCCCTGTGTGCTGTGTAATGTTTTATTTAGCCATTCCTGTATTGCTGGACATCTAGTTTATTTCCATGTTTTCTTATAAATGATAACAACACATTGAACATTTTTATGCATAAATGTTTTTCCATTTTCAGGATGATTACATTAGAATATATTCTTGGAAATGGAATACAATTGGGAGTGTGTGGTGGTGCCGTCAGTTGAGCATCAGACTTTTGGTTTGGGGCAGGTCATGATCTTGGGTTCATGGGATCGCGCCCTGCCTGCGTTGGCCTCCTGGCTCAGCACTGAGTCTGCTTAGGACTTTCTCTTTTTCCCCTCTGCCCTTCCCTCCTGCTCTCTGTCTGTCTGTCTGTCTCTCAAATAAATAAATCTTAAAAAAAATAATTTTACCTCTAGGTGGTCCTGAAGAGGTAATTTTCTGGACACTAAGCAATATTCTTAAATAGTGAAGAAGAAATGGGCCTGTAGTCATTGTTGCATGGACATGGCATTGAGGGAGGGACAGAAGAGGGGCTTAAAGAATTAATCCCAAAGCAGCTCTTTTGATTTGGCGTCAGGAATGAGGATATTTCTGTTGGCTTCATTAATGGTGGCTTCATTTCTTCCTCATATCCCCTTATTCCATATACAGATTTTAGAATATAGCAGCTTTTTGACAGATTATTTAAATCCCAGTGAGGTGGAACAGCATTTGGATTGTTTATAATGACTATCATCAGTGGCAAATTAGTTCAGCCTGTCTCAGTTCATTCTCTCTGACGGCTTCATGTTTATTTCACACCACAGAGGCTGAAAAAGAAAACATGTAGAAAGGAGAATTTGTTTTATTGTCATTTAATTATGTGAATAATAACACAATCAAGAACGTGTTCAGGACCCTCTCAGCTACGAAAGGAAAGTGGACCTGAAAGACCATGCCCGTTAGACTTTTTTTGTAAGTTTGGTTTACCATTTTTGTTTCCTACATAATAGTGTTTTTTTTAATTGAATTCTATCAAATTGGCATTTTTCTAGAAATGGTAATTTAAGAAATAGACAAGTCATGGTAACTGCAAATCATCCATGATTTCTTGACCTTTGGAATATACTGTATGGGATAACCATGTCTTTTGGCACAACTTTGACAACTGATACACTGTTACCTATTATTGCAATTAAAAGGGTAAGAATACAGTGTTTCCAGAACTCATTCATCTTGCATAATTGAAACTTCACCACCTTTGATCAACATCTCCCATTTCCCCTTCTCCTGGCATCCACCATTCCACACTCTGCTTCTATGCGTTTGACTATTTTAGATCCAACATATAAATGAGATCATGCAATATTTGACCTTCTGTATATGCCTTACTTCACTTAGCATGATACCATCAGGTTCATCCCTGTTGTTGCAAATAGCGGGGTTATCTTCTTTCTAAAGGCTGAATAACATTTCATTATTATATATACCACATGTTCTTTGTCTATTCATCCATTGATGGATATTTAGTTTTTTTTCATATCTTTGCTATCGTGACTAATGCTGCAATGAACAATGGAGTATGGATACCCTTTCGAGATAGTTATATCATTTCCTTCAAATACGTATCCAGAACTGGGATTTCTGGCTCATATGGTAGTTCTATTTTTATTTTTTTAAAAGAAACTCCATATTGTTTTTTTGAAATTATTATTAACATATAATGTATTATTTGTTTCAGTGGTATGGGTCTGTGATTCATCAGTCTTACACAATACACAACACATACCTACCCCAATGTCCATCACCCAGCCACTCCATCCCTCCCAACACCCTCCTCTCCAGCAACCCTCAGTTTGTTTCCTGAGATTAAGAGTCTCTTATGGTTTGTCTCCCGCTCTGGTTTCATCTTGTCTCATTTTTCCCTCTCTTCCCCCATGATCCTCTGCTTTGTTTCTCAAATTCCAGTATCAGTAAGATCATATGATAATTGTCTTTCTCTGATTGACTTATTTTGCTTAGCATAATAGCCTCTAGTTCCATCCACGTTGTTGCAAATAGCAAGATTTCAATTTTTGAAGGCTGCATAATATTCCATTATGGAATATGCCAATATTGCAATATTCTATTTTCTATCTATCTATCTATCTATCTAGATATCTATCTATCTATCTATGTATCTTCTTTATCCATTCATTGGTGGACATCTGGGCTCTTTCCATAGTTTAGCTATTGTGGACATTGCTGCTATAAACATTTGGGTGCACGTGCCCCTTCAAATCACTACATTTGTATCTTTGGGATAAATACCTAGTAGTGCAATTGCTGGGTCATAGGGTAGCTCTATTTTCAACTTTTTGAGGAACCTCCATACTGTTTTCAGAGTGGCTGAATCAGCTTACATTCCAACCAACAGTGTAGGAGGGTTCCCCTTTCTCTGCATTCTCATCAACATCTGTCATGTGCTGTCTTGTTAGTTTTAGCTATTCTGACTGGTGTGAGGTGGTATCTCATTGTGGTTTTGATATTGAGTGATATTGAGCACTTTTTCATGTTTCTATTGGCCCTTTGGATGTTTTCTTTGAAGAAATGTCTGTTCATGTCTTCTGCCCATTTCTTGATTGGATTATTTGTTCTTTGGGTGTTGAGTTTGAGAAGTTCTTTATAGATTTTGGGTACTAGCCCTTTATCTGATACGTCATTTGCGAATATCTTCTCCCATTCTGTCGGTTGTCTTTTGGTTTTGTTGACTCTTTCCTTTGCTCTACAAAAGCTTTTGATCTTGATGAAATCCCAGTAGTTCATTTTTGCCCTTGCTTCCCTTGCCTTTGGTGATGTTTCTGGGAAGAAGTTGCTGTGGTTGAGGTTGAAGAGGTTGCTGCTTGTGTTCTCCTCAAGGATTTGATGGATTCCTGTCTCACATTGAGGTCTTGCATCAATTTTGAGTCTATTTTTGTGTGTGGTGTAAGGAAATGGTCCAGTTTCATTCTTCTGCATGTGGCTGTCCAATGTTCCCAACACCATTTGTTGAAGAGGCTGTCTTTTTTCCAATGAACATTCCTTCCTGCTTTGTCGAAGATTAGTTGGCCATAGAGTTGAGGGTCCATTTCTGGGCTCTCTATTCTGTTCCATTGATCTATGTGTCTGTTTTTGTGCCAGTGCCATACTGTCTTGATGATTACATCTTTGTAATAGAACTTGGAGTCTGGAATTGTGATGCCACCAACTTTGGCTTTCTTTTTCAACATTCCTCTGGCTACTTGGGGTCTTTTGTGGTTCCATATAAATTTTAGGATTATTTGTTCCATTTCTGTGAAAAAAGTTGATGGTATTTTGATAGAGATTGCATTAAATATATAGATTGCTTTAGGTAGCATGGATATTTTTACAGTATTTTTTCTTCCAACCCATGAGAATGGGGTATTTTTCCATTTCTTTGTGTCTTCCTCAATTTCTTTCATGAGTGTTCTATAGTTTTCTGAGTACAGATCCTTTGTCTCTTTGGTTAGATTTATTCCCAGGTGTCTTATGGTTGTGTGCAGTTGTAAATGGGATTGACTCCTTAAATTTTCTTTCTTCTGTCTTGTTGTTGGTGTACAGAAATGCAACTGATTTCTGTACATTGATTTTTTTTAAAGATTTTATTTATTTATTTGACAGAGATCACAAGTAGGCAGAGAGGCAGGCAGAGGGGGAGAGGGGAAAGCAGGCTCCCTGCTGAGCAGAGAGCCCGATGTGGGGCTTGATCCCAGGACTCTGGGATCATGACCTGAGCTGAAGGCAGAGGCTTAACCCACTGAGCCACCAGGTGTCCCTGTGCATTGATTTTGTATCCTGATACTTTACTGAATTCATGTATGAGTTCTAGTAGGTTTAGAGTGGAGCCTTTTGGGTTTGCCACATAAAGTATTATATCATCTGCAAAGAGTGAGAGTTAGACTTCTTTTTTGCTGACTCGGATGCCTTTTATTTCTTTTTGTTGTCTGATTGCTGAGGCTAGGACTTCTAGTACTATGTTGAATAGCAGTGGTGATAGTGGGCATCCCTGTCCTTATCCCAGTTTTTCCCCATTGAGAATGACATTCACTGTGGGTTTTTTGTAGATGGCTTTTATGATATTGAGGTTTGTACCGTCTATCCCTACACTGTGAAGAATTTTAATCAAGAAAGGATGCTGTACTTTGTCAAATTCTTTTTCAGCATCTATTGAGACTATCATGTGGTTCTTGTCCTTTCTTTTATTAATATAGTGCATCACATTGATTGATTTGGGGATGTTGAACCAATCTTGCAGCCCTGGAATAAAGCTCACTTGGTTGTGGTGAATAATCCTTTTAATGTACTGTTGGATCCTATTGGCTAGTATTTTGGCAACAAATTAGACAACCTGGAAGAAATGGTTATATTCCTAGAGATGTATAAACTACCGAGACTGAACCAGGAAGAAATAGAAAATCTAAACAGACCCATAACCAGCAAGGAAATTGAAGCAATAATCAAAAAATCTCCCAATAAACAAGAGCCCAGGGACAGATGTTTCCCAGGGGAATTATACCAAAGATTTAAAGAAGAATTAATACCTATTCTGAAACTTGCAAAAAATAGAAATGGAAGGAAAACTTCCAAACTCATTTTATGAGGACAACATTACCAGACAAAGACCCCACCAAAAAGGAGAATTACAGAGCAATATTCCTGATGAACACAGATGCAAAAATTTTCTCCATATTGTTTTCCATAGTAGGTGCACCAATTTACCTTCCCACCAGTAGTGTGTAAGGGTCCCCTTTTCTCCACATCCTCACCAACACTTGCTATCTCTTGTTTTTTTTTTTTTTTTTTTTTTTTTTGATAAAGCCATTCTAACAGGCATGAGGTGTTGTCTCACTGGAACAGCATGGTAACTGCCACTAACATATTTTTTTTTATACTTATAGTTTGTTAAGAAGGTAGATTCTTAAGTGTTCTCACGATTTTAGTTCTCACTAAAGAAAAGAGAAAGAAGAAAGAAGTAACTGTGAAGTAATGGATATGTTAATTAGCTTGATTGTGGTGATATTTCACAATATATACAATGTTTTGATATCAAACCATGAAGTTGTATGCCTTAAGTATATACAACTCCTATGCGTCAATTATACCTTGGTAAAGGTGAAACGTTTTAAAACTCAAAGTAAGAAAAGGCTGAGAATAAATTTAATGTACCCACATATTTGCCCCTTGATGATCTACTTGGGTACTTCCCTCTCTAGGAATTATTTCAACAGATGTTTAGTTCTAGGTCTTGCTCACTCTTTCTGGGTGGTGTCTTTGGTTAATGCAAAGTAGTGTTGGTATTTATATAAACAGAACACAATAAGAGAGAGAAATCTATTAATAGAAAGCACGTACAGTTTTCTTCCAAAAATCCGGTTCCACCAAGAGAATGTGGGTGTCTGCCTGGGGCTGGACATTCACCAACACGGGAAAACAACCATTTACCAAACCCATTTCCATGAGAGGAATTGCAGTGAAAGGCTGCCTACATCAAAGACTGTCTGGGTTTGTCGTCTGGCACCACTGGCATACCAGCTGTGTGATCTTAATCCAGTCTCTTATTCTTTCCATGCCTCAGTTTCCTCATCTGTAAAATGAAGTTGTAAAGATGAAGTGAGTTAACATGTGTAAATTATTTGCACATGTAAGTACTTAGCAAATGTTGGATATTATTATTAGTTTGTATGTGGAACCCTGAGCAAAGTCCATAGGCAGTGAATACATTGGGTCTCAGGGAGACTTCTTGGCCCTCCATCTATTCTGAACATTCTAGAATTTCTAGTGACACAGGTCGAGCTCCCTAGAAACAGCCTCTGAGATGGAGATTAGCCTGTTAAGTAGGGACTCTTCATGAGATCATCATCTGTGGAAGGGAACAAAGTGGAGGTTGGGCAGAGGTGGTTTTTGTTTTCCCGATTAGACCTTGACTGATATATACCTTCTCCCTCCACCAATTAGTAAGAAAATTCCCTGAAGTCAGGGGCTAGGTTTGCTTTTGCTTATGGAGGTATTTTCTTGGGAGTAGCACAGAGACTGGAAGGTTTCAATAGCACTGCAGCCATTCCCAGCTCCGGACTCACTGGCAGTCCTTGTCACCGTCCAGACTTCCCTGTGAAATCTCCAATGCCAGCATAACACATTCTGATGGCAATTTCAGTCTCATTAACTCTCTCATTCCCCTACTTCCCCTGCAGTTCAAAAGCAGTTTAGGAAATGCAGAGGCAGAATTTATAGGTCTGTTTTTTTAATAGTAAACTGTAATTGGAAGGAATATACCATTGTGTATCTGTTCTCTGTTCTTTCCCTCCCCTCCTCCTGCCTGCCTTCCTTGCATCTCCGTCTTCCTCCTCCTTCTCCATCCCACTCCCCTTTATTTTGCCATGACTGCCTGGAAGCCTAGAGCCAAATCTTTCACCTGAATATGGTGCCTGTGTCAATCACCCATTTATTTTATTAAATGCAGATTTATTTACATGGCTACTAGAGACGCCAAGATGAGTAAGATGTGACACCTGCCCTCCATGAATGCTAATAGAAGAAGTAGACAAGTGAGCACACGTGCTATAATAAAGCCAAGTGCAGGAGTTCTACTGGAGTGCAGTAGAAGGTCTGGCCAATTCCATGGGAGCGTAGGTAAGCTGTCACAGAGGACGGATAGAATTTCTTCAGGGAGACGGGGAGAGGAAAGCCATTTGCAATAGAGGGGCCAGGAAGAACAGAAGCATCAAGGACTAGGGGAGAGTTTCTGGGCCTTCAGGTAGGCTGTCAAGCTTGGGCTTGGAGTGCTATATGGAGGGGGGCCCATCTCAGTGGGCAAGGTGGGCAGACCAGATCATAAGGGCCCTAAGAATTTTCCCAAGGAGTTGAGCCTTGGTCACCTACATCACACTGTGGTGTAGGTGAACATCATGATATAATTTGCATTTTGTACAGATAGTGAGAGGTCTGAGATCGGAGCTACTCCCGTAGTTAAGGTAAGAAATGATGCCTGGCCTAAGGGATAGTTGTGGGCTTGGAGATAAGGGTATAGAGTAACATATTTAAGAAGATAAAACCTGTAGGGGTTGTGGGTAAGAGTGAAGATTTTGAGCCAGGCTGCCTAGGTTTGAATCTTGGTTTCTCCTCTTAGTAGCTGTGTGACCTTCAGTTACTACTTAAGCTTGGTGTTTCAGTTTTCTCCTTGTACCCTACGGCGACGATTAAATTCCTTACTATATTAGAAAAAACCGCAACAGCTTAGAGAGGTATTGGCATATGGGTGAGGCAGGATGACACCAGGTTTTGGCTTGGATGACAAGATAAATGGTAGTCCTATTGATTTAGGAAAAAAGAAAACAGAAGGAATACCATTCTGGAAGCAGGGCCGCTTGAATTTAGTTATGGATTTCCACATCTGAGAGGACCTCACCTGTAAATTGTGGACTGACCTAAGCCTTGGTTTTGCACGACTGTTAGGTTCTTTTTGGTTGATAATAGCAAGGACCCCAAAATCTAAGATGGATGAGGGTCAGCTTGTTCTATAGACTGACATCAGGTCACACTGATGGCAAATTTTAGAGCAATTTCTGCCCTACACACAGACTTTTATATTTAAGGTGAGCATTTATTAGCAAGCAGGCACAAAATAATTAACATACACTGTTTTGTAAGGTTGATAGGGTCATTGCTCTCTGTCCTATTAGCTGTGGCAATGACATCTTCATAAAAGGTGCAGCCGTGGCAGACGCTGAAAGCAGTGAGTCCTCAGTCCCAGTGGCTGGAGAGAGGACGGTTTGGGTATCAGATGCTCAAGCCGCTCAGACAAAGATTCACACTAGAGGTTCTGCTGTCTTCTTAAACTCCATCCTTGGGAAGGAGAAGAGTGTCTTGAATGTATTTTATTCAACAGATATCTATGAAATACCACGGATTTCTCCATCGAGAGCTTATTCCTACCATCCTCTGGGCTATTCACTTTACCAGCGAAACTCATTTTTTAAACATTCATTATGCTGATTAGTACACCTCTGGTGTTGACAGGAGGTAAGATAACGGAGGCACGTGGAAGAGTTGCCGCTGGAAGTGGGCTGCTGCTGCTGCTGCTTCTTCTTTTAAGATTCTATTTATTTATTTATTTATTTATTTATTTATTTGACACAGAGAGAGATCACAAGTAGGCAGAGAGGCAGGCGGAGAGAGAGGGAGAAGCAGGCTCCCCGCAGAGCAGAGAGCCCGATGCGGGGCTCGATCCCAGGACCCTGAGATCACAACCTGAGCTGAAGTCGGGGTTTTAACCCACTGAGCCCCCCAGGCGCCCCGGAGCTGGGCTTCTGGATTAGAGCACAAGCTGACCACCCCTGGGATATGGATTCCTGATTGGATTAACTGATAATACTGAAGGTGTAGCTTAAATTTACTAACGCAAGTATAGTTGGGCGACACTGCCTATGCCCAGGCACTGTAAAGTACAGATATCGTGGTTCAAATCCAATAGGTGAGAAGATAATGTGTAAGTCTGGGGGTCAGGGGAAAAATCCGAGTCGGAAACATATTTTTGGCAGACTTATGCTTGGCATATCCATTCCTCCTCCCTTATTTATTTATTTTTTTTACAACACTGCTTTCCTCTTTTCATTCCTATTTCATGAACTATTTCTTATGTATCTTTATTCTTCCCTATAAGTCACTTTAAATCCTTTTTTGGACATTTGGAGTATATAAATAGCAATAAATATGACTTCCCCCTCCATATCAGTTGTTTTAAATTTCTACCAAGAACTATTTCTTCTGCAGCTAACTTTTAAAACTATGTGCAAGATATTTATTGTCCCTCTTACTTTGGTCACTTTCTTTAAATTACTTCAAATTTTAGGTCAATTTCAGATTTGAACACACACACACACACACACACACACACATTATTTTGCTGTTATTTCAAACCACATTTATTTTGCTGCTCTGTTTGGAAATCCACAACAATGAAACTGATACATTTTTCCATTCAATAGAGAAAAGAAAGGTTTTACTCTTCATATTTTTAGGTAAGATCATAAGCCCTAAATTTTTTGTTATGTTTTCATTCACATAAATTCACATTGAGATACCACGTTACACCAGTTAGAATGGCCAAAATTAGCAAGACAGGAAACAACATGTGTTGGAGGGGATGTGGAGAAAGGGGAACCCTCTTACCCTGTTGGTTTTTCAACATTTCCTTCTCGAGATCCTTTACCCCTTTGGTTAGGTTTATTCCCAGGTATCTTATGGTTCTTGGTGCTATAGTAAATGGAATCAATTCTCTAATTTCCCTTTCTGTATTTTCATTGTTAGTGTGTAAGAAAGCCACTGATTTCTGTACATTGACTTTGTATCCTGACACGTTGCTGAATTGTTGTATGAGTTCTAGTAGTTTGGGGGTGGAGTCTTTTGGGTTTTCCATATGAAGAATCATGTCATCTGCGAAGAGAGAGAGTTGGACTTCTTCATTGCCAATTTGGATACATTTTATTTCTCTTTGTTGTCTGATTGCTGTTGCTAGGACTTCTAATACTATGTTGAACAAGAGTGGTGAGAGTGGGCATCTTTGTCGTGTTCCTGATCTCAACGGGAAGGCTGCAAGCTTTTTCCCATTGAGGATGATATTTGCTGTGGGTCTTTCATAGATAGATTTTATGAAGTTCAGGAAGATTCCCTCTATCCCTATACTTTGAAGCTTTTTAATCAGAATGGATGCTGGATTTTGTCAAATGCTTTTTCTGCACCAATTGAGAGGACCATGTGGTTCTTCTCTTCTCTTATTGATTTGTTCTATCACATTGATTGATTTGCGAATGTTGAACCATCCTTGTAAACCAGGGATGAATCCCACTTGGTCATGGTGGATAATCTTTTTAATGTGCTATTGGATCCTGTTTGCTAGGATCTTGTTGAGAGTCTTAGCATCCATATTAATCAGTGATATTGGTCTGAAATTCTCCTTTTTGGCAGGGTCTTTGCCTGGTTTGGGGATCAGGGTAATGCTGATAAAAAGAGTCTGGAAGTTTTCCTTCTGCTTCAATTTTTTGAAACAGCTTCAGGAGAATAGGTGTTATTTATTCCTTGAAAGTTTGGTAGAATTCCCCAGGGAATCCGTCAGGTTCTGGGCTCTTGTTTTTGGGAGGTTTTTGATCACTCCTTCAATTTCTTTACTAGATATTGGTCTATTCAGGTTGTCACTTTCTTCCTGGTTCAATTTTGGGAGTTTATAGTTTTCCAGGAATGCATCCATTTCATCTAGGTTGCTTAGCTTATTGGCATATAACTGTTGATAATAACTTCTGACGATTGTTTCTACTTCCTTGGTGTTAGTTGTGATCTCTCCCTTTTCATTCATAATTTTATTAATTTGGGCTTTTTCTCTTTTCTTTTGGATTAGTGTGGCCAATCGTTTATCGATCTTATTGATTCTTTCAAAAGACCAGCTTCTAGTTTCATTGATATGTTCTACTGTATCTCTGGTTTCTACCTCATTGATCTCAGATCTAATCTTGATTATTCCCTTCTTATGTGTGGAGTTGGTTTGATTTGTTGTTGATTCTCCAGTTCTTTAAGGTGTAGAGACAGCTGGTGTATTGTGGATTTTTCAATTTTTTTGAGGGAGGCTTGGATGGCTATGTATTTCCCCCTTAGGACCGCCTTTGCTGTATCCCATAGGTTTTGGACCAAAGTGTCTTCATTCTCATTGGTTTCCATGAATTGTTTCAGTTCTTCTTTGATCTCCTGGTTGATCCAAGCATTCTTAAGCAAGGTGGTCTTTAGCTTCCAGGTGTTTGAGTTCCTTTCAAACTTTTCCTTGTGATTGAGCTCCAGTTTCAAAGCATTGTGATCTGAGAATATGCAGGGAATAATGTCAGTCTTTTGGTATTGGTTGAGTCCTGATTTGTGACCCAGTATGTGGTCTATTCTGGAGAAGGTTCCATGTGCATTTGAGAAGAACGAGTATTCTGTTGTTTTAGGGTGGAATGTTCTGTATATATCTATGAAGTCCCTCTGGTCCAATGTGTCATTCAATGCTCTTGTTTCTTTATTGATTTTCTGCTTTGATGATCTGTCTATTACTGAGAGAGGCGTGTTAAGATCTCCTACTATTAATGTATTCATATCAATATGACTCTTTATTTTGATTAATAGTTTTCTTATGTAATTGGCTGCTCCCATATTGGGGGTGTAGATACTTACAATTGTTAGATCATCTTGGTGGATAGTCCCTTTAAGAATTATGTAGTGTCCTTCTGTATCTCTGACTACAGTCTTTAGCTTAAAATCTAATTTATCTGATATGAGAATCGCTACCCTGGCCTTCTTTTGAGGCCCATTGGCATGAAAGATGCTTCTCCATCCCTTCACTTTCAGTCTGGGTGTATCTTTAGGTTCAAAACGGGGCTCTTGTAGACAACATTTGGATGGGTCCTGTCGTTTTATCCAACCTGCCACCCTGTGTCATTTTATGGGCGCATTTAGGCCATTCACATTGAGAGTGATTATTGATAGATACGTTTTTATTGACATCATGTTACCTTTGAAGTCTTTCTTTCTGTAGATTGTCTCTATATTTCTGTTCAATGATATTTTTAGGATTTTTTCTCTTTTATAGACCCCCCCCTTAATATTTCCTGCAGTGTTGGCTTGGTGGTTGCATAGTCTTTTAAGCCTTGCCGGTCTTGGAAACTCTTTATCTCTCCATCCAATTTGAATGTCAGTCTTGCTGGAAAAAGTATTCTTGGCGGCATGTTCTTCTCATTTAGTGCCCTGAATATATCTTGCCAGCCCTTTCTGGCTTGCCAGGTCTCTGTGGACAGGTCTGACGTTATTCTGATGTGCTTTCCTCTGTACATAAGGAGCTTCTTGTCCTAGCTGCTTTCAAGAGGGTCTGCCTACAATTATAATTCTTCATTCTTACTATGAGGTGTCTTGAGGACTTTCGAGAATCTATAATCTTGGGGGGAAACTCTTCTGCCTCTAGTACATGAATGCTGGTTCCATTCGTGAGATTGGGAAAATTTTCATGGACAATTTGTTCCACTATATCTTCTAGACTTCTTTCTTTCTCCTCCCCTTCAGGGATTCCAATAATTCTGACGTTGGAATGTTTCATGGCATCATTTATTTCCCTGATTCTGTTTTCGTGTCTTCTAAGCTGTTTGTTCCAGGCTTCCTCCTGATCCTTTCTCTCTATCTGTTTGTCCTCCAGATCACTAATTCTATCTTCTGTCTCAGTTACCCTAGCTTTTAGAGAATTTAGATTAGATTGGAACTCATTGAGAGCATTTTGAACATCATCCCTGGTGGCTTTCAGTTCTGCCCTAACATTGTGAACATCATCCCTGGTGGCTTTTATTTCTGTCCTAATCAATTCCATTTGGTCATCCATGGCTTTCTTCATCCTAGCTATTGCCTGGATAATTGTTAGCCTGAATTCCCTTTCTGACATATTGTTTATGTTGATAGCCATTAGCTCTGTTGCAGAAGGCCCATCATCTGTATTTTTCTTCTATTGGGCATTTCTCCTCCTAGTCATTTTGGTGAGAGATGACTGAATGAATGTAGCTGGATGTATCGACCGCGGTGCAGTCAAGGTGCACCCGGGAACGCTTCTGAGCAATCAGGATTCCCCACCCAAAGGAGAGAAAAAAGAAAAGAAAAAGAAGAAAAAGAGAGAGAGAGAGAGACAGGAAAAAAAGGGAAGATAAAAGAGAAGGCTCAGCCCAAATGGGCCCCAAGGTAAGATTTATGAAGTATACAAACAAAAACAGTCAAACAAAAAGACTGATAAAAGTATATGACAAGAGAAAAAAATAAATATATATATTTATAAAAGCAAAAAAAGGAAGAACCTCGTCAAAAAGTACCCCAAGTATAAGATTTATATACTATCAGGACAAACACAAATACACAGAAACACTGGCGGAAGAAAAAGATGGGAGAGTGGTTATAAATTCTCAGTGTGGGCGAGGAAGGTTATTTTGATTCTTCCTGGATGTATCTTGATATCTTTGTTAAAGGACTCAACTTTCCTAAGATAAAGGGGGATTAAAAATGGTTTACCTATGGGGTAGCATTGATTGGGGAAAGGGGATTACCTTGAAGTTTAACTCTATATGAATATTAGAAAATAAAAATAAAAAAAGAATAAACTAGACTAAACTAAAATTTAAAAAATTAAAAAAATAGAAAAGCAAAAGAAAAACACGGGTGTATGTATCAAAGAGTTCAGGTTAGAGGGTTATTATGGAATTTGATGTACTGGACATCTCACTGTGATGGTAAATAGGTTAAAAAACTATATATATATATATATATAAAAAAAGAACCAGAATAGTGGGAACGAGTTAAAAAAACAAAAGTTGTCCTATGAAGTACTGGTGGTTGTTCTCTTGTCGTCTTTTTTTTTTTCTTTCCTGGTTGGTTTTCTGGGGGAGGGGCCTGCCACGTGGGTTCTCAGTCAATGATGTTCCCTGAGTTAAGTCCTCCCACCCCCGACAAGGGGGTGGGCTCTGAGGAAACGGGTGTTTCAGGCTTTTGTTCTCTGGAGGTTTTTATGTTTGTTCATCCGTTTCCTCTCGCCTTGACAGCTTTTGATGGTTTTTGGAGGTTTAGAGGAAAGCAAACTGCACCCTGACCTCCCTCTCAGAGAGAAGACTCAGTCTGTGCCCCTCTGGGTCTCCAGAGAACATTAAGCTCCCCCTCGGCTGCTGGCAGAGCAGGTTCCGAGTCGCGGTCCTGGGGGACACAGGATCTCCTGCTTGTACCCAAAACCACAGCAGCGGCGGCTGTTTGGGCAGCTCTGGACTGCCAGAGAGGTTCCAAGCAGTGATCGCACACTGAGATTTTCCCGCGGCCTGGGCTGGGAGTGCCTGGTCTTTCCGGGTCTGAGAGCACTGGGCTGGCACCTGCACGCACCTCTCTCAGGGGAGGCTGTGGGGCGTGCGCGTCTCAGGCTCTGTAGCACGGCCCGGCGTTCTGCTGTCTGGCGAGGCTCCCAGCCCCTCACAGCAGCTGGACCCCACTTGTTCTCGGGCACACTGGCGGCTCAGGGACCAAGATCTGGTTTTTACGCTGCACTCTTTCTGGCTCAGCGCCAGGGGAGGCTGTCCTGGATCTGGGGACTTAAGCCCCTGTCTCTAGCCACCCCGATTCCCACAATTTCTCCCCACGATCCTTTGCTCTTTTTGAGTGCTTTCAACCAGACTCCAAGTTAATGCTGGTCCCCAATCGCAGGGCACTCTCGTATTGGGGTATTACTTTCCAATCGGTGGCCTCTGGTGGCTCCCTCCCCCTTTTGTTTATCTTCCGATATCAGTCCAACGTTCCCACTCCGCTTTACCTGCCCACTGGTGTCTTCTGCCCCTGTAGAGATCCAGACGTTATAATTCTGATCTCAGGCTGATTTCGTGGGTGATCGGAGTTCTTTGGTGGGTAATCAGCTCACTTTAGGGTACAGGTTGAAACGGCGCCTCCTCCTACATCCCCGCCATCTTGTCTCCCCTGTTTGGAGATTTTGGATGACTGTTTCAATCTCCTTACTAATTATGGGTCTGTTCAGGTTATCTATTTGTCCCTGGTTCAGTTGTGGTAGTTTATATGTCTCTAGGAATGTATCCATTTCTTCCAGATTGTCGAATTTTTGGTGTAGAGTTGCTCATAGTATGTTCTTATAATTGTTTGTATTTCTTTGGTGTTGATTGTGATCTCTCCTCTTTCATTCATGATTTTATTTATTTGGGTTCTTTCTCTTTTCTTTTTGATAAGTCTGGCCAGGGGTTTATCAATCTTATTAATTCTTTCAAAGAACCAGCTCCTAGTTTCGTTGATTTGTTCTATTGTTTTTTAGTTTCTATTTCACTGGTTTCTGCTCTGATCTTTATGATTTCTCTTCTCCTGCTGGGTTTAGGCTTTCTTTGTTGTTCTTTCTCCAGCTCCTTTAGGTGTAGAGTTATGTTGTGTATTTGAGACCTTTCTTGTTTCTTGAGAAAGGCTTGTATCACTATATATTTTCCTCTCAGGACTGCCTTTGCTGTGTCCCACAGATTTTGAACCATTGTGTTTTCATTATCATTTGTTTCCATGAACTTTTTCAATTCTTCTTTAATTTCCTGGTTGACCCATTCATTCTTTAGAAGGATGCTGTTTAGTCTCCATGTATTTGGGTTCTTTCCAAGTTTCCTCTTGTGATTGAGTTCTAGCTTCAGAGCATTGTGGTCTGAAAATATGCAGGGAATGATCCCAATCTTTTGATACCAGTTGAGACCTGATTTATGACCCAGGATGTGATCTATTCTGGAGAATGTTCCATGTGCACTAGAGAAGAATGTGTGTTCTGTTGTTTTGGGATGGAATGTTCTGAATAGATCTGTGATGTCCATCTGGTCCAGTGTGTCGTTTAAGGCCTTTATTTCCTTGTTGATCTTGTGTTTGGATGATCTGTCCATTTCATGAGGGGAGTGTTAAAGTCCCCTACTATTATTGTATTATTGTCTATGTGTTTCTTTGATTTTGTTATTAATTGGTTTATATAGTTGGCTGCTCCCACGTTAGGGGCATAGATATTTAAAATTGTTAGATCTTCTTGTTGGACAGACCCATTGAGTATGATATAGTGTCCTTCCTCATCTCTTATTATAGTCTTTGGCTTAAAATCTAATTGATCTGATATATGGATCACCACCCCATCTTTCTTTTGATGTTCATTAGCATGGTAAATTGTTTTCCACCCTCTCACTTTAAATCTGGAGGTGTCTTTGGGTCTAAAATGAGTTTCTTGTAGGCAGCATATTGATGGGTTTTGTTTTTTTTTTTCATCCATTCTGATACCCTGTGTCTTTTGATTGGGGCATTTAGCCCATTTACATTCAGGGTAACTATTGAGAGATATGAATTTAGTGCCATTGTATTGCCTGTAAGGTGACTGTTACTGTGCATTGTTTCTGTTCCTTTCTGATTTACTACTTTTAGGGTCTCTCTTTGCTTAGAGGACCCCTTTCAATATTTCCTGTAGAGCTGGTTTGGTGTTTACAAATTCTTTCAGTTTTTGTTTGTCCTGGAAGCTTTTTATCTCTCCTTCTATTTTCAATGATAGCCTACCTGGATATAGTATTCTTGGCTGCATGTTTTTCTCGTTTAGTGCTCTGAATATATCATGCCAGCTCTTTCTGGCCTGCCAGGTCTCTGTGGATAAGTCTGCTGCCAATCTAATATTTTTACCATTGTATGTTATAGACTTCTTGTCCCAGGCTGCTTTTAGGATTTTCTCTTTGTCGCTAAGACTTGAAAATTTTACTATTAGGTGACGGGGTGTGGACCTATTCTTTGATTTTGAGGTGGGTTCTCTGCACCTCCTGGATTTTGATGCTTGTTCCCTTTTCCATATTAGGGAAATTCTCTACAATAATTCTCTCCAATATACTTTCTGCTCCCCTCTCTCTTTCTTCTTCTTCTGGAATCCCAATTATTCCAATGTTGTTTCGTCTTATGGTGTCACTTATCTCTCAAATTCTCTCCTCATGTTCCAGTATTTGTTTGTCTCTCTTTTGCTCAGCTTCTTTTTTCTCTGTCATTTGGTCTTGTATATCACTAATTCTCTCTTCTGCCTCATTTATCCTAGCAGTACGAGCCTCCATTTTTGATTGCACCTCATTAATAGCTTTTTAGATTTCAACTTGGTTAGATTTTAGTTCTTTAATTTCTCCAGAAAGGGCTTTTATCTCTCCGGAGAGGGTTTCTCTAATATCTTCCATGCCTTTTTCGAGCCTGGCTAGCACCTTGAGAATCGTCATTCTGAACTCTAGATCTGACATATTGCCAATGTCCATATTGATTAGGTTCCTAGCCTTCAATATTGCCTCTTGTTCTTTTTTTTGTGGTGAGTTTTTCCGCCTTGTCATTTTGTCCAGATAAGAATATGTGAAGGAGCAAATAAAATACTAAAGGGGTGGCAAACACCCCAGGAAAATGTGCTTTAACCAAATCAGAAGAGTCCCCAAATCATGGGAGGGAGAAGGGATAAAAAGAAGTTCAGAAAAAAAAAAATTATAAAAAGAGAACAAATGAAGAAAAAATATTAAAAAATGAAAAAAAAATATATATTAGACTGGTGACTAGTACAGGGTCACCTCCTTAATTTTGGAAGTATTTTGGTCTGTTAGAAGAAACTACCTCCCAAAATTTTAAAAAATGAAAACATATATAAGAGTAGACACATTGAAGGGATGGGATATGCCTATAAAGATGAGATTTTTTTTTTTAAATTTTCTAAAAAGGAGTTGATACAGTAAGTTGGTTGAAAGGATAAAGAAAAAGAAAATGGAGAGAATTTGCTCAGGTTGGAGATTAGAACAAGCCTGGAGCTAGATTTATGGTATATTTTGATCTATTAGGAGAAGTTGTACCCCACATTTTTTAGAAGAAAAAACCCTATGTGTATACAAAAAATAAAGTTAGATACAATGAAGGATAAAATAGGACTATTATAATGAAGGTTCAAAAAATATTTTTATTATTATTATTTTTTGAAAGGTATTGTTAAGATAAACTAGTTTAAAAAACGTTAAAAGAGGAAAGCGTAAAGGTTAAAAAAATTTTAGCAGAAGAAAAACAAATTAATTAGCTGCAAGACTAAAGGATCACGGGGAGAAAGCCATGAATTCCATGCTTTGCTTTCTCCACCCCCGGAATTCCGCTGTTCTCCTTGGTAAGTGAACTTGGTCGTGGCTGGATTTCTTGTTGATCTTCTTGGGGAGGGGCCTGTTGTAGTGATTCTCAAGTGTCTTTGCCCAAGACGGAATTGCTCCGCCCTTACCAGGGGCCGGGCTGAGTAATCCGCTCGGGTTCGCTTTTGGGAGCTTTTTTTCCCTGAGCGCTTTCCGTAGAGTTCCGGAGGATGGGAATGAAGATGGCGGCTGCCCAGTGTCCGGCCTGGAGGAGCTGAGAGCTCGGGGCCTGCTCCTCAGTGTGCCCTCAAAGAAAAGCGCTCAATCACTCCCGTCTCCCTGGCCTCTGGCCGTGCTCCGAGCTCACCCGGCCTGCGACCAGTTTAAGGTAACCCCGAGCTGAAATCTCACTCCTTGGCTCCTTCTCTGTAGCCGACTTCCCCACTCTAATATCTGCAAGCTCTGCGACACTCAGACACCCCTGATCCTTCTGTGACCCCGCGGGACCTGGGGTCACGCTGACCCTGTATGGGCTCACCCCAGTTTAGCCTCTGGAGCGATGTCCCTCCGTGGAGCAGACTTTTTTTTTTTTTTTTAAAGATTTTTTTATTTGACAGACAGAGATCACAAGTAGGCAGAGAGACAGGCAGAGAGAGAGGAGGAAGTAGGCTCTCTGCCGAGCCGAGAGCCCAATGCGGGGCTCGATCCCAGGACCCCGGGATCATGACCTGAGCCGAAGGCAGAGGCTTTAACCCGCTGAGCCACCCAGGCGCCCTGGTGGAGCGGACTTAAAAGTCCTGATTTTGTGCTCCTTTGCTCCGCCGCTTGCTGGGAGCCGGCCCCTCTCCCTGCGGTCTATCTTCCTGTCGCTTTGGATTCACTTCTCTGCTGGTCCTACCTTTCAGAAAGTGGTCGATTTTCTTTTTCTAGAATTGTTGCTCTTCTTCTCTTCAGTCTCCTGTTGGATTTGTAGGTATTCGGAATGGTTTGATGAGCTATCTAGCTGATCTCCTGCTACCTGATGTTGTCTCAGCCGCTACTCCTCCACCATCTTGACTCCTCCAGCATTAGTCTCTGTTCTAATCTTCATTATTTCCTTCTTTCTACTTTCTTTGTACTTAATTTTCTATTGTTTTTTCAACTTGTTGAGATGAAAGCTTAGATTTCAGCTACTCTTCTTTCTAAAACATACATTTAAGACCATAAATTCCTTATAGGCAAGACTTTTCCTATATCCCACAAGTGGTATTTTATTTATCATTTTTAATTAATTAATTAATTTGATAGACGGAGATCACAAGTAGGCAGAGAAGCAGGCAGAGAGAGAGAGAGGAAGGGAAGCAGACTCCCAGATCATGACCTGAGCTGAAGGCAGAGGCCTTAACCCAGTGAGCCACCCAGGCGACCCTATTTATCATTTAAAAAAAAATATTTTCTAATTTCTATTTTGGTTTCTTTGTTTGTCTCATGGATTACTTAGAACTTTAAGTTTAAAAATATATGGAGACTTTTTTGTTATTTAGTTATTAACTCAGTATAGTCAGAAAAATGTACTCTCTGAAGTCTTGAAATTTGTCAAAACTTGATTTATGACTCGACATATGCCAACTTTGGCAAATGTATCAGATGAATTTGGAAAAAAAACTTGTTTTCTGCAGCTGTCAGGTACATTGTTCTATATATGTCACTTAGTTCAAGTATCTCTCATGTTCAAGTCTCCTATACCTATATATTTTTTCTTTCTTTCTTTCTTTCTTTTTTTTTTTTTTTGTCTATTCTATCAGGTACTGAAAAAGCAAGTTAAAATCTCCCACTGTGTTTGTGGGTTAGTCTATTATTGGTTAGTTGTGTCAAATTTTGTTTCCATACATTAAGGCCATATATTTGGGGGCATGAATTTAGAATTGCTATGATTTCCTGGGCCATTAAAACTTTTATCATTATGATTTTGTGTCCCTCATTGTCTTTGGCTTTTTTGTCTTAAAGTCTACTGTATCTGATATTAAGATGATTACATTGATTTCTTTTGATTTATGTGTGCATGTTTTATCTTTTTTTTTTTTTAAGATTTTACTTATTTATTTGACAGAGAGAGAGAGAGAGATCACAAGTAGGCAAAGATGCAGGCAGAGAGAGAGAGGGGGAAGCAGGCTTCCCGCTAAGCAGAGAGCCCAATGCGGGGCTCAATCCCAAGACGCTGGGATCATGACCTGAGCCGAAGGCAGAGGCTTTAACCCACTGAGCCACCCAGGCGCCCCTATCTTTTTACTTACATATTTTTGTATCTCTATTTTTTAAAGTGTTTCTCTTTCAAACAGCATATAATATGGTTTTTGACTTTTTAAAACCCAGTCTCACAATCTTTGCCTTTTAATTGGAACATTTAGTGTTTTCATATTTAATGTAATTACTAATACATCTACCATTTTCCTATTTATTTCTCCTTCTGACCTTCTTTGGAATTAAGTTTTTTACTGTTTATTTTTCCTCTATTAACAGGTTAAGCTATATTACTATGCTTTTAATGGCTACTCTTTTTTTTTTTTTTATTTTGAGGTTTTATTTATTTATTTATTTGACAGAGAGATAGAGAGAGCCAGAGAGCACAAGCGGGAATAAATGGTAGAGGGAGAGGGAGAAGCAGGCTCCCCACTGAGCAGAGAACCTGCTGCAGGGCTTGATCTCCGGACCCCGGGTTCATGACCTGAGCCAAAAGCAGATGCTTAACTGACTGAGCCACTCCAGCGCTGCTGGCTACTCTTGATTATAGATTATAATCTGTATTCCTGATTTATCAAAGCTTAGTATAAATTAGTACTTTTATCTTATCCAAGAAAATTCAAGAATGTTAGAATACTTTAATTCCCTTTGTACTTATTCTGCCCTATCATTGTTGTTTAATTTTCTCTGTACTTTAAGCCCTGTAAGATATTAGTGTTCTTGCTTTATACAATCAGTATTTGTTTACTTCCCACTTCTTTTCTCTCTTCATTTTTTTATTTCTTACTTTTTTAATATTTTACCTGGGATTACTTTTCTTTTGCCTGAAGGATACCTTTCAATATATTTTTTATATAGGTCTGGAAGTGACTCTCTTGTTTTCTTTTTTGTTTTTGTTTTGTCTGCAAATGTCCTTATTTTACCAGCATTCTTTTTTTTTTTGAATATAAAACTATTTATTGACCACTGTTTATTAGTATTTACAATAAAATAAACAGTATACAGTTGGATAACATTCTGACTACAAAGTTAATGTTTTTCCTAGTTTCTGCTGAACCAGTAACTCAAATACTGAGAAGATTGAGGGTACATGTCTGGAATGAGTTGGGATATTTTATCAGCATTCTTAAAGGATATTTTTGTTGGGTATAGTTTGGAAGTTTGGCAGTTTTTTCACCTTTGATGCACTTTAAGTTATTTTTATTAACATATAATGTATTATTTGCCCCAGGCGTACAGGTCTGTGAATCATCAGGCTTACAAATTTCACAGCACTCACCATAGCCCATACCCTCCCCAATGTCCATAACCCCACCACCCTATCCCTACGCCCCCACCCCCAGCAACCCTCAGTTTGTTTTGTGAGATTAAGAGTCTCTTATAATTTGTCTCCTTCCCAATCCCATCTCGATTCAATTTTTCCTTCCCTGCCCCCCACAAACCCCCTCCCTGCCTCTCAAATTCCTCATATCAGAGAGATCATATGATAATTATTTTTCTCTGATTGACTTATTTCACTCAGCATAATACCCTCTAGTTTCATCCATGTCATTGCAAATGGCAAGATTTAATTTCTTTTGATGGCTGCACATTATTCCATTGTGTATATATATATATATATCACTTCTTCTTTATCAATTCATCTGTTGATGGACATCTAGGTTCTTTCCATAGTTTGGCTATTGTGGACATTGCTGCTATAAACATTTGGGTGCATGTACCCCTTCAGATCACTACATTTATATCTTTAGGGTAAATACCCAGTAGTGTGATTACTGGGTTGTAAGGTAGCTCTATTTTCAACTTTTTGAGGAACCGCCATGCTGTTTTCCAAAGTGGTTACACCAGCTTGCATTCCCACCAACAGTGTAGGAGGGTTCCCCTTTCTTGGCGTCTTCACCAACATCTGTCATTTCCTGACTTGTTAATTTTGGCCATTCTGACTGGCGTGAGGTGGTATCTCATTGTGGTTTTGATTTGTGTTTCCCTGATGCTGAGTGATATTGAGCACTTCTTCATGTGTCTGTTGGCCATTTGGATATGTCTTCTTTGAAGAAATGTCTGTTCATGTCTTCTGCCCATTTCTTGATTGGATTATTTGTTCTTTGGGTATTAAGTTTGATAAGTTCTTTATAGATTTCGGATACTAGCCCTTTATCTGATATGTCATTCTGTCAGTTGTCTTTTGGTTTTGCTTACTGTTTCCTTTGCTGTGCAAAAGCTTTTGATCTTGATGAAATCCCAATAGTTCATTTTTGCTCTTGCTTCCCCTGCCTTTGGCGATGTTTCTAGGAAGAAGTTGCTGTGGCTGAGGTTGAAGAGGTTGCTGCTTGTGTTCTCCTCAAGGATTTGATAGATTCCTGTCTCACATTGAGGTCTTGCATCAATTTTGAGTCTATTTTTGTGTGTGGTGTAAGGAAATGGTCCAGTTTCATTCTTCTGCATGTGGCTGTCCAATTTTCCCAGCACCATTTGTTGAAGAAACTGTTTTTTTTCCCCATTGGACATTCTTTCCTGCTTTGTCGAAGTTTAGTTGATCACAGAGTTGAGAGTCTATTTCTGGGCTCTCTATTCTGTTCCATTGATCTATGTGTCTGTTTTTGTGCCAGTGCCATACATTCTTGATGATGACAGCTTTGTAATAGAGCTTGAAGTCTGGAATTGTGATGCCACCAACTTTGGCCTTCTTTTTCAACATTCCTCTGGCTATTTTGGGGTCTTTTGTGGTTCCATATAAATTTTAGGATTATTTGTTTTATTTCTGTGAAAAAAGTTGATGGTATTTTGATAGGGATTACACTGAATGTTTAGATTGCTCTAGGTAGTATAGACATTTAAACAATATTTGTTCTTCTAACCCATGAGCATGGAACTATTTTCCATTTCTTTGTGTCTTCTTCAATTTCTTTCATGAGTATTTTATAGTTTTCTGAGTATAGGTTCTTTGCCTCTTTGGTTAGGTTTATTCCTAGGTATCTTACAGTTTTGGGTACAATTGTAAATGGGATCAACTCCTTAATTTCTCTTTCTTCTCTGTTGTTGTTGGTATACAGAAATGCAGCTGATTTCTGTGCTTTGATTTTGTATCCTGACACTTTACTGAATTCCTGTATGAGTTCTGGCAGTTTTGGAGTGGAGTCTTTTCCTTCCTTTCCTTTCCTCCTTCCTTCCTTCCTTTCTTTTTTATTTTGAGTATAATTGGTGACAATGTTACATTAGTTTCAGGTATACAACATACTGATTTATCATCTGTCACCATACAGCACTATTAAAATACCATTGACTATATTCCCTATGCTGTATCTTTCATCTCCATGATTTATTCATTCCATTACTGGAAGCTTGTATCTCCCACTCCCCATCACCCATTTTGCCCATCATCCCACCCTCCTTCCTTCTGATAACCACCATTTTGTTCTCTATATTGATAGGTCTGATTCTGTGTTTTGTGTGTTTGTTTATTCATTTGTTTTGTTTTTTTAGATTCCATATATAAGTGAAATAATATGGTATTTGTCTTTCTCTGTCTGACTTATTTCACTTAGCATAATACCTTCCAGGTCAATCCATATTGTTGCAAATGGCAACATCCCATCCTTTCTTATGGCTCAGTATTATTCTATTGTATACCACACCTTCTTTTTATTTATTTATTTATTTATTTTTATCTTTAAAGTTTCTTTTCAGTGTACCAGAATTCATTGTTTATGTACCACACCCAGTATTCCATGCAATATGTGCCCTCAATAATACCCACCACCAGGTTCACCCAACCTCCCACCTCCCACCCCTTCAAAACCCTCAGTTTGTTTCTCAGAGTCCATAGTCTCTCATGGTTCATCTCCCCCTCCAATTTCCCCCAACTCCCTCTCCTCTCCATCTCCCCATGTCCTCCGTGTTATTTCTTATGCTCCACAAATAAGTGAAACCATATGATAATTGACTCTCTCTGCTTGACTTATTTCAGTCAGCATAATCTCCTACAGTCCCAACCACGTTGATACAAAAGTTGGGTATTCATCCTTTCTGATGGAGGCATAATACTCCATAGTGTATATGGACCACATCTTCCTTATCCATTCGTCCGTTGAAGGGCATCTTGGTTCTTTCCACAGTTTGGCGACCATATACCACACCTTCTTTATCCATTCAGCTATTAATGGACACTTCTGTTGCTTCCTTATCTTAGCTATTGTAAATAATGGTGCAATAAACTAAGGGTGCATATATCTTTTCATATTAGTGTTTTCATTTTCTTTGTTTAAGTACCCAGTAGTGGAATTATTGGATCATATGGTATTTCTATTTTTAATTTTTTTTTAAATTTTTTTATTTATTCATTTGACAGAGATCACAAGTAGGTAGAGAGACAGGCAGAGAGAGAGGAGGAAGCAGGCTCCCCGCTGAGCAGAGAGCCCGATGCGGGGCTCGATCCCAGGACCCTGGGATCATGACCTGAGCCGAAGGCAGAGGCTTTAACCCACTGAGCCACCCAGGCGCCCCTCTATTCTTAATTTTTTGAGAAACCTCCATACTGTTTTCCATGGTGGCTGCACTAATTTACATTTCCACCAATAGTGCACGAGGGTTCCTTTTTCTCCACATCCTTGCCAACACTTTTTCCTTGTTTTTTTGATTCTGGTCATTCTGACAGGTATAAGGTGATATCTCATTGTGGTTTTAATTTGCATTTCCTTGAGGACTAGTAATGTTGAACATCCTTTCATGTGTCTGTTGACTATATGAGGTCTCTGCCCATTTTTAAATTAGATTATTTGTTTTTTGGGTGTTGAGTTGTATAAATTCTTCACCTATTTTGGATACTAGCCCCTTATTGGACATATCATTTGCAAATTATCTTTTGCCATTCACTTGGTTGCCTTTTTGTTTTATTGATGATTTCACAGCTGTGCAGAAGCTTTTTATTTTGATGTGGTTCCAATAGTTTATTTTTGCTTTTTTCCCCCTTACCTAGGAGACATATCTAGGAAAATGTTTCTATGGCAGATATCAAAGTAATTATTGCCTCTGTTGTCTTCTAGGAATTTTATGGTTTCAGGTCTCACATTTAGGTCTTTAATCTATTTTGAGTTTCTCTTTGTGTATTTCATAAGAAAGTGGCCAGTTTCATTCTTTTGCAAGCGACTGTCCGTTTTCCCAGAACAATTTATTGAAGAGACTGTCTTTTCCCCCATTGTATATTCTTGCCTCTTCTGTCATAGATTAATTGACCATGTAAGTGTGCATTTATAGTTTGGACAATTTTTGACTTATCTCCCAGTTCATTAATTCTCTTTTTGACTGTGTCTTTGATGCTTTTTAGTACATAAAATCTTTTTTCTTAAGTTTGCTTTTTGGGGCAAAATAGTTGTATTAAAGAATCTGCTAATGAAGCCCCTATGGTCCTGCATTAAACATCTTCCAGTACCAGGTGTGTGATTGTCAAAGATTTTATAATCATTAGGAGAATAACTAATAAAGATATTTTAGGGAATGCTCTCATTCAACTTCTATAATAATACTATTTTTTCTATGTTTGAAATAATTCATCAAATTAACAGTTCCTACTTGAAATATTTTTGCTCACTGGCAGTCAGTTCCAATACTCTTCCAACTCATCTCTCTCTCTCTTTTATTCTTTTTCTTGGTTATGAAGTTTGCAGCCCAAGATTTCTTCCCAAGCCTGTAGAAAATCATGAAACAAAGTTTTCAGAAAATTGCTTCAGAAAAAAAATGTTTGTCTTTTATATTTATTTGTTTAATTTCAGTAAAATTAATGTACAGTATTATGTACAGTGTTTCAGGTGTATAACAAGTGATTCAACAATACATCACTCAGTGCTCATCACAATACATGTACTCTTAATCTCCTTCATCTATTTCACCCATTCCCCCTACTTCCACCCTCAACCTCCTTTCTGGTAACTACCAGTTTGTTCTTTATATTTAAGAGTCTGTTTTTTCATTTTTTCCTTTTTTTCTTTGTTCATTTGCTTTGTTTCTTAAATTCCACATATAGCGCATAAAAATCTTTAATTTTAATTATTTTATATAAAAATTTTATAATTCTCCTTTGGTTTTCTTTCATAATTCCTGGTTCTCTTCCCAAATTAAAAATCTTGTCTTTTATAGCCTTGAGCTTAATATTAAGCATAGTTATATTAAAGCTTGTGTTGGTTAACTCTATGGAAAGTCTGGAGATCCTCTCTAGTAGGTCTGTATTTGATTGCTATTTAGTTTTGTTTTTAGTCATATTGTCTTGTCACCTGATAAATTTGATTAGGTGCTGCTGCTGCTGCTGCTGAAAAACTACAGATAATTTGTAGCTCTGGATATTACCTTCCTCTCAGGGAGAATTTATATTTGCATTTATGGAGGTTAGGTACACTAGAGACCCCAGACCTCCTTAATTCAATCAGCATTTGAAATTAAAGGAAGTTGAGCTTCAACCTCTGTGAGGGGGTGGTCTGTTTTCATTTTACCCTTACTCAGAGTGGGTAGGTCCTCAAGGATCTCAACTCTATGTCTGGAGGGGTGGGGGAAGGACTTAATCAACCACCACTCACTTCCCAGTTGGTTCTGAATTCCAGTTTTTGTCCTCCTAGCCCTGTGAGTTTGTTAAAACCTCTGATCAGTTTCTCAGCCTCTCAGCCGCTTCTAGTGCAACACTGGCACACTTCTCTGGTAGAAAAGTGGCTTCAAATCCAGGCTTTCTTCTTGGGTTTCCTTATTCTTCTGGACCATGACTATATAATTCCTTACTCCCCTATTATCTGCGCCTTCAAACATTTAAAAAAAAATTTGTTCATCTTTTCAAGTCATTCTTAGCAGTAAGTTTGGTCTAAATCATCCAGTCTGCATTAGTGAAAGTAAAACCCTTTTTAAATATGCCTTTAAAACTCAAGGGACTGTATTTTTGCTATTCAAGAATTTCTGTAGGAAGTACAAGTAAATACTTTAAATTAAGATGAGATTATTACTTTAAATTTGCTTGAGTTTGGTTAAAAAGATATGCCTGTCTATAAGATAATGATTTTAATGATTGAACTATGTATCACCTTTTTATATTCCCAGTTCCCTTTCAAATTTGTGCTAATCATAGGCAAAGTAACCCAAAGTTCTTTTCCCTAGTCCCTTTACACATGTGAGATAGGATGTTAAATGAAATAGGGCTTATGAACTGAGAAAGCTGGGATCAGGATGCCATGCTTTGTAAATTTAAGTCTTGTATTTTTTCATCTCATTTGGAAATCAGCTCAAACTTCTTTGATATGGGGATGAACAAAATGGATTTTAGTTTTATATATTTGAGTCAGAATATTAAAGAGCGAAGAGCATTGCCCTGAAAGAATGTTGGTAACAAGAGGTAGAATTGGAGTAAGAGATGCTTTCAGCATGGGATAGATGGGAAGGAAGAGGAAATAAACAGGCTACCCACACACATACCACTCCTCACTCAGAAATGTTTCTTTGAGAGCTCGTTTTTGCTCCCTCATCATAAAGGTTAGTCATTTTCTTGCAGTTTCTCTCATTTGGTAGACTGAGCTCACTGTGGATCAAAAGGTCATTACTTACCATCGTTGTATCCTATTACTATATTATCATCACTTATTAGTTATATTATCCTAGCCATGCATTGTACCACAGTGACTATTAATCCAAGGGAAATTGAGCTGATTTTATTTTTCCTGATTTGCTATACCTAGCACACTTGGTGTTTGATTTTTTTTTTTTTTTTTGACTGGGGAAACAGTTATGTGTGGACAGCATCAATTCTCGGGAGATATATGAGCAACCCAGAAGTCAATTTTTTTTCCACATACATAACTAGACTGACAAATGACTGGGAAATGGCAGGGAAGTAAAATGAAATTTTCAAAGTGGACTCCAATAGGAGAATTTTAATGTCATAGCTTATCACAGTATGGATATATCAACTACGATATTTGGACAAATATGGTTAGAAAGAAAAACAACATGATTTCTTATTTTATGGGGTAGAAAATGCACTCTGTTCTTTATTTCCATTTAGTAATATCTATAGTTTCTTTTCCAGGAACTATTTCTGTATTAATGATGTGTGTATGTGCATGCAGACTTACACATTACTTCTGGTTACACTGGTTACTTATGACTTTTCTTATGTGGGTTATTATCATTTTGTAGTTTATATATGCACATTATATTGAATATTTCTTTAGTGTCGATGAGAAAATAAATCATTGGTATGAGAAAACACTGGCATTACAAGGTATTCATCTGGAATTATTCAACCTTTCACAAGCAAATGAGAAAGATTATAGGATTAGACCAAATCCAGGATTTCTTTTCCTCTCTGCCCATCTGTATTCATTATGGTTGAAAGATAGACAAATGAAACTATTGGTAGCTCAGTCTTTAAAGCTTTATTACAATTTAAAAGCATTAAAAAAGAGAGAAAATGGAAAAATCTTATCAAAGGCTAGAAATGATCATCATACTGAATAGTTGAATTTTCCAGCTTAATGACAATGAAGAATGAAGATAGGTGTTGTGAAGATATGACTTCATTATTGGTATCACTCAGTATTCTCAATTCCAAAGAACGGAGCAGAGAGCTTTTAAAAGCCTCTGTCAGCATATAGAACTGACAGTTGGGCACATTACTAGAGGAAATGGAATGGGTCAGTAGTTTTCAATTCTGTGTAAACTGCAAGCCCACAGCTTTGGCCAAAACACCAGAATCTGAGACTTCTCTGGACTGCTGCTCAGGTTATTGTTATGCTTCTTGGACCCCAAGAGTTTTGATCAAGAAAAGAGAAAGACAATAGAACACAAAGCTGCCACATGGATGCAGAGGATATTGTCAGTTTTCTGCCGATATCTATTTTTTCCCAAAGTAACTTCCTTTTATCCAGGAATCCACCTTGGCCAACACTGTTCATGGACCCCAGGGGCAGCTGAGCCCATTTGCAGTTTCAGGGGATGCCTGATTAGTGTAAGGGTAACGCTGTCCCTACTGTCATGGTGATTGATTCTGGGATAGACATGTGGCACATACCAGATGCTTGCTGGGGACCTTGGGTAGAATATTTTCTTTGGCTTTAAGAGAGGGCTCCAGACATCTTTTCCTCTGGACATGTTTATGGTGTTAGCCCTAGAATTACTGCAGCCAACTTTGAAGCAGAGACATGAAAACAGAATAAAGAGAATCAAAGAGAAATGGACAAGGATTCAGTTTTATCTCTGATCACAGCTTGGAGAGCTGTGAGATAAAAATGTCCTTCATTGATCATGAAATTTGCGTCAGCTGTTTCCTGCAAATCAAGATTATCCCAGTGATAGAGAAAGGAGGTCCACTTCAAGCCCTGATGGTTCCTAATCCAGAGGACCCTCCACAGGGTCTATTTCAGGGATCCCTTGGCCAATTTGATCTAATAGGAGGGTCACAGAGCTGCTCTCCTCTGGTCCAGAGCTATTGTTAAGTTTCATGTTTTGTGGTCCTGCTCTCCAGATTCTCCAGTTTGTAAGCCTAGAGCCCTCCTCCAGAGGCCACCCATGCTGGCGTGGGTCCTCTGGATGCAGCCCAATCCAGTACCCTCATCTTGGGCCCAGAAGTGCCTGCCACAGTCACTCCATGCTGTGGAGAACATTTCAGAATCTTCTTCTCTCTGGTGGTCCATCATCTCCAACGAAGAATTCTGATGAAAAGATTTATGCCTGGCTTCTCTAATTTCCCATGCAGCTTTAGTTTTTTTTTTTAAATTATTTATTTATTTATTTGACAGAGAGAGATCACAAGTAGGCAGAGAGGCAGGCAGAGAGAGAGGGGGAAGCAGGCTCCCTGCTGAGCAGAGATCCCGATGCGGGACTCGATCCCAGGACCCTGTGATCATGACCTGAGCTGAAGGCAGAGGCTTTAACCCACTGAGCCACCCAGGCGCCCCACAGCTTTAGTTTTTAGACTAATTTTGGTTCCAGGCACACATCAATTCTGGGAAGGCCAGTTGAATCCTTATCAACTAAGAGTGGAAGCTATTGCGATACAGACAATTTGGCAATGGAAAGGCTTGCTCAGGTGTGAAAATCAAGCTGGTACCCTAAATGATCTCTAAGCCCAGCATTCTGGTTTGCATTCTGAGGGTAAAATATCTATGGTGGGGGCCACTGCATAACACAGATAAACTTTTACAGTGAGGCATCTGGTATGTGCGGGCTGTGTACCATTGTGGGCCTGCGATCAGACAGGTAGGTTTTGCACTTCTGTTTAAATAGAACCATCAAGTCCAGCCCAAGAGAAAGTGAGCAGGAGCTGGTGCCCCCTCTCCCCCAAGTCAGGAATGATGGGGCAGGGATCACTGTCCTAAGAGATTTACCCGTTGAGGTAGCTTCTGTTTTAGAAGGCTTGATTCTGTGAAATTGTCTTTGTCTCTGTCTCTACATGTTTGATGCGTGGTGTCCCACAGTAAGCTTAGGGTGACTGTAAAGAATGACATCTTATTCCTTAGAGGCTTTAAGTGAAAGTGACACAAATCCCCACCACGTTCACATCTACTCACGAAATTTTGTTGCGAATTCCTCTGAGAAGGAACGTCTCTGTGTTAAGTCGGTTTTGTGGCCTTGAGCTGAGACAGTTGACGAGACGTCTTGTAATAAGAATAAGAGGGCAAGATGCCTAAGAGCTTCTCATACATTTATATCAAAATTCTGTGAAGGAAAATCAATGTTTTGCTTCTAGCAGTGAAAATCCAAACCTCACCAAATTACTAGGGATGAACACTTTATTTTCAAACACCAGAGAGGGGAAACCTCCCCCACTCCTCCCCAAAGTGAACAATGTTTCAGCATGGCTCTGGATGTGACCCGGTGTCATGGGCGTGGCAGTGACCCTGGTCTGGAAGTACAGTGACCTCATTCCTCCTTCCATCCAAGTCTTTCTTCGAAATGACCTCAGTGCAGCCTTTCCTGATCACTCTGTCTAATATTTCACTCTACTCTGTATTTCATTTCTTCTTTCCTGCATTCCTTAACCCTTGTCTTACCCAGAAGCAGGACCTTAGAGAAGGATTTGAGCACAAGTGGTTGATATGGGGGGATGAAGGCCATTGGGGTGGGGGACAGTGGAACATGGGAGAGGGTAGGAAGCCAGTCACGTGTGGCAGTGAGCAGGTCATGGCTGTAGGCAGCGGGGACTCAGTCCTGCGGGGGCCTCCGGGAGACTCCCCGACCTGCTTTGGAGGATGTCTGAGGCGTCAGGAAGTCGGTGTATTTGTTCACCAGTTCTCACCTGTGGGTGGTTGGGAGCTGCTGGGCGTGCTGGTTGGGACTTTAACTTCCCAGGGGTTCCTGTCTCTGCACTCGGGCTGGTGTCCTCCAGCTCCCAGAGAAAGCCCCCAGCTTTGCAGAGGCTCCCAGTAGGAGGCCTGGGGTCAGGGCAGGTGGGAACGGAGTTCGGGGGAATCTGAGAAGGGCTGATAACATCTGCTGAGAACCTGGTACTCTCTACCGGACTCCATATCTTCCGTGTTTATCTTTTTTGTCTGTTTCCCACCGTAATGTAAACTTCATGAAGACAGGGGCTTTTCTCTGTTTTGCTCACTGAAGGTGCTGGTAACTGGTTTCCAAGTTATTCATTCACCGTTTAACGGCCCCAGTTAGTGCCTGCATGGAGCCTGTTCTACTCTCACTCTTTCTGACGCTCTGGTCTCCGAGGGGCTGCGTAGACGCCCTCGGTCTTTCTATCTACTCCGACGCCTATGCCAAGTCAAGATTAAGAATTACGAGGGGTTGATGATAATTAGACAAACACTGTTGTGGGAATGTGTATTTTTGGTAACTAAAGGAATAACTGTGACAGCATGAACCGTTAGAGAAAGAGCGACAGGGACGGAAGAGAAGATTCCAATGACAGATCAGCGTTCTCACTCCAACCCCAGCTCCCACAGACAGCCTCCTGCCAGCTGGGTCTGGACATGTGGAACCCCAAATCCAGAGCCTATCTCTGGCGGACAGAGGGGTTCACGTCTCATAATCAGGAAAGACGCTTTTGCTTTGGACTCTGTGCTTCAGTCACTACAAACTTAGATCTGCCAAAGGGCACAGGTGACTCATGGAGTGTGTAATCAGCAACCATTCCGGAGCATTTTGTAAGCACGTGCAACTGTTAAATTACATCATACCTGCCCTGAACTTTTTTCCTGTCACTCTAAACCCAAGTTTAGAATAGTTACCTTTTTTTTTTTTTTAAAGATTTTATTTATTTTTTGACACACACACACACACACAGAGCACAAGCAGGGGGAACAGCAGGCAGAGGGAGAGGGAGAAGCAGGCTCTGCTCAGCTGGGAGCCTGATGTGGGACTCGATCCCAGGACCCTGAGATCAGGACCTGAGCTGAAGGCAGATGCTTAACTGACTGAGCCACCCAGGTGCCCTTAGAATAGTTATCTTAACATATTTTGCTCATTTTTGTAGCCCATCATTGGGCTCTCTCTGAATCCCAGCTTTATCCCTTTTGGCTTCCTGGTACTTCTCAGTTTAACAAACCGGTGTTCAGCCTTCGCCTGCTCTATGCTTTCACTCTTCTTCATCAAACGCTCACTCCCACCCACCCCTGCCCTTTCCAGCACGTGATACATGTGACTATTCTTCTTGAAAACCCTGAGTCCTAGTGTATCTTAGGTTTTCAGTCAATAGGAAATAGAATTGAATTTTTAAAAATTTTTTTATCTTTTAGTTATTTTTTATTAACATATAATGTATTATTTGTGTCAGGGGTACAGGTCTGTGATTCATCAGTCTTACACAATTCATGACACTCACCATAGCACATGCCCTCCCCAGTGTCCATCACCCAGACACCCCATCCTTCCTACCTCCCTCCCCTCCAGCAGCCCTCAGTTTGTTTCCTGAGATTAAGAGTCTCTTATGGTTTGTCTCCCTCCCTGGTTTCGTGTTGTTTCATTTTTCCCTCCCTTCCCCTATGATCCTCTGTCTTGTTTCTCAAATTCCTCATATCAGTAAGATCATATGATAATTGTCTTTCTCGGATTGACTTAGTTCGCTCAGCATAATACCCTCTAGTTCCATCCATGTCATCGCAAATGGCAAGATTTCAATTTTTGATGGCTTCATAGTATTCCATTGTGTGTGTGTGTGTGTGTGTGTGTGTGTGTGTGTGTGTGACATCTTCTTTATCCATTCATCTGTTGATGGACATCTAGGTTCTTTCCACAGTTTGGCTATTGTGGACATTGCTGCTATAAACATTCGGGTGCATGTGCCCCTTCAGATCACTACATTTGTATCTTTGGGATAAATACCCAGTAGTGCAATTTCTGGTCATAGGGTAGCTCTATTTTCAACATTCTGAGGAACCTCCATGCTGTTTTCCAGAGTGGCTGCACCAGCTTGCGTTCCCACCAACAGTGTAGGAGGCTCCCCTTTCTCCACATCCTTGCAAGCATCTGTCATTTCCTGACTTGTTAATTTAGCCATTCTGACTGGTGTGAGGTGATATCTCATTGTGGTTTTGATTAGTATTTCCCTGATGCCAAGTGATGTGGAACACTTTTTCATGTGTCTGTTGGCCATTGGGATGTGTTTGGAGAAATGTTCATATTTTCTGCCCATTTCTTTTCTTTCTTTCTTTTTTTTTAAGATTTTATTTATCTGACAAAAAGAGAGAGAGCACAAGTAGGCAGAGCAGCAGGCAGAGAGAGAGAGAGAGAGAGAAGCAGGCTCTCTGCCAAGCAGGGAGCCTGCTGTGGGGCTTGATCCCAGGATCCTGGGATCATGGCCTGAGCCAAGGGCAGGCACTTAACTGACTGAGCCCACCAGGCACCTGATCTTCTGCTCATTTCTTTATTGTATATGAATTTTAATTGGACATGATTTGTATATAGCCACACCTCTTTCCCTTATATTAGTGATGTTCATTAAGGACTGAAGATTTCCCCTATTTCTTTTCTTTCTTCTTTTTTTTTTTTTAGTATTTAGGTTTTTTTAAAGCTTTATTTATTTAATTAATTAATTTTTATTATGTTCAGTTAACCACTGTATAGTACATCATTAGTTTTTGGTGTAGTGTTCAATGATTCATTAGTTGTATAGAACACCCAGTGCTCATCCCAACACGTGTCCTCCTTCGTACCCATCACCCAGTCACCCCATCCCCCCTCCCATCTGAAACCCTCAGTTTGTTTCCCAGAGTCCAGAGTCTCTCATGGTCCATCTCTGTCTCTGATTTCTCCCCCTTCAGATTTCCCTCCCTTCCCCTGTGGTCCTCTGTGCTGTTGCTTATGCTCCACATATGAGTGACACCAGATGATGATTGTCTTTCTCTGCTTGACTTACTTCACTCAGCACAATAATCCACTCCAGTCCCATCCATGTCGATGCAAATGGTGGGTGTTCACCCTTTCTGATGGCTGCATAGTACTCCACTGTATACATGGATCACATCTTCTTTATCCATTTGTCTGCTGAAGGGCGTCTCGGCTCCTTCCACAGTGTGGCTGTTATGGACATTGCTGCTATGAACATTGGGGTGACCCCTTCTTTTCACTACATCTGTTTCTTTGGACATTTCCCCCAATTTCTAAGTTTGAATTTTTCCTCTGCAGTCAAAACTGCAGGCAGCCAAAGGTCTAGATACATAGCCCATACCACAAATTATTCTTGTTAACACTTTGTAGTATGGTTTCTAGTTGGAGACTTTCCTGTACCCAACACAGGAATAGATACTGTTTTAAAATCATACGTGGGGAGCTCTGTATCTCCAATCTTGGACTATATCCCCAATGTTGGAGAAGAAATTTATTTCTAAATGCAAATCCAGACATTTATTTATTTATTTTTTTAAATCATTTTTTAAAATTTATTTTCAGCATAACAGTATTCATTGTTTTTGTACCACACCCAGTGCTCCATGCAATCCGTGCCGTCTCTAATACCCACCACCTGGTTCTCCCAACCTCCCACCCCCCCACCTCTTCAAACCCTTCAGATTGTTTTTCAGAGTCCATAGTCTCTCATTGTTCACCTCCCCTTCCAATTTCTTTTTTTTTGTGTGACTATTTTTTTTTATTTTTATTTTTTATAAACATATAATATATTTTTATCCCCAGGGTCCCCTTCCAATTTCCCCCAATTCCCTTCTCCTAGCTCCCCATGTCCTCCATGCTATTTGTTATGCTCCACAAGTAAGTGAAACCATATGATAATTGACTCTCTCTGCTTGATTTATTTCACTCAGCATAATCTCTTCCAGTCCCGTCCATGTTGCTACAAAAGTTGGGCATTCATCCTTTCTGATGGAGGCATAATACTCCATAGTGTATATGGACCACATCTTCCTTATCCATTCGTCCGTTGAAGGGCATCTTGGGTCTTTCCACAGTTTGGCCATTGCTGCTCTAAACATTGGGGTACAGATGGTCCTTCTTTTCACCACATCTGTATCTGTGGGGTAAATACCCAGTGGTGCAATTGCAGGGTCATAGGGAAGTTCTATTTTTAATTTCTTGAGGAATCTCCACACTGTTCTCCAAAGAGGCTGCACCAACTTGCATTCCCACCAACAGTGTAAGAGGGTTCCCCTTTCTTCACATCCTCTCCAACACATGTTGTTTCCTGTCTTGCTAATTTTGGCCATTCTAAGTGGTGTAAGGTGGTATCTCAATGTGGTTTTAATTTGAATCTCCCTGATGGCTAGTGATGATGAACATTTAAAAAAATATTTTATTTGTTTATTTGACAGAGAGAGATCACAAGAAGGCAGAGAGGCAGGCAGAAAGAGGAGGTAGCAGGCTCCCTGCCAAGCACAGAGCCTGATGGGGGACTCGATCCCAGGACCCTGAGATCATAACCTGAGCCGAAGGCAGAGGCTCAAACCACTGAGCCACCCAGGCGCCCCAGACATTTTTTAAGTACAGCTATAGGGAAGAAAATTCAGAGCATTTGTTTTATGCAGGCACATCTGGCTTGAAGTACAACCTCAAGGAGTGGTAAATCTTGAGACACCTGGGTAGCTCAGTCGGTTAAGCATCTGCCTTCAACTCAGGTCATGATCTCAGGGTCCTGGAATCAAGTCCTGTGTTGGCTTGATTCCTGCTCAGCTGGGAGTCTGCTTCTCCCTCTCCTTCTGTCTCCTCCCCCAGCTGGTGCCGCCTCTCTCACTCACTCACTCTCTTTCTTAAATAAATAAATAAAATCTAAAAGAAATAAATAAAATCTAAAAGAAAAAAAAAGAAGTGGTAACTTTTGGCAAATCAGGTCATCATCAAAATAACATTTCTGAGGATTACTTATCATGTGCTGTTAAGCTGCACAAAGCAAAGTGGTCATATCCAAATGCCATGGGAGAATCCAGACATAGTTGGGAGGTCCTGTGCCCCAACTCACCGAGGTTTCCTAAGGGGGCCTGTGAGTAGAGGAATGAGTACTCCTGGGACCCTTCAGTCCCGAAGATGGTATGTGGATTGAGCAAATCCACCACTTTTTTTTTTCTTTAAAGATTTTATTTATTTATTTGACAGACAGAGATCACAAGTAGGCAGAGAGGCAGGCAGAGAGAGAGGAAGGGAAGCAGGTTCCCTGCTGAGCAGAGAGCCCAATGCGGGGCTTGATCCCAGGATCCAGGAATCATGACCTGAGCCGAAAGCAGAGGCTTTAACCCACTGAGCCACCCAGGCGCCCCAATCCACCACGTTTTAAGGTCACATGTGTGTCTACCAAAGCCACATTGGTGTTGCCTAAGACTTTGGCTTTTCCATCCCTGGAATTAACAACAATGGCTCAAACAAGCCAATGGGAAACCATGTGATTGTGCAAACACTAAAAAATGAAGTAGTCAGAGAAAAAACCTGTACATTATGTTAAAAAATTAGGGACAACAAAACATACATTTTTATCTCTGAGCTCTCTTGGTGTCTCATAAAGGTTTTCTCTCAAGTAAAACAATGAGCTTGCTGGTGTGATGAATTAGCAGACGCCTCCTTTGGCGTGAAGTATTCCTGTGTTGCAAATCACTGATTTTATTAGATGGCACCTCCCGCAGCAGTCTAATGCTGCCTCATGAAAAATCCATAACAATTCAATCTAATTTTAATGATTCTGGAAAATAATAGTACGTATTTGAGAACAGCCCCCTTACAAGCTTGTGTTCCCACCTTCCTGTCATGTCTGTTAAAGTGAATGTGATTCATGGATTTTTGTTTTTTTTAAGAATGTATGAGCCCAACTCAGTTTATCTTCATCTTCACACATCCTTGCTCCCTGTCAGCGTTTTTCTCACGTCTTGCATACGTTTACAGCTTGTTTATTTATTCATTTGTTTTCTAAGCTCGTTGGAGGAAGATCAAAACTAATTCAGTCGAACATTTAAACCCATTATGACCCTTGTTCACAGAAAAAGTGCACATAATGGCTTACTTTTTTGTTTTAGAGAATCACTGAAAATAACTGTACCTAAGATTCTCTTCAGACATATAATTAGAGAGCAGGAGGAATTTCTAAGAGAAGCAGAAAATTGATGAGAGCCAATCTAAAAGTAGATTGTAACTCTGTCCGATTTGCCTTTTAATTTCATTTGTTTACTTATGTGTAAATCTTTATTCAAGTGACACCTTCATTGTGTGAAAGTCATGCTGTTTTACTGTCAGTGCAAATCCTCTGGGAATACACAAGAGCTTCATGTGTCGTCGCAAATAGGTCACCGTCTTTTGTTTTTTGAATATGGTTACAATAACTTATCTTCCAGAGGCACAGTATTGGAAAAGAGCAGGACACAACTGTATTTTGTATGTTCTAATTCGTATTAGCACTGCTGTCTGTTAGTTAGACTGTACGTGGCCTTCAAATATCTCAAGGTAAGAGAGTACGTTGCTTCTCGACTTCCACAGCTGCTTAAGTTCCTTTTGCAGATTTGCATAGTTCTCAGATTCTGTTCTTGGCATTATTTTTCCTGTCAGGATCATCATTGAGCAACAGCAAATATTTAGTTTGCTAATAAAATATTAGTCTGTACCTATGTTTCTGTTCCTATTTTCTGGTACATACACATTTAGTGTGATGCATTTTTATTGGTGTACAATTTCAGCAATATGAGCTCTGTTGATATTATCCCTTTGTTTTATTACATTTTAATGGTTTTAACCACCATTTGTTGTCTGCTGCTATTAAGAAATCTATCTTTTAATAGACATACAATACTTGGAAAATAAGTGGTAATGAGAATTTCCTGAAAGAAAATCAGAGTACCGAAATAATGTTAGGAGTCTGTTTGGTTGCCCCAGTTTTCCTGGTTAGACTTAGAATGGACTAGTCTGGAGAGCTACAGATTGAAATAAATGCAGTTTATTTGCCGACTTTGCTGTGTGCACGTGCACGTGTGTATAGGAGCATTTGCCCAGCTCACCATTTGTGGAGGTTACAGAGGTCACATTCTGTTATCTGACATATTACAGAAATAGTCCTTCTGAGAACCTTGGTGATCAGCCCTCGAGGTGCTTATCATTTCATGGGTCAGATTCCATCCATATTTCTAGTTCTACATTCCTGAACTTTAAAGCCGCAAATACACATTTTATCCTATTGGCCCTCAGGTGAGTAAAAGATTAACATACAGAAAGGTAAGAGAAGGGCGCCTGGGTGGCTCAGTGGGTTAAAGCATCTGCCTTCGGCTCAGGTCATGATCCCAGGGTCCTGGAATCAAGCCCCACATCGGGCTCTCTGCTCAGCAGGGAGCCTGCTTCCCCTTCTCTCTGCCTGCCTCTCTGCCTACTTGTGATCTCTCTCTGTCAAATAAATAAATAAAATCTTAAAAAAAAAAAAAAGAAAGGTAAGAGAGCCTACCCCAGACAGCCTTTCTCTAGAAAACTACTGATTTGTATCTACTGTATAAAATCTGTTTTCAAAAACCCAAAGGAGAAAGAAAGAACGAACTTAACATAAACTGTGGCTGAGTTTTCTTGTGGCAAATGGAAATGTCAATGAACCATCCACAAATTCTCCAACAGAATTACAAATGTTTGCTTTTAAGTGGATTTCATTCAGTATGAAAAAATCTCACTGGAGTCCTTTTTTTTAGCTCCTCCAGAAATACCTACTGGTGGGTAGGCTGTGGAATAGTTGACCCTTTATTTTTTTTTCGGACCATGTCAGTCTTGGTACTCTGGCACATAGAACATATAGGTTCCGGTCTCTCTAATTCCTAAGACAATTCTTGATTATCTTGAACAAAGTGGGCTTTATTATGGTAGACTTAGACTCATGAACTTGTGGGTGTAGAATTACTGGTGCAGTGGTGGGTTCTTAACCAGGATGCTTGGAGTAAGCCTTGGGTTGTCAGGTAGAGTTGTACTTTGGGTGTATGCATGCTTAAAGGCAGACAGGGTGCCTTATCAATATAGTTGCTTCTTTTACACCATGACTAATACCAGCATATTGAATTGCCCTCTTCTTGACCACTTTTCCAGATGCTCTTCCTTGGCCTTCCAACCCTACTTCTAAGACACTTAAGTCACCAGGACATAAAAATAAGATAAGAGAAATCCAATTGTCCAGAAAGTAGTAAAGACAATCTTTAGGACATGTGGGGAAACTTCTCAGCTTTGGTCTAACTCCCATCCCTTCCCTCTGGATTCTGACAATCTTCCTTCCAACTCTGATGGCTCCTAAACCATGAGAGTTTGCACTGTGGACTCACGGTCTTTCTTTTTTCTCTACTTTTCCTCAGCTTCTGAAGTTCTCCACAGCATTGGAGTAGTGGATCTATGATGCTGTAGGTGGTTAATGCTGCAGTGTGGGGAAAATGTTCAACATTGTTCCAAGGGATGCATGAAACCACAAGATAAATTTGGTATAGTTCCCCAAAGGCCAACCTATTATTTCTTAAAGCTCTGCAGTTTAAGTTGGGCTCACTGGGGTGGTTCTTCTGCTCTACATGTGACTGCTAGAGGTGGAATATTTATTTATTTATTTACTTTTTCATTTATCTATTTATTTATTTATCTAAGATTAATTTACTTATTGAGAAAGAGCATGTCATTGAGCAGGGGGAGGGACAAAGGGAGAGAGAGAATCTCAAGTAGACTCCCCACTGAGCATGGAGCCCAACATGAGGCTCGATATCATGATCCTGAGATTGTGACCTGAGTGGAAACCAAGAGTGGGATGCTTAACTGACTGAGCCACCCAGGCTCCCCAAAACTGGGATATTTAAGGTGGCTTCTTTACTCATATGTCTGGTGCCTTAGCTTCAAGGGCTAGGTCAGCCTAGCCAGGCAGCTTTCTCTCTTTCCATGGTCTTTCCATTAGGGTAGTGAGACCTTTTATGTGGCGGCTCAGGGAACCAAGAGGACAAACCCTACTTCGAAATCACTTATCAAATTTCTGCTTGATCGTAGTTGCTCATGTCCCCATGGCCAAAGTAAGTCACATGGCCCAGCTCAGAGTCTTGGAGAAAGGGCCTGAATTCCAAAGGCACGGTTCATTGGGGTTGTCAACTTGCAGTCTACCACATGGAATAATATGTCGGATTTACATGAATTTTAATGATGAAAGTGGTGATTTCAGGATGACTTGGCTTTGTGGTGGGCCAGGACTCATACTCTGGATAATGCATTTACTTTTTTCTGTTGCTGAGAACTGCCCCAACCCAGTTCAGTGTGCACAACTATTAGGTTCTTTTTGGTATATCTTGGGAGATACTAATAGTTAGAGGTAAAGAGGGTTAGTTATTCTCTCATAATCTTGTATCAGGTTATTAGGAAAGCAAGTCTCAGAGCAAATTCTGCACAGACATTTCTTTTTTCTTTTCTTCTTTTTTTTTTTTTAAAGATTTTATTTATTTATTTGACAGGGAGAGATCACAAGCAGAGAGGCAGGCAGAGAGAGGAGGTAGCAGGCTCCCTGCCAACCACAGAGCCTGATGGGGGACTTGATCCCAGGACCCTGAGATCATGACCTGAGCCGAAGGCAGAGGCTTAACCCACTGAGCCACCCAGGCGCCCCTACACAGACATTTCTGAAAGCAGGCACACATCATCCTAAACCACATCTGCAAATATCCTTTAGGGATCTCCCCCAGGACTCCTCTCCTAAGGACGAAAGTTCCAGGGCTCCCTAGAGTCTTCCCTCCGTTTCCTTTTTTGCTGTCACAGAGAGTGTCTATCAAGTACTATAGACAGCTCATATTTCTCTACTGCCATGGACTTCCCAAATGAAAGCCTCATTTTTATCAATTAACAAGCTGCTAATTCCATCCGTGAAAACCCACTCCTGACATTCTGCTGATTAGGAAAGCTCTGTCCGTGAAGGGAGAAAGCCGTGCCTGAAGACCTTTTAGTCATTACCTCTAGCGCATGACTTCTCTAGTAAAATTTAGCTCATTGTCTCCAGACTCTGGATTTCTGATTAGGGCAGCAGCCCGCCCAGGAGTGTGGCTGTAACCGACACGCGCTGTCCATCCTGGAGAATATTAAAGTATAGACATGCTAGCATGTGTCTCATAGGGTGCTTTGATGAAAACATTTGAGAAGCCTTCAGCTGAGTATAGGAAGTCAGGACCTTGAGGATTATGCTTTGTTGGTTCATTACTTCTGGGAACAGCAACATCAAACTTCTCAGGCAGCTGTTTCTGAAAGTAATTTAAGGGGACACTGGGTGGCTCAGTCGGTTAAGCATTGGACTCTTGATTCTGGCTCAGGTCATGACCTCAGGGTCGTGAGATCGAGCCCTGCATCAGGGTCCATGTATCTTTCTTATCCATTTTTAAAAATACACAACAGTAGGAGCTGTGTCCATTACCCAGCTTCAGTGGCTATTAACAGGGACCAAACTGTTTGATCTCTTCTCCACTTTTCTCCCCTGCTTTTCACCCAGCCGCCTGATTTTAAAGTAATCAGATACCATGTTGTTTCATCTGTAGATACTTGAGTGTACATTCTAACTGCAGATAAGACTTTTCCTGTAGGCATAAGCATAATACTATTAATATGCCGGAGAAGTGACTAGTTCCACAGTGTTCACTCAGCGCTCAGATTTCTCTGAATCATAAATGTTAGTCATTGGTTTGTTTGGTTCAGGATTCAGACAAGGCCCACAGATTGGTTTCGGTTGCTATGCACCTTGGGTCTGGTATTTCTGATGGTGGATCCAGAGTAGGGTTTCCCAGGGTCAATACTATTGACAGTTTTGATGGATATTTGCCAGAGGGGACCGTCCTATGCACTGTAGGATTAGCAACATTCTTTACCTCTCCCTACTAGAAGCCAATAGCACCAGCCCCCGTGTGACAACCAGAAATGTCTCCAAACATGGCCTCATGTCCTCTAGGTGTAAAATTACCTCAGTTGAGAACCACTGGTCCAACATTCAGTTTAACTTTCAGACAAAAATACTTCACCGTCGGTACTGTATGTGTGTTACTGCATCACATCACAAAGCATGCGATAAGCGCTTCTCTCTCTTTTCGATGAGTGAGGCCATGCGTTGTCTGCCTGATTTATCCATGCTGAAGTTTCCCAGTTATCTTTCACCCAAGAATTTCAATGGCCGTTGATGGTCATTACCTAGATCCACTGTTTTATTAGGGATTACAAAATGGGGATTTTACAGTTTTATCATTCTTTCCACATTTATTAGCTGGGATTCTAGTATAAAGGAGAACGTCTCCTTATCAGTGATTTGATTACCCTGGAAGTGAAGAAACACTGTCTCTCTACTAACGACTCTTCTGACACCAAAAGGTGGGTTTTCCAGCAAGGAATTCTCCACCTACAGGTTCAGGGCTCGGTGTCACAAGACTGCCCCCTACAGCCCCAACTCGGCAGCTGCAGGTCCCGTGTCGTTTCCCGAACTTTCGACCACCGGCTATAAACTAGGGATTCCTGTGGCCCCTTCCTGGGTTCAGTAACTTGCTAGAGCGGTGCACAGAACTCAGGGAGACACTTAACTTACTAGATTACCAGTTTGTTATAAAAGGTACACTTCCAACACCAGTTGGAAGAGATACATAGGATTTTGGGAAGGGGCACAAAGCTTCCATACTCTGGGTACACCACCTGCCCAAGAGCTGTCCAAACCCTGCTGTTTATGTTTTTTTTTTTTTTTTAAGATTTTATTTATTTATTTGAGAGAGAGATTGAGAGAGAGAGCTTGAGAAGAGGGAGGGTCAGAGGGAGAAGCAGACTCCCTGCCAAGCAGGGAGCCTGATGCAGGACTTAATCCTGGGACTCCAGGATCATGACCTGAGCCAAAGGCAGTCACTTAACCAACTGAGCCACCCAGGTGCCCTTGTTTAGGGTTTTTAATGGGGGTTCCATTACACAGATTAAATGATTGGCCATTTGTGATTGAATTCGACCTCTAGAACTAACCCCTCTTCCCTTGTAGGTCTGTGGTTGGGACTGAAACTTCCATTCTGCTAATTACATGGTTGGTTCCTCTGCCAACCAGCCCTCAACCTCCAAGAGTCACCATTAGCATAAAATCAGGTGTGGTTAAAAGGGGCTTATGATTAATAACACAAGATGCTCCTCTCACTCTTTATCACTGAAAAATTCTAAGGGTTTTAGATGCTCTGTGCCAGGAACTGGGGATGAAGACCAATTATGTATTTCTCATTATTTTACGCTTCACCCCCTGGTCTTCGGGCACATATCTCTTACAGTAAAATGTTCATAAAAGTCAAGAGATACTGGTGCGCTACTGGAATCCATTCAGTCATTAATAATTATCCACTCATCGTCGGATGGTATGAAATTATCTCCCAGGGAGAGGCCACTCAGGTCTGCAGGCTTCATTCTGTCTTGTCAGATTCCAAAAGTGGGGATGGTCTCAGCAATATGTGTCCTTCGTTTGCTTTTTTCGTTTAACAACAGATCTTGAAGAATGTTCTACAGCATGGTTTATCCATAGCAGTACTGTGGCTCAGATGACTCTGTTCTGGGGCACAGTTCTGTGTATTATAGGATGTTTAGCATCCCTGGCCTCTACTGGCCTGATACCAACTGTCTGCCATTAGGCAATCGGAAATGTCTCAGACATTATCCAGTCTCCCAAGGGCAAAGTCATCTGTGACTGAGAACCAGTGCTTTTTGACATTATCTAGAGCTTTCTCATTTCTTTTTACGACCACACTGTACTCCATTTTGTGAACGGACCGTAGTTCACTCAAGCAGCAGCCTATGCTTGGGCATTTAGGTTGTTTCCAGTCTCACTATTACAAGATGTGCTTCAGTGAATGCAGTCATGCCTACATTTCATGTTTCTGCTAGTGTATTTTTGATAGTCTCCACGGAAGTGGGGTTGCTAGTCTGTGGGTAAACGTGTGTATGTCATCTACCTGCATGCTGCTCATGTTCCCTTCCTTGGGGACTTGACTGTTTTTCATTCCCACAGCAAGGTGTGGGAGTGCATGTTTTTCCATAGCCTCACCATAGAGCAGGTTCCATATTTGGGATTGTGTACATATGTTTAAGAGGCGTTTGCTTTTCTTTTCCTGCAGATATTATCATTTGCCCATTTTTCTATGGGTATTTCCATCCTCTGGAATCATTCAAACCTCTGTATATATGGAAAATAGCAATGCTTTATGAGTATAGGTTGCAAATCTGCCTCCCCTCCCTCTATTGATTTTGCTTATTTTTTCATGCAAAATTTTCTATTTTCATGTGGTCAAATTTATCTTTTTTTAATTTATTACTTCTAGATTTTATGTCAAAGAAAAGTTTTGTCCATTTTCAGGTTATGAAAGAATGTCCTGTGTTTTCTTTTAATACTTACATATGACTGTGTTTAACATTTAGATCCATTTGGAGTTTATTCTGGTGTATGGTATAAGGAATACTTTCAGTTTTCTATTTTTCTAAATAGCTGATTGGCTGTCCATTGGATAGTCCATTTCTTCCATAATGACTTGAGATTGTGCCGACAATCTGAATTCCATATTCAGCTTGGTGTATTTTCGGATTTTTCATTTCTTTTCCTGTTGGTCTAGCTGTCAATTCATATGCCTACACTGAAGGCTTTATAAATGTGTCTTAATACCTGGTAGGGCTATCCCTCTGCCCTGCTGTTTTGTTGTCATTGTTGGGTTAGGGTTAGGGTTAGGATGTCGAAAATCACTTAGGGAGAACTGACATTTTCAAGGTGAGTTTTTCTATCCAAAAATGTGGCATGTCTTTCCATTTGTTCAAGCCCTCTTCTGTGTCTTTCAGGAATATTTTATAGTCTGTGAACATTTTGGCCACCATACAGTGTGAATAGTAAGACTGTCCTCTGTCGCACACCAACTCCCAGGGGACATATGTGTTTTGAGTCTCATCCTTTCATTTTTGTTGCCAAAATCATTTAAACCTGATTTCACCTTTCTGAAAATTTGGGAGGTAGGGAGAAGAATTGCATATGGGAAGAATATTGGCTTTGCAGTTGGACTGCCTTTGGTTTGAACTTGGCTCTACCATTCCTCAGTTCTGTGATTGTGAGCAAGTCCTTTCTGGTAAAATAGAGATGTTTACCCTTTATAATTGTAAGGATTGAAAGAGAGAACATGTATAAAGCACTTAGCAGAGTGTCTAGCATGAGTGAGAGCTCAGTTTCAGGGCTTGCTGATACTTGTTGGGGGGCATTTAGTTTTCCCAGTAGCTGTCCTGGTCATGAACAATTTTCTAGCATGGAATCGAAAACTGTATCTCCTACATTACGTATACATTAAAAAAAAATCCATCCATCTTCTCTCTATGTTAATTTCATTGGTGCTTGGCAACACCATGCTGTTTGGAGTTTTTCCTCTTTTCCCATGAGTTGGCATTTTTTTAGACTTGACATTTTGTCTCATTTTTACAAAATGCTGGAATAACCTGCAAGTCGTGGTAAAGTTTCGCTCCTCTGAACAGTGATGGATCATCTCTTCTAGGAAGCCATCAATCAACAGCAGCTAACAAGAATATGGAGTGGGGCAGGAGTGGGAGGGGGCCTGAAGGTCACTTTACTTGGTTCACTGACTACTTGCTGTGAACCCTTTTGATTGATGTTGTGGAAATTTCTGCTGATCGTATCACTGTTCCAGGACAGTGTTGACTTGCTTTCCCTGAGCAGATTTCTGATTTTAGTTGAGAATCAGTAGTCTAAACTTGAAATTTCATGCAGATGGAAACATTAATTGAGCACCCACTGTCTACTGAGCACTGTCCAACAGAGCTAAAAGTCAGTAGAAGGCCCGGTGGGAGACTATCCCAGGCTGGGTATCTGGGTGAGGCCCGGCCACACTCTGAGGACATGTGCCTGACTGGTCCACATAGTGGTTCAAGGGTGATGGGCTGCTGAGTGCTCAGCTACCAAGGAGTGCTGGTTCACCGGGAGATGGCCATCATGGGGAAACTGAGGTAGGGAGCAGAGTGAAGTCGGGATCCTCTATTGGAGAGTGTGGAATGAAATTTGGTGCCGTGGCCAACAGAGCAAGAAGAGGCAGCCTTGTAGTCCCAAAGCCTTTGCTGAAAGCTGTAGAAGCTGAGCAGATGGTGGGGCAGGAGTTAGGCCAAGGTCACAGGCAAATAGCCAGCATTTCTCTTGGGAGCTGGGTTGTGCTGATGGAGCGGGAGGTATAGTGCTGCCTTTTTCAAAGGGTGGCCCAGACATCCCTGGGAGTCAAGCCCGTGAGCCGAGGCCCCTCATCTTAAAGGGACCCTGTCCTGGGGTTGAAGAGTTTCTGGGCCCGTAGCTAACAGCTCAGCACTCTGTAAGCCAAACCGCTGTCCGCAGCAGGGACAGAATCACGTTAATAATGATAGCACCTTTCTTTGTGTAGTGCTTTTAGTGCCTTGGAGCGTTGTCTCCTGTTGTACCACGCAAGTGCAAATGCTGCCCCTCTCCTGTGGAGAGATGCTAACGGCTTCCCATCAGCTCTTGTCCTTGGCATTGTTTTGCCAGACGTGTTCATGGGCTTGGGTTGACTCGACCACAGTTTTTAGTCTTCTGGTAACCCAAAAGAGTTCGAAGTGTTAGAGTAAAACTATGTATGATCTATATACACAGTTTTGTGTGAGATATGCGTGCACGTGCACACACACACACACACACACACACTCATTTACTTCTTCAACTAAACATTCCTCTTGAACACCCATTAGGTGGCAGGCACTGCCTCGGTGCTATAGAGGTACAAATATTTCGATGTAAAAGATACATCAGTGTGTTTATTCTGCCGTAACATCACTCTTATCCAGGGGTCAGGCTGATGGCAGCCTCACCCATTCAGAACATAAGTTGGAAAAAGGCAAGGCGAGAGGCTTGAAGCTGCAAACCATGAGGGCTTTATTCTGTAGGACAGACAGAATCGCCCTCGGGCAGTTGCTCAGAACAGCTGTGTGCATAAGGCAGCAGATGATGGCAGCGGGCCTCACTGACCCCGTGAGAAATGAGAGCCGACAGCTGAGGGAGGAGGAGAAGTCTCGAAAGCAGAATAATTTCTTTTGAGTTCTCCCTCATTCTTTGGCACAGTGGTCCGAGGTTATTTAGTTGAGGACTGAGCAACCACAAGGGCCACAGGCGCTTCTGAGAGCAGTACTGGATTAAAGAGCACCAAACCTGCTGTTCATAATGTGGCTAGCTCATACTTGCATGGCATTTTTAAAAAGATTTTATTTATTTGGGAGAGAGAGAGAGGGAGAGAGAGAGCGCGCATAAGCAGGGATGGTGGGGGAGAGGCAGAGGGAGAGAGCAGACTCTCCACTGACTACGGAGCCCAAGGCAGGGCTCGATCCCAGGACCCTGAGATCCTGAGCTGAGCTGAAGTCAGGTGCTTACGTGACTGAGCCACACTGGCGTCGTGCTTTTTCTTCTTTTTTGAACACCTTCTTTATCTCATGGCGGTCTTACTGAGAAGGCACCCCCCGTGGCAGGGAGTATCAGAATCACCCCGGGGCGTTGTTTGCACAGATTGCCAGGCCCCACGCATAGAGTTTCTGATTCAGTAGGTCTGCGGGGGGAGCCCAAATCTGCCTAAGAAGTTCCCATGAGTGGGGGCCCCTGGGCGGCACCGTTGGTTGAGTGGCCGACTCTTGGTTTTGGCTCAGTTTGTGATCTCAGTTTGTGAGCTTGGGCCCCAGGTCAGGCTCCACGCCCAGCACAGGGTCTGCTTGAGATGCGATCTTCCTCTCCCTCTTCCCCTCCCCGCCAAATATATGAGAGAGGGAGAGAGCGAGAGAGAGCGAGAGAGAGCGAGAGCCCGCGTGTGTGCGTGCACAAGCGTTGAGGGGCAGGAGATGGAGAAAGAACCTGAAGCAGACTCTGTGCTGACCGGGGGCCTGAGGTAGGGCTTGATCCCACAACTGGGAGATCATGACCTGAGCTGAAACCAACAGCCCATTGCTTAACTGACTGAGCCACCCAAGGGCCCAGTAAGTCAATCTTTAAAAAAACAACAGTAGCCAAGTTCCCATAGGTGATGTTGCTGGTCCAGGACCACACTTTGAGAACCAGCACCCGATGGGGTATGTTCGGCCTCATGTATTATTATTGTTTCTGTAGAAACTGAAATTCAGAGAAGCTGAATTATTTCACCAAGGTCACAAAGGTGGCAGAGTTTAATTTAGGTGTTCTGAGAATAGAAGATTTTCAACCATGTGCTGTGTTGTCGCAGATCTTTTTCCTTAAGAATTAAGAGGGGGTTTAGTACATGTTAGATTTTCAACAAAATGCTTGGAATTAGGGACACCTGGTGGCTCAGTTGTTTGGACCTTTGCCTTTGGCTTGGGTCATAATTTTGGGGTCCTGGGATCAAGCCTGAAATCAGGCTCCCTGCTCAATGGGAAGTCTGCTTCTTCTTCTCCCTCTGCCCCTCCCCCTAACTCATGTTCTCTCTCTTTCAAATAAATAAATTCTTTAAAAAATGCTTGGAATTAAAATATTGCTATCCTGGCTATTATAAAAAAGGCAAGAATAAGTATTGAGTATGTGGAGAAAAGGGAACCTTGGTGCCCTGTTCTTGGGAATGTAAATTGGTACAGTCATTGTGGAAAATCGTGTGGAAGTTCCTCAAAAGGTTAAAAATAGAACTAATGTATGATCCAACAGTCCCACTTCCGGGTAGGTACCCGAAGGGAATGAAATCAGAATCTCCAAGAGATATCTGCACCCCTGTGTTCCTCGCAGCATTATTCACAATAGCCAAGATGTAGAAATAGTTTGTCTATCAAGGGGTGAATGGATAAAGATGTGAAATGTGAGATGATGTGTGTGTGTGTGTGTGTGTGTGTGTGTGTGTGTGTGTTTGTGTTATAGATACGTTATATGAGAGGAGATCTAAATGTTCTCAACACACACATACCCATACACACGGAGAATTATGATGGATGTGTTAACTCACATTATTGTGGTAATCACTTCATAGTATATAAGGATCAATCATCATGTTGCGTACCTTAAATTTATATAATGTTATGTGCTAGTTGTATCTCAATAAAGCTGGGGGAAAAACACTGCCATTACAGTTTATTAGAAAATTTATGTATTATGGTGTATATTTCTCCTTGACAATGTTGGAGGGGTTTTGGTGTGTCCAGCCTCCAGAACACTTAGGACATTTAAATAAATGTTAAGAAACTAGAATGAGTGGTTAGAAAAGGAATACAAGAAAGTAGGTTTTTGGATCGACTGGGGCAGGTGCAAATCCTTTGGAAAAGAGCTGTGAAAGAGTGAGAAAGCACAAGATTTTAGTAGACCAGAAGGAAGTTGGTATTTTAGGAACGCGTCCCTACGTGGATAATTCACCTGGAATGTTTGCATTAACTTTGACTTGGTGTTGTTCTTTGTGTCCGCAATGGTCTTTGCTAACTGAACAAGCATGCTACTTCCAGGCTTGGGATGTCGAAAGAAAAACCTATTCTGTTGCTGTTTATGTGCCCATTTTCCTTCTCTGTGAGGTATTTATTCACTTGTGTTTTAAAAGCAGGCTCTACGTTGGCGTGGACACCCATGCGGGGCTTGAAGTCAGGACCCTGAGATAAAGCCTGAGCTGACATCGAGGGTTGACTGATGAAGCGACTGAGCCGCCCTGTGTCTCTGTGAGTGATTTTCTGTGAGCCTCTTTGTCCCGAGTCCTTTCTGAATCAGTTACCAGATTATGATGAAGCCGCTAAGAAAGAGTCTCTCAAGCCATTTTAGGCAAAATTCTAAGATCGTCCATGTCCTTTCATTGCAAGACTGTAATTCAGAGAACTGACATTAGTCTCTCAGGCCTTCTGTGTGTACAGCAGGATCAGGCAGGAAAACAAAGCCGCTGTTGGTATTTAGAACATGAAGAGACTTTTTTTTTCTTGAGACTTAGTTTATTTATTAGAGAGAGAGAGAGAGAGAGCGAGAGAGCAGGAGGGGCAGAGGGACAGGGAGAGAGTCTGAAACAGACTCTACACCGAGAGCTGATGAGGGGCTTGATCTCATGACCTTGAGATCACCGCCCCGAGATCATGACCTGAGCTGAAACCAGGAGTCGGATGCTTAGCCAACTGCGCCACCCACACGCCCTAAAACGGGAAGAAATGTAACCCTGGGACTGCGGTGCCTGGGAAGCCATGGGGAAAGCCGGAGGAGTGGAATCGTGGATCCTACCATTCGCTCCAGGTTTACTGCCTCCAAGAAGCAAAGAGCCGCTCCCGCCCGGAATCGGGAGCCTGCAGACAGTGTGGCTGGTGGCCTCCCAGCTTCCCTCAGCACCGAGTGGCTGAAGTGACAGGAGGACAAAGAGGCTGTGGCAAGGACACGTCAGGAAACTCACATTGCCGCCTGCCAGACAACAACGTCTGCATCCTCTCTTCTACCTCCGGGACCTTGCGCAGTCTCATCGTTGAGCCCCAGGACGCTCAGGTTTAAGTTGTTAAACAGGACCTGCTTGGACAGTAAGGCTAGTGTCACTACGTGGATGTGGCTGGGGCCTTTCCTCAAAGTACCAGCTGGGGGTCATGCAGAGCGTGTTGCTAGTAGAAGCCGCCGCATCTCATCACCAAAGGTCTGGGCCACAACGCTTCACTGCATCCGCTGGTTCTGGGTTTGATCTTACCCGACAGGCATTAATGACTTACTGTTGATACAATTTTTATTTATAGTAAAACCTTAACTCAAAGGAATCTGCTAAATCACAAACTTCTATTAATTACATTTTTCTCTCTTTACACAATTTGGAAAGAAGTTTTACCACTAGGAAACAGTCTCAATGAAAAGTTTTTGTTTTTATCCAAAAAATTAAAAGACATACCTAATTACCCAACCAATACATAACCATTATATAGAAGTGGGGGAAAGTACAATATTTTAAAATATATCTATATAAGTAAATTTGTATTTGCTTAATGTCTCTTTTTCAGAAAGATTATTTATTCATTTGAGAGAGAGAAAGAACATGAGCTGGGGGAGAAGCAGATGGAAGGGGGAGAGGCAGGCTTCCTGCTGGCAGGGAACACGATGTAGGGCTCGATCCCAGGACCCCAAGATCATGACCTGAGCTGAAGGCAGATGCTTAACCAACTGAGGTACCCAAGTGCCCCTAATCTGTCCTTTGATTAGAAATTTAGTAGGTTCCAGTTTCTATTTTTTACTTAATTACAAAAGGTGGTAGAAATACTCTGCTACATGAATCCTACCATAAGCAATATCCTTGGATAAATTGCAAGAAGTGGATTTTTTAGTACCTAAAATGATATACTTTTTGAAGATTTTTAAAGCACGTATTTATAAATTAACTTCCGGAAAGATTAGGGCACTTTTGATTTCCTACCAGCTGTGAGTGGGAGTTCCCAATTCCCTGAACCCTCCCCAACATTGGTTCTTTTTTTTTTTTTTTTTTTAAAGATTTTATTTCTTTGTTTGCCGGAGAGAGAGAGCAAGCACACACAAGTCGGGGGGAGCGGCAGGAGAGGGAGAAGCTGGCTCCCCGCTGAGCAAGGAGCCCAGTGTGGCACTCGATCCCAGGACCCTGGGATCATGACCTGAGCTTAAGGTAGATGCTTAACTGAGACACCCAGGTGTCCCAACATTGGTTCTTACATATTTAAAAAAGTTTTGCTAGCTTGATATTTAAACATGATATTTAATAATCTTAATGATTTTCTGTGATTAGTAGAGAGGTTGAACCTTTGTCCATATGTTATCATCTATTTACATGTATTCTCCTAGTGAACTCATACTTTAGTCAGTTTTTTCTATTGGGTTGTTAGGCTTCTTCAAAAATTGATTTGTGGTAGCTCTTTATATATTAAGGATAAAATCACTTCTCACTTATCTATGTCAGAAATATTTGTCTCAAATTGCTGTTTGCCTTTTTAAATTTCATCTTTTATTTCCTAAAGAATTGAAAATTTTTATTTCATCAAAATTTCAATTCTTTTTAAAATGTGTGTTTGCTCTTGAGGGCACGTTTAGAAAGCCTTTCATTGGATGTTATACATATATTTAATATTTCCCTATGATTTTAAAGTTTAATTTTAAGTATTTACACTTTAATTCCATTAGGAATTTCTTTCATTATTGTGGAGAGATGACATTTGGAGTGATGTTCAAGATATATAACAACCGTGATGCTGTGGGTGCTGACCAAGCAGAATGAGTGCCTGCCTTAAGAACTGGGTGTGGCTAGATTGGTAGTTCTTGTGGAATATCAGCCCCGGATGAAGTAGATTTTCCCCCCATATGGCCAGCTATTACCCTGACACATATCATGTCTTTTCCTTATTGGTTTAAAATGTCTTCTTTATCCTAATATCCTAAATTAAATATTTTCTACATTTGGACTCTTTCTGAACTTTGCTATTGACTTTACAATGTTAATGAGTGCCTAATTCTACCTATTCCTAGTAAGGAAGTAAATTCAATACTGTTTTGATTACTGCCACTTCCGAAAACATCTGGCTATCTTGTAGAACCATTCTTTATTCTCCTTTTCAAACCACTGTGACTGGCAGGCAAGGAGAGGTGTCACCACACTGACACTTGGTCATCAGGAGGTAACAGGGCTGCTGTAACCCAGTGGAGGCAGGAAAGAATGTTTCGCTCTCAAGTGTCCAATTGGGACATCTTGTGATGCTCTTATCCTCAATTTCAAAAAAAAAATTATACAAAAGAAAAAAATATATGGGGAAATCTAAAATGTATGTTGTAGTAAAAATAGATCAGATTTACCTAGTTTCAAACCAGAGTGCTATACCAATCTCCTCAGAGCAGGGCCTGTGAGGGAATAATTCAGAAATGATGAAAAAATTGGAATTATTTCAGATAATGGCTGTAGCAGACAATAATTCCATAAGATTTCCAGTTTTGAGTTGTAGCACTTATGTAATTTTCCTTAGGAGATTGTTTCTAATATTTCAGTCATTCTTAACGTATGGAAAATTTGGTTGGTTTTCTATTTCTTCTTTCAGGTTACTGCTGTTTTTCTTCATCTAATTCCCTTTTAATCATAGTCAATGATGTCTCTTATTTCCTTTTAAAAATTATTTTGTTTTCTGCCCATTTTTTATATGATTGTCTGTTTTGTGTGTGTTGAGTTTCAGGAGTTCTTTATAGATCCTGGATATCTTCTCCAATGAAGACATACAAATGGCTGTCAGACACATGAAAAAATGTTCACCATCACTAGCCATCAGGGAGATTCAAATTAAAACCACATTGAGATACCACCTTACACCACTTAGAATGGCCAAAATTAGCAAGACAGGAAACAACATGTGTTGGAGAGGATGTGGAGAAAGGGGAACCCTCTTACACTGTTGGTGGGAATGCAAGTTGGTGCAGCCACTTTGGAGAACAGTGTGGAGATTCCTCAAGAAATTAAAAATAGAGCTACCCTATGACCCTGCAATTGCACTACTGGGTATTTACCCCAAAGATACAGATGGAGTGAAAAGAAGGACCATCTGTACCCCAATGTTCATAGCAGCAATGGCCACGGTCGCCAAACTGTGGAAAGACCCAAGATGCCCTTCAACAGACAAATGGATAAGGAAGATGTGGTCCATGTACACTATGGAGTATTATGCCTCCATCAGAAAGGATGAATACCCAACTTTTTTTTTTTTTTTTTTTAAGATTTTATTTATTTATTTGACAGAGATCACAAGTAGGCAGAGAAGCAGGCAGAGAGAGAGAGGAGGAAGCAGGCTCCCCGCGGAGCAGAGAGCCCGATGCGGGGCTCGATCCCAGGACCCCGGGATCATGACCCGAGCCGAAGGCAGAGGCTTTAACCCCCTGAGCCACCCAGGCGCCCCGAATACCCAACTTTTGTAGCAACATGAACGGGACTGGAAGAGATTATGCTGACTGAAATAAGTCAAGCAGAGAGAGTCAATTATCATATGGTTTCACTTACTTGTGGAGCATAACAAATAGCATGGAGGACATGGGGAGCTAGGAGAAGGGAATTGGGGGAAATTGGAAGGGGAGGTGAACCATGAGAGACTATGGACTCTGAAAAACAACCTGAGGGTTTTGAAGGGGTGGGGGGTGGGAGGTTGGGGGAACCAGGTGGTGGGTATTGGAGAGGGCACGGATTGCATGGAGCACTGGGTGTGGTGCAAAAACAATGAATACTGTTATGCTGAAAAGAAATTAAAAAAAAAAAAGAAAAACATTATTTTGTTTTCTCCATTTCTTAGATACTGCCTAATTACTTCTTGCGTGTATGTGCGCCTTTGTGCCCATGTGTTTTTATATGTGCTGCGTTAGTAAAATGGTGGTGGTGCTTGTGTTATCCTGAAATGTCTCATTACTTTCCTTGGTCAGTAAAGCTTAATGCATATGTGAGATTACGAAGTAATAATGATTTATGAGACCTCATGTGATTGTTATTTCTGTCATGATTATAAATAATGATGTATCTCAATGTGGATGTAGTCTTATGTAACTTTTGTTTGATAAAATATAATCTCTATAAGTAATAAATTATTGTTCACATTCTTCACTGAGGGGCATTCATTAATAATTTTTCAAAATAGTTTTTAAAAAAGATTTTTATTTATTTATTTATTTGAGAGAGAATGAGAGTGAGAGAGAGTGCATGAGAGGGGAGAGGGTGGAGGGAGAAGCAGACTCCCCGCTGAGCAGGCAGCCTGACGAGGGACTGGATCCCAGGACTCCAGGATCTTGACCTGAGCTGAAGGTGGTTGCTTAACCAACTGAGCCACCCACGTGCCCTAATTTTTCAAAATAGTTTTGACAACATTATATTTCGTATTATTGGATCATCTGTATAATGAACTTGTTTATTTGGAGAAGACAACATTATTTTACTGTTTTATGGAAAATATTATGATGAGACTTAGCAACAATACAAATATATTGACAAATATTACTAAAGTTGTTACTTCTGGGTTGTGGGAAGTTTTGTTTTTCTGTTTGCTTACCTGTATTTAAAAATTTATTTTCCAATAACCACCTACTGCCTTGTTTAAAAAAACCTAACAATTGAAACATTGTGTGTTTTTCAACAGAGCTCTGAGGAAGCCCACAATAAAACAGATAAAGAAGGAAGTCTGGAGTACAAGACTGTGGTTTGCAATTTGCAATTCTGTTCTTCCACTGGTTCTTAAGGGAGTTGAGTAAAAATAATTTTTACGTTCTTCACATTTTCAAGGAATGCATTATTTAAGCAGGTGAATAATATTTAATTTTTTAATATTTATGACCTTTTATATGAAAAAGAAACGAGAGCGCTGGAGACTTTCTACTTGCAAATAGTCTCTTCAGTTTTCCTGACCGTTAGCATTTGGAGTCTGAAATGAATGTACTAAGCATCGCACACGTGTGCTAAGGCTGCCCTAATGAACACGTAGACTGGGGGGTTCAAACAACAAAGGTATTTTCTCACAGTCCTGGAGGCTGTGAGTCCGAGATCAAGGTGTCAGCAGAGTGGGCTCCTTCTGAGAACCCTCTTCTCCTTGTGTCTTCACATGTTCTTTGTCCAAATGTCCTCTTCTGATAAGAACACTAGTCACTGGCTCAGGACCCACCCTGATGACTTCATTGTAACTTAATTACCTTTGTAAAGAACCTCTCCGTGTGGGGTCACCTTCTCAGATAGCGGCGATTCTTCAATCTATGAATTTGGAGGGGACACAATTCGGTCCGTAAGGGTAGAAGTGTGCCTGTCTATTCAGATGTTCTTTGGTTCTGTACCCACACAGTGGCTTGTGTAAGTGGTCTTTAACTTCTTCTGAGTTAAGGACTCCTTTGAGAATGAAAAGTAAGGGCTCTCGACCCAGAGAAATGCACATACCCACTCAATTTCACACCGACTACTTCTTTGCTCTACCTGTGGATCCTGAGGCTCTAGGATCCTTGTTCCAGATGCTATTAAAACTATGAAGTCAGGGAAGTCAGTGATCAAATCCATCTGACTAGTTGTCTGGAAGTCACAAAACATAAGAAGGTTCACCAGTATGAATTACAATTTTAGATCTTTCACCTAAATGTTTATAGTCCATTGGCTATAAACCTGACAATGCAATGAATTGAAAGTAGCTCTGTAAAACCACTGTAGCGACATCAACTCCCAAGTGCACGCCTGGAACTGACTTGATAAACAGGCAGTTCTCTGGGTTTCCAAAGAGGTCTCCTGATAGGAGATCCATAGTAAGATTAGCCAGGCGTGCTCTCCAGCTGTCCCTGGGGGTGATCTGTTGAGAATGAGATGGACTCTACCTGCTACACGGCCACTTCCTGTGGACGTGTGGTCAGCTTTGGCTAAGCAGCGGTGGGAGGACTACAAACGCGTTCTGTTGACTTCCTACTTGGGGTCTTCTTCCATCTGGAACCTGAGCTCTTCTGGAAACCGAGGCTCAGAAGAACTTAATATTTTTTTTTTTTTTAAAGATTTTATTTATTTGTCAGAGAGAGAGAGGGAAAGAGAGCGAGCACAGGCAGACAGAATGGCAGGCAGAGGCAGAGGGAGAAGCAGGCTCCCTGACGAGCAAGGAGCCCGATGTGGGACTCGATCCCAGGATGCTGGGATCATGACCTGAGCCGAAGGCAGCTGCTTAACCAACTGAGCCACCCAGGCGTCCCAGAAGAACTTAATATTACTTGAAGCTGAGTCCGATTTCCAAGACTCAGCCCTCTAACCAGCCCTGAAAATGAGCAGGATTATATACCTTTAGTCTTGTTATATTTTGTAAATAAAAGGGAAAAATCCAAGACAGCATTTATGGAAATGAGCTTGGGATGGGTACTGTACCAGGTGTACAGAGCTTTCTAGAGAACGCATGGACTTGAATGAATGCTGTGGCCTGGTGTAGACCGTGTTGTGATGGTCCTGTTTTTTTCTGGTCCATTATATAAATACATTAATCTGAGGTCAGTTACTTGTTTTTGTGTTGTTAGCATGGCACTTTGTCAGAAAATTGGTATTTGGCTTCATTCTATTTCTGAAATATTAAGTAGTTCTCTCTAGTGTTTATTTTACAGTTCATTTAGATTTAAAAATCTCCATTGTTAAAATAAAATTCAAAATGCTTATTCAAGAATACAGTAGAACTGGGAGTCACATAAAATTATATACCTACACTAAAACTCTGTACAGAAGCCAGAAATAGAGTGAAGGAAAGAAGAAAGCTTACTTATCTATCAAAAATTCTTTAATTAAATTATACAATTTTAATGCTTCTTTAGTTTCGCATAAGTGTACTTTTTTGTCCTTTTATTCATTTGAAAAATTATGCGGTTTTGAACCTATGTTGTTACAAGTATGTTTTTACTGGAAATTAAGTGGCATACTAAAAGTTATTAACAAAATCTAATTTTGCTTAAAACATGGATTCAACAGGTGGCCAACAGACACATGAAAAAGTGCTCCACATCACTCGGCATCAGGGAAATACAAATCCAAACCGCAATGAGATATCACCTCACACCAGTCAGAATGGCTAAAATTAACAAGTCAGGAAATGACAGATGCTGGCGAGGATGCGGAGAAAGGGGAACCCTCCCACACTGTTGGTGGGAATGCAAGCTGGTGCAACCACTCTGGAAAACAGCATGGAGGGTCCTCAAAAAGTTGAAAATAGAACTATCCTATGACCCAGCAATTGCACTGCTGGGTATTTACCCTGAAGATACAAACATAGTGATCTGAAGGGGCACGTGCAACTGAATGTTTATAGCAGCAATGTCCAAAATAGCCAAACTATGGAAAGAACCTAGATGTCCATCAACAGATGAATGGATAAAGAAGATGTGGTATATATACAATGGAATAATGTGCAGCCATCAAAAGAAATGAAATCTTGCCATTTGCGACAACATGGATGGAACTAGAGGGTATTATGCTTAGCGAAATAAGTCAATCAGAGAAAGACAATTTTCATATGATCTTCCTGATATGAGGAAGTGGAGATGCAATGTGGGGGTTTGGGGGCAGGAAGGGAGGGAGACAAACCATAAGAGACTCTTAATCTCACAAAACAAACTGAGGGTTGCTGGGGGTAGGGGGGCCGGGACAGGGGGGTGGGGTTATGGACATTGGGGAAGGTATGTGCTATGGTGAGTGCTGTGAAGTGTGTAAACCTGGCAATTCACAGACCTGTACCCCTGGGGATAAAAATACATTATATGTTAATAAAAAAATAAAAAAATGGATTCGATAATATGAAGTAAGTCTATTAATATATTCAACAAACTTATCTATTATTTTTGAGATAAGCTTATTTACAGAGGGAAATTTAGAGATCCTATACTTTGATAAATTAAAGATCAATATTAATACTTTTATTTCCTTTCCCAAATATGAAAGCTCTTTTGATGTACCTTTTATTTTTTGCTACTTAATTGACCTTCAGTTGTCTGTGCCATGTAGGTAAGGAAAGTCATGAATATAAAAAGCTATTTGTTTTTTTCAAAAAGACTTTTGAGGAAAGGTTCATGGGTTAGATATTATATGAAATAAATCTCAAAACAGATACTAGAAAATGGTTTAAATGACTTGTTAACAATGATCAACATTTGACTTTAGTAATGGTGATAGAATTTACAGTTTTGGCCACACACGGCAAGAATTCCTTAGAAATGATTTTCTTTTTTTTTTTTTTTTTTTAGTATATGTGCTGCCGAAGCGAGCACTGATTTTCTTTTTAACCCAACTCAGATTTTACTGAGATTTCATCAGCTTTTCCACAAATGTTCTTTTTCTGTTCCAGGAGCCAGTTCAAGATACCACATTGTATTTCAAATGCGTTTTATTTTATCAAGTGATTTCTGTTGTTCCCATATTTTATAATCATTTCTGAACAGTAGAAATTCTGAGCATTCTGTGTGTGTGTGTCTGTTTATGTATCTTTCTTATTCTCTATGGCAGAATAACAAAAGTAATCTTATGTCATTTGGAATCACATTGCCTGAGTTTTAATTTGAATTTTGCTACTTAATTTTGGGGCATTGGTGATGTCACCTAAACTCTCTAAACTTCATCCATAAAACAGAAATAATAATAACAGGGACGCCTGGGTGGCTCAGTTGGTTAAGCGATTGCCTTCCGCTTGTGTCATGATCCTGAAGTCCCAGGATCGAGACTCCCTGCTCAGCGCGAGTCTGCTTCTCCCTCAGACCTTCCCCCTCTCGTGCTCTCTCTCTCATTCTCTCTCCCTCTCAAATAAATAAAATAAAATAAAAAGAAATAATAATAACACTAACCCCTATCTCACAAGCTGGTAAGACTAAACATGAGGGTACAACGAGCTGTAGCAGCTTTGTTATTTTCATTTCTCGCTGTCGAACGAAGATACTAAAGGAAAGAGAATTATCTGGAGAGCAGATGGTCAAGGATGATTTTTAAAAATGCGAGGGGGGGGAGCGGCACAGAAAATCACAACTTGACAAACCAACTCTGAAATAATCAGGAATCAATTGTTCAGTGAAATTAAGAAGCTTTCCTGTTTCTTGCCAGCATATTTATATCAAAATGTGTAACTCGGGGCCAGTTTTGTGACTTGGCATGTTCCTGGCCATTTGTAAGGAAAATGTTCAACAGCTGTTGCTCTGGGAGGCAGATGGATGGATGACATTTATGAATTGTGTTTTTCAGATGGAGAAACTGAGGCACCAAGTGGTTAATTGTTTCCCCCACCTTCCTCATCTATGAGACATCACATTTGAAGTTGCAGACCGTGAGTATCTTCTGCCTTCGGGTGATGCGCTGCGGACAGAAATGGCCAGTGGACGCGATGGTCGAAATGGGGGGCTCTCTCTCAGGGCGGCCAGCTGGAGAGTGGTGCTTCTGCGTGTGGTACAGACGGCGCGGAGAGCCACGCGCTCACCAGGGCTCGCCTCCACCCTCAAGCGACAGCTTTCTGCTGTTCTTGTCTAATTAAGCCACCAACGGAGAATGCCAGTTCTCTGCGTGCCCGACACCTCTGAATATTAAGTAGCTTTTGTAATTAATTATTTTTTGAAAGGCTTGATCCTCCATAATTAAATAAATCTTTGGGAATTAATAATCGGTTCCCATGGTCTCGGGTCTGAAAACACCACGAGCAGCAACTTGGCGGCGAGGAAGGAAGTTTGTGTCTGATGCTGGGTGTCTGTCTGTCCGTCGGCCCGTGACGGGCTCTGTGCTCCCGGTTCTCCCATCGTGGTGTGTTTCTTCTTTTCTCTATCCTCTCTCCACCCAAGTGGAACCAATTGTTTCTGCACAGAGTAAGATATAAAAATGCAGACTCGCTGAAATAACTTACTGTCCGACGAGGCAGCCTGTGTCGTTCACGAAAATATGCCCGAGCAGCTGCGTCGGGTCGCCCTCTGGGTTATGCCTGCGAGGCTGTTTAAGAACTTTGGTGTCTTTTTGTGCCGGAGGCGACGCCGAGACCCGATAATGGGTGCTGGGGGGTCTGGAGCGCAAGGGCTGGAAGAAGCCTTTGATCCGTGCGGAGCTGGGCCGCGCTGGAGCCCGCGCACCCGGAGGACGGTCCGCGGCGCCCCCGCGGCCTAGCCGGGAGCCCGCGCCTTCGGCCCGCAGAAGCCAGGCGGCCGCGGAAGCCGAGACCCCGCGGGGTTTGCCTGCCCCCGGGCCGGCTTCGCTGTCCGGTCGTCGGAGCGAAGCGCGCAGGCTCCGGTCTCCACCGCCCGAAGGGAGCGGGCGGCCTCGGGGCAGGAGCAGCGCGGGGTCGGGCGCAGTGAGCCGGGCAGAGGCGGTGCTGCGCTTCCCCGCCGCGGCTCACTGCCCGTCCTCCCCCTTCCCTGCCCGTCTTTCCCTGGTCCGTTTGTCCTGCTCGCCCGGTTCTGTGCGGGGTCGGCACGAGGATGGTCCTGCCGGGGCTCAGCCGTGAGAGGACCGGGATCCTCAGCACCCAACACTTCAGGTCGCAAGGTCGTCTGCGGGGCTCTGGCCGGAGAGTCGCGCGTCCGGGAGACTCGGAAGGACTTCGGGGTTTCTCCTAAGGGTTTGGCTTCTTGTAGATGAACCTCGGACTGCCTTTTGGCTTGGATGGAACGCTAACCGTTCTGGTGAAAATTAGCATCATCGTAATTAACGTACATTGTCTGATGCATCCTCTGCTATACCTCGTCTTCGATATTTTAGTTAATTAAAAAAAGTTTTAAATCTAAAAATCTAAAAAATATTTTCCCTGAAGATTTATTTATTTATTTTAGAGCGCGCGCGAGTGGGAGGGGCAGAGGCAGAGGGAGAGGGAGACAGACTCTCAGTCCCCGCACTGAACGGGAAGCCCGAAGCGGGCTCGACCTCGCGACCCTGAGATCACCACCCGGACCAAAGCTGTGTCCGATGCTCAAGCAGTGGCACACCTAGGCACCCCTGCAGTTCTATTTTAGAAGGAGACAGAGCTGCATAGCTCACAATGCAGAAATTTAAACAGACACTAGGAAAAATTTCCCTTCTTCCCTCTTCTGGGTTCTCGGCTTGTTAACGTCCTCCCCGAGGATTTTCCGCGCGAGGAGGAAGCCACGAGCACGCAGATTCGCCCGTGTCACGGCACAAGCGGCGGGACGCGTTTCCGGAGCCGCACGTGCTGTGCCGCCTGGACTTAACCCGCGCAGCCCTGACCGGGTCTCACCCCTGGAATTCTGCTGCAGCCCGGTGGCCGGCCAGAGCCCCGCAGCGGGACGGCGGAGCGGAGAGAGCCCCGCCGTCTGGGTTCGGCAGCGGCGGTCTTCATCCGGAGGCCTCCTGCCTCGCTCGGCCTGTTAGAGACCTGCTAGGGACACCCTGAGCTTCCTGCTGGTTTGCCCAGGCTCCCTGGGGCTCAGGGCTCGGCTGCCTCCAACCCACAGGCTCCAGGCAACGGTTAGGCAATGTGGCAAAACTGACTCCGCTCTGCATCTGTTGGCATTTCTTTTTGCGTCCCTCCCTCCCTCCCTCCCTTCTTTAAGATTTTATTTATTTGAGAGAGTGGGAGAGAGAGATTGAGAGAATGGGGGGGGGCAGAGGGAGAAGCAGGCTCCCCACTGAGCCGGGAGCCCCACGTGGGACTCAATCCAGGACCCTGGGATCGTGACCTGAGCGGCCGCTTAGCCAACGGAGCCACCCAGGTACCTCTTTCTTTCTTTGTAAATGAAGGAATAATCTCTAAAAAGCTGTTGTCAAATTATAACATAAAATTCACTATCCTAACCGTTTCTAAGTGTACAATTCAGTGACATTTAGTACCTTTACATTATTCAGACCAGTCTCCAGAATCGTTTTCATCTTCCTGAGCTGAAACTCCGTACCTGTTAAACCACCACTCCCTCCGCCCCGCGCCCGCAGCCCCCGGAGACCTCTCTGTGAGTTTGTCTGCTCCGGGTGACTCGGAAAGTGGAACGCTGTTGTCTGCGTCTTTTTGTGACTGGGTTATTTCACTTAGCGCAGCGTCTTTAAACCTGTGTCTGAATTTCGTTACTTTTTAAGGCTGAATCACAGTCCGTTGTGTACATGCCGTGTCGTGTCTACCCGTTCATCTCTTGGTGGACACTTGAGCTGCTCCCACATTTACCGTGAATATTGCTACTGTGACCGTAGGGTACTAACATCTGTCTGTGAGTCTGCTTTCAATGCCTTTGGGTCCATACCCCAAAGTGGAATCTCTAGATCATATGTAGTTCTATTTTTCACATTTTTGAGGAACTCTCCTACTATTTTTCATAGTGGCGGCACCATTTTACATTCCCACCAGCAGTGCACAAAGGTTCAGTTTCTCTATATCCTCACCAATATTTGTTATATTTTTTTAATGGAAAAAAACTTATTTATTTATTTATTTATTTAAGAATTTATTTATTCATTTGAAAGAGAGAGTGAATGAGAGGGAGTGGGAGAATCAGAAACAGACTCTGCACTGAGCTCAGCCTGACATGGAGTCTCGATCCCACAACCCTGAGACCATGACCAGAGCTGAAACCAGGAGTCAGACGCTTAACCAACTGGGCCACTCACATGCCCCTGTTTGTTTGTTTGTTTTTTGTTTATTTATTTATTTTAGTTTTTTTAAATTTACATTTGTTTTTTAAATGGTAATCATCTTAGTGGGTGTGCGGTGGCATTTCTTTTATAACATACCATTAACCACATTTCTTAATTCTCGGATGGGGCCCACCTGCCACAGAACTCAGAGTTCTTCTTACCTCAGGCCCCTCTTTGGGGGGAGGAGGCGGAAGGTGAAGGCGGAAGGTGAAGGAGGAGGCCTGGTGAAGCTGGAGGCTCAGCCCAGAAGAGCTGGTCAGACCTCCCCACCCACTTGCGTTCTTGGTGACTCCCCTGTGCTTAGGGTGACTGCGTCTCCTTGCTGCCCAGGAAGGATTTTCTTGACCTTTGCCAAAAGAGACTGGACGGGCTCCCAGAATGCAGAGAGGCCTTTCCCATCTTGTAGGTTTCTCACCTACTTCGTTCTTCTTGGATGGCGGCTGGCTTTGTTAAAGTGGAGACCTCTGAAACCTAGTGACGTTTTCACTCCATAAACCAAGTCACTGCAAGACAGGTCCGCCTTTCACTCTGACAGCAGCCTTTGTTTCCAGCCTTCCTGGAAAGAAGATGTGTCCCCCGCAGTGTAGTATTTAGGGGACATCCTAAACCATGCAGACTCCCCGGGTGAGTGTCGCCGTTTGGCAGCTTGGGTGAGTCATTTTTCCCACCACCCATCTTTTTTCCATCTTCCAGCCTTGGGCTTTGGGGAGGTATTTCCTGGGAATGATTAGGCACCTTTAATCACTCAGGACCCCAGCGCGGTCTCAGAGCTGTACCAGAGTGAGGTATTTGTGTTCTCGCTGTCACCCCACCTCTAACGCAAGGCTTAGGGGCCGCTCAGAAGGAGGCGGAGCACTTTCATTTGGTGCTTTAATCCGTTCTCAAATCCTGTTACAGCCACTTAAACAAGTGGTACTCCAGGGTGCCCGGGGGGCTCAGATGGTTAAGTGTCTGCCTTCAGTTCAGGTCATGATCTCAGGATATTGGGATCGAGCCCCACGTCAGGCTCCCTGCTAAGCAGGGAGTCTGCTTCTCCCTGTCCCTCTGCCCCTTTCCCCCACTCATTCTCTGTCTCTCTCTCAAATAAATAAATTAAAAAAAAACTTTAAAAGATAATCAAATTAAAAAAATTAAAAAGTGGCACTCTTTTTAATGACAAAAGCAAATACATCTTCGAAGCAGAAAACTTGGAAAGTGAAGACAAACACGGCACTATAACCCTTGAAGGGGGAGGCGTGATAATGCAGACACTGTACTGCATACAGCCCACTCACTGGCTTAAAAGGATGTATAATTGTCCTTCCTACACTAACAAGTGTTTTTTCACTGTATAACTTCTAGTAATAATATTTGTGGCAGGATATGGGCATGCTATACTTTATTAAAAATTCCCTTATTGGGGCGCCTGGGTGGCTCAGTGGGTTAAGCTGCTGCCTTCGGCTCAGGTCATGGTCTCAGAGTCCTGGGATCGAGCCCCGCATCGGGCTCTCTGCTCTCTAGGGGAGCCTGCTTCCTCCTCTCTCTCTGCCTGCCTCTCTGCCTGCTTGTGATCTCTCTGTCAAATAAATAAGTAAAATCTTTAAAAAAAAAAAAATTCCCTTATTGTTGAAAGTTTAGACAATACCCTTTTTGGCTGTTGTGAATTTTTGTGAGCATCTCGGTACCTATAGGTGAAAATTACACTATTTTTAAATGTTCCTTTTGGAAGGATGTATAGGATTGTCTGTTTTGTTATTGGTGGCCCTGACTCCATAGGAAGTGAGGCGACAAAGTAGAGACAAATATTGATAAGAGGGAGTGGAAAGAGAGTGCCTTCCCTTTGAATTAAGTTGAAGTGTATTTGGGCACTGACACCAACTCCAGAGAACTTAGAACAAATTCAACATTATTATTAACAATTTCACTTGACAGTCAAAGTTCTAAGATGTTCAGGATGCTCTTTTTTCTCTGTCTTCTTACTATTTGTGCTCCCAGTTTGTGGAACCCCTGGCAATATATCTCTAACAAGATATAGATCTAATGCCTTTTTAAAAAAGACTTTGTTTATTTATTTGACACAGAGAGAGAGAGAGAGAAAGAGAGAGAGAGAATGAGTACAAGCAGGGGGAATGACGGAGGGAGAAGCAGGCTCCCCGATGAGCAGGGAGCCCGATGTTGGACCCTGGGATCATGACCTGAGCTGAAGGCAGATGCTTAACTGATTGAGCCACCAGGTGCCCTGTTTTTTTTTTTTTTTTTTTTAATTAAAGACTCATCTATTTTTTTTTTTTTTTTAGAGAGAGCGGGAGACTCTCCAGCAGACACCCTGCGCTGAACACAGAGCCCATCGTGAGGCTCAGTCTCACGACCCTGAGATCACGTTCTGCCGAAACTAAGCCAAAACCTACATATTCTTACCAATTAGCTTGGAATCAAATAAGTCATTGGTGTGGTAAAGTATATGTCATTAGAAAAAGAAACATCTTTCTATAAATTTTTTAAAGATTTAGTCGTTTATTAGAGGGAGAGAGAAGGAGAGTGAGCAGGGGTGGGGGCAGGAGAGAGAAACTTAAGCAGACACATGTGCACGGAGCCCGAGGTGGGGCTCGATCTCACGACCCTGAGACCATGACCCAAGCTGAATCGAAGAGTCAGTCGGATAACTTACTGTGCTGTCCAGGCACCCTCCTGTAAATCTTCTAAATTTTCCTTAGAGCAATCAGAAACATTTAAAAAGTGTTTGCACAAACTCAAGTCATATGAAGTGAGCATAAAAGTGTGGCACGCATTGTTTATTTGAAGGGCCCCACATGTGCATAGAGAGTGTACATAGAGACTATATATACAAAGAGACTATAAAAGCACAGTTTTTTTTTTAAAAGATATTTTATTTATTTATTTGACAGAGAGGTAGAGAGCACAAGTAGGCAGAGCGGCAGGCGGAGGGAGAGGGAGAAGCAGGCTCCCTGCTGAGCAGAGAGCCCGATGTGGGGCTCGATCCCAAGACCCTGGGATCATGACCTGAGCCCAAGGCAGCTGCTTAACCGCCTGAGCAACCCAGGCACCCCCCAAAACACAGTTCTACAGGATGGTAAATTTGGCCCACATCTAGATCTTCAGAGCTGAAGAAGCTTGAGAAAGGCCTATCCTCCCTCATTTAATAGGTATGGAAAGTGGGTCCCACAATATTAAGAGATTTGCTGAGGTCACTGTGCTTGCATTAATTCAACATGTAATTAAGGACAGTTTTTTCCCCTTTTTAGAACTTAGATACACTAAGCAGATAGTGGGGTGGGGTTATCAGAGCCCACTTTGGGACTGAAACACTGATTGTCCCAACCACTAAGAGTGTTGCCAGCAGGTACTTCCCCGCGAGTCCCTCTGTGGGGACTCGCCCATGACCGCAGAAAGCCTCTTTACTGAAGGTCACACCTATCTCAAGTGGGTAGCCCAGGGTGTCTGGCTGATGAGAGGGAATAAAGGCCTTGGCTCCCTAATCCCAGCGGAGACAACTCTAGGGCCAGGAGGGTCAGCGGAGGCCCTTGTTCCTGGCTCGTGGCCCAATTTCTTCCTCTGTCCAAAGCAGCTTCATTCCCTTCTGTCTGGGTATGGATCCTGAGAACACTTTCTACTAAGTGTCCTGCACGCAAATTCCTTTTCAGAGGTTGCTTCTTGGGAACTGAGCTGTGACATTAGACTAACTGCTGGGGGATCACTGAGTCTTTAAAAAATATCGTACCATAAAGTTTACGTTGATGTCTTATTTTTTTAATACTCTCCATAAAGTTTCTTAGAGAGTAAACAGAGGTATTCAAGGGGTTCTGTTAGGTCAAGTTTGAATACGTATGCTTACAACGCATCTGTATTGCTTACATTGTACACAATATGCAAACACACGTTTTTAAAAAGGTTTTATCTCTCTAATAAAATCTTTATGCATTGAGAGAGCGCATGAGAGAGGGAGAGAGAGAGCAAGAGTAGGGAGTGGGGAAGGGGCAGTGGGGAGGGAGACGTGGGGCTCCATCCCAGGACTGTGGGATCATGACCTGAGCCGAAGGCTTAACTGACTGAGCCAGCACACTACTTCTGGTAACTTCACAGCATTTCAATAAGACTTAAATTTGGGAAAAATGTGTCTTATTTGTTAGTTTTCCCCTACTTCCGTCCATATCCATCAAATTCACAGTCATTATTAATGGGAGAAGAAAATTCCTCAGGTTTTGTGTTTGGGAATAAAGGGGATGACTGGTGAAGATAAGGAGATGAAAGACATTTATGAGCTAATTTTATGGAAATTAAATCTGAAGATTTGAAAGAAAAAGAAAAAATACAGAAATAAAATAACAAACGGCCATGTAGCTATTACCCAGAATTAGTATCTGTCAACAGATTCTTAGATTTGATCTTTTACTTTATGAAATAAAGTGCCACGGACAGAGCACTCAGGATCTCTCTCGGCAAGATGGCAGGGCCCCCTGGTCCTCCCTGTTCTTGGTGTTTCCTTGAACCAGCAATCGCACAGCAGCCCATCTTCCACCCCAGCCACGCCGAGTGGGCGAATGTGGACAGGGGCCATTTGGAAGCCGCACTGGGTAGCATCGAGTGAGCACAGTGATGTAAGTGTCAAAACCAGAACACACCTGCGTGTGGACAGTCACCCGGATGGGGTCAGGAAGCTACCATTGAATTCCTGGTGGTAAAACATCCATGAACAAACCCTTTGGGAATATAGCTTTGCCTGTGGTATAGCCAGTAGCATTTAAAAGCCTCCAAAATTTGTGGAGACCGAGTGGCTTGTGTAAAAGCGTTTGTAATTCATGATGAGTTCATGAGTAACTCCTGATGTTCCCAGACAAGTTTCTCTCTCTTCTTCCCTGTTCTAGTAAATCTACTGCTGAGTCGTGTGAGTCAGAAACCTGGAAATCTCCTTGAGTTCTCCTTACCTGACACACACAATTGATTTAACCTTTTAGGGGATCGTTCCAGTTCATTCCTTCCTCCTTGTGCTGGCTTCTCCTGTCCATATTTGGAGTCTCACCGGTTCTGGATTGGATTATTATAGAAGTCTCTTAGCTGGTCTTGAGACTTTCACTCTTGCTCCCGGGCCACGGATCTACCCCACCGCACATGCAGGATTTGTATGGGCATCAGTCAGGGCTTCCTAAAATGCAAATCTGGCCTATCTTTCTTCCTTAGAAACAAAACAAAGCAAAACAAACTCATTGGCAGTTCCCCACTGCTCATAAAATAAGTTCACGCACCTCTGTGGGGCTTCAAACTCTCCTCGTCCTGGCCTCTGGCTTTTGGCTTCATGGGGCACCTCTCCAGGCTTCACGCTTTACGTTCCAGTCACGCCGAACTGATTGTATATCCCCCATCTAGTATTTCCCACCGCCATGCCTTTGATCATGCCTTTTCCTTGTCTTGAAGTATGGTTGTTGCTCCTACTATTTTGATCAGCTAACACCTACCATACTTGGAGACTGCACACTGCTGTCTCCTTGAGGAAACCTTCCACGACTTCTTCCAACGGGGCTGTCTGTCTGTTTTTGTGTCTGTCCCTCCTATTCTGGTATGAACTCCAAATCCTGATAAACTCTGCATTCCAATGTCATTGGTAGCACCCGTGCTTAGTCAACGCTTATAAATTTCGGCTGAGTATCAGATAGGCCTCACTGGGAAAGAATTGACCCACCATTCAGAACCCCCACTGGGTAACCAGACCTGAGTAGTGTGTGGACCACATGTAGCTGGACAGAACATCAGCGGCGCTGGCTGGGGCATCTGGAACACAGGTGTGTCCCCTACGGTGGTCTCTTTAAGGAAGCGGCAGAAGGCTGGCACCAGGTGTGTTTGAGTCTGTGTTGATTGTCTGAGAGCCTCGTGGGCTCACACAAGCCAGATCACTGGAGTTGGGAAAGAGTGTGGACTTCATGTCATGGGCAAGGGGAAGAGAAAGTGGAGGTGGTCTTTGGGACAAGATGTCCTTGGAAGGCACAAAAATGATGGCAAATTTTGCACGGAAGGACGGATCAGAAGACATCTTCCTCTTCTTCCTCTTTGTTTCTCTTTCCCATTCTTCTTTCTCACTCACATCCCTTTTTTTTTCTCATTCTGCTTCTTCCTCCACCTCTCCCCTTCAGTTTTGGTGGACATATATTTTATGTGCCAAATGACCTTTCAAAAGTAGTGGCACGCAAAGAGAAAAAGGTAGAGGAAAATCTGTAGAAGTACAAAATAAATTTGGGCTCAAAAGGAGGGTTGAAGTTGAAGCGATGACAAGTAAAGTGGTTCATTCGTTAAGTTGGGCGTCACCAGCTTTAAAACCGGTTGTACATTAAGTACTTGCATTACGCAAGGCATATGGCCTTGGTGCATAAATCTCATAACATTATTGCGGCCAGAATAAAGTACAAGCTCAAAATGCTGGGTTACGAACCAAAATAGGAAAATATATGGTGTCAGGTGATATGGCACGAAGCTTAATCTTCCTTAGCGCCGTCAGTCATGCCTAAGGGACCGCGTTGCCTTGGTCATTTGTGGATCAGAATTTGCATACAATATTTATGACTTCTTAGGACTAGTTTGAGAAGCAAAGACAAACACCACGCTTCAGAGTACTTGTATCACAGGTGAAGCCGCCGTGCTAGAAGAAGACCACAGGGGGCACCTGGGTGGCTCAGTGGGTTAAGCCGCTGCCTTCGGCTCAGGTCATGATCTCAGGGTCCTGGGATCGAGTCCCGCATCAGGCTCTCTGCTCAGCAGGGAGCCTGCTTCCCTCTCTCACTCTGCCTGCCTCTCTGCCTACTTGTGATCTGTCCCTGTCAAATAAATAAATAAAATCTTAAAAAAAAAAAAAAGAAGAAGACCACAGCAGAACGTCCGTGCTGCTGCACTGATGGTGTTTCTGAAGTAAACCAGCCTGAAGGACTGGTTTCCTGGTTTAGCTGAAAATATGTCCGCAGGCCAGGACTTCCGTTCAGCCTCTCTGCTGGTTGTTTCTCACAATATGAGCCTTTGACCTGTATTAGAATAACCCGAGGGGCTCGTTGTGGTCCAGATTCCTGGGCTCCCCCGTCAGGTCGGCAAGATCAGAATAGCAGAGAGGCAGTGCCAGGGCTCTGCGGTTTGGTTAAAAGCCATTAGTCCCCGTGTTCCGCAGCATGCTGGTGACCGAAAGTGACGTTAGTCTCAGCAGCGTGGACGAAGCAGGGAAACGTCACATAAGCTCCCAGTCATGTTGGATGGAGGAGTGGTCAGCTGTCAGCAATTGTGGGGCTGCCATCGGGAACGTAGGCCACCCCGCTCACGTTACACACATGGCAAAGCTGGGGAGCTTTGTGGGGCTGACCTCAGCAAGGTCAAGGTCTCCGGGGTGGCAATGGGAAGCGCTTTCCCAGGGAGATGACAAAGCAGTGGTTGGAGCAGTGCCCGTGACCTTGGGGGGCCCTGGCAGAGGGTATTACCCACAGCTGTATTTGTTGCCTGACTCATGCATGGGAGGTTTTTTTGAGGTTATAAGCCTGACCTTGAGCAAAACCGCACGGGAAGTTGTCTGCTTCGGGAACTGCATCCAAGCCACAGCCAAGTTCATGTGCTGTTCTGTACAGCTCCCGAGCCTTCAGCCGGCCAGCGCTTCTGCCCCTGGGGCGGAGCAGACCCGCAGGAAAGCTTTGGGGCCAGGCGCGTGGGCAGCATTTCCACTGTATCTAACTGCATGGAACAGAGTCAGATCATGATCCTTCTTCATGGCTTTCAACCCATTTGATGTGATCCCAGAAATGTAAACATTATTTTCCTGCCTTGATCCACTCCCACTCTGATAACCTGGAATATCATTATATCTATTATTTCTGTCTCTAGCAGTATAATTCCTAATAAAGAATGTCATGGAAAATGCCTCTCCATTTTATTTAATAGAAACATTAGTGTCTGCAGTGAGATCACATGACGTCGTAGAAAAGGATGCTGGATTTGCCCTAAGAACTTTTCAGATTGCTCTGGCATCTGGAGTATGGGAATGCTCACTACTAATTCTAGAAGCCATTGCTTCTCTATCACAGCCCCCAGATTCACCACCATCAGACTGATAATGGGGGGCTGTGGCTCACTCGTTTTGGCTCTGAGCATTGCTGTCTGGTTACAAGGCAGAATATTTGCAGTGCCTCTAAGGACAGGACCATGTCACCATGTGACCCCACAGGGAGCCCAGCAGCTCTGCCCCTGCACCGGTCTAGGTTAGAGCCTCCCTGCAGACCTCAGGACTGTCATGCCTGTCACGCCTTCTGTGGACTCTAGCAGGGCTGCCCACACCTTAGCTGAGAGAGGAGGAGAGAACAAGAGAGCAAAGGTCCTCAAACTCAGACTTCTGGTTCCTGGATTTTTTTTTTGTTCATTTATTCATTTTTTTTAAAGATTCCACTTATGAGTGGAATCATATAGTATTTATCTTCTTCAGTCTGACTTATTTCACTTAGCGTAATACCCTTTGGTTCTCTCCATGTTGTTGCAAACGACATGACCTCATCCCTTTTTGTGGCCGCCATCTTCCTCATATATACGCACCGCATTTTCCTTATCTGTCCATCTGTTGATGGACACTTATTTTGCTTCCATGTATCTTGGATATTGTAAATGGTGCCACGATAAACACAGCAACACATTTATCTTCACAAATTAGTGTTTTCATTTTCTTTGGGTAACTACTGGGAGGGAGGAGAAAGAAAGAGAACAAAGGTCTAACTCAGAGTTTTTGAGAGTCTTACCCCTTGGTTCCTGGCTTCTTGCTTTCATATGGGACCTTCCAGACTGTAGACTTTGTGTGTAGAGTTATGGCACCTGCCAGTGGCTCCCAGCCTTAGCTGACCTCCCTGGGACACATCATTTATAAGACTGATTCTTATAGCCTCATCTCCTGTGCTTGCCTCTGTCACCAGTCGCAGCTGTCAGATCCCCATCTGGCAAAGCAGGCTTCTAGTAGCAACTCCTGCTGGCTCTCTGGATTCTTTTCCACCAGAATCTAGAATTTACCCAGCCCTGGACCTAAGCTGTGTGTGGGCAAGTATGTGTTGATCCACTCACTCCTGTGTAGCTAGTACTCAATAAATGCTGGCCAGATGTCGAATGATGCTGTGTATAGACTATGACATTTTATTTTATTTTAAGGATTTTCTTTGTTTGCCTACTTCTTTGTTTGTTGTTTATTTATTTATTTAAGAGATGGGGAGAGCAAGCTTGAGTAGGGGGAGGAGCAGAGGGAGAAGGAGAAGCAGACTCCGCACTGGGCACGCAATCCCACACAGGGCTTGATCTGAAGACTCTGAGATCATGACCTGAGTTGAAATCAAGAGTCAGTCGGTTAACCAGCTGAGTCATCGAGGTGCCCCTAGAGTTTGACCTTTTTTTTTTTTTTGAGATTTTATTTTTTTTATTGATTTGAGAGAGAGCATTAGTGGGGGAAAGGAACAGAGGGAGAAGCAGACACCCCGCTGAGCAGGGAGCCCGATGTGGGGCTCGATTCCTGGACCCTGGGATCATGACCTGTGCCAAAGGGCAGATGGTTCACCGACTGAGCCACCCAGTATGTCCCTAGAGTTTGACATTTTAAGAAGTAAATATATGTTATGGGATTGGGAACCCAGAAGGAAAATAAAAGCTGCAATTCTCCTTCTCACGTCCATAATAATTTGTGTAGTTCTCTCTGTTATCAAGAGATCTTTTGTATATTCTTCTCAGCTCTTACGAATAACAGGTAAAAACTGCTTTGCCATTTCAAAATACTGACATAATGGGATTTCTCCCCTGTTATATAAACTGCACACAATACACAGAAAGGCAAAAACCTCTCCAAACCAGGGTCTAAAATCTAAGAGAGACTGCTATAATTAATGTTCCTGACTCTGAAACAAACATGTTTCTTCTCCTTCTTATTAAACTCAAATATCATATGAGCCAATTATTCTGCCAAAAAATTCTTTTTTAAAAATTGAGGTATAACTGACATGTAAGCTTATATAAGCTTGAAGTGTACACCATAATGATTCAATATTTGTATACATTGTGATATCACCACAGTAAGTCTAGTTAAAATCCATCACCAACATAATTACACAAATTTTTTTCTTGTTAAGAAGAAAAATCACTTATGATCCTACTGCCTTAACTAAATCAACTGCCTACCTCTGTGTTTCCTCAAATTGGCATATTAGTGTCTTATCTGAATTAAAGCCTGAATTGAACCAGCATGACGCTAATTCATCTTTTTATTTATTTTTTTAAAACTCCGACTTGGCCTGCCTTCTTGGCGATCACTGCAGCTTGTCAAATGTCCTCCTGGGGCTGATATCACTATGAAAAATTTGCATTGTCTATTCTCTTAGAAAATTGTATTTTTCCTAAATGAAGGAACTAGAAAAAGCAAGCAGACCCGTAAGACAAAGCCAAACTCTGGATTAGAATATATGTTTTTGCAGAGACTTTAAAGCACAAAATGTACCTCAAGATGTAAAGAGCCCAGTGAACTCTTAAGATGGTCCGTGATGTGTATGTGTGTGAGGAGGAAAGACGGACTTAAAGGGGATTCTAATATCTGACCCGAGGACAGCTGCAGGGGGTCAACAGCGCAGCAGCGATGAGCACTGGTACAGAGCTGTGAGTTTTCACATTTCCCCCGAGTGTCTCAGCAGAATTACGACGTCACTGGGTGGGCAAGAGCATTCACTAACCTCCTCTTCTTCAGGAGAAACGGATGCTCTCTTCAATAAAAATCAAAGGAGGGGCACCTGGGGGGCTCAGTCTGTTAGGTGACTGCCTTCGGCTCAGGTCATGATCCTGGAGCCCCGGGATCGAGTTCCGCATTGGGCTCCCTGCTCCCCAGGGAGTCTGCTTCTCCCTCTCACCCTCTCCCCTCTCATGCTCTCTCTCACTGTCTCTCTCTCAAATGATAAGTAGAATCTTTAAAAAAAAATGAAGGGAAAAACAATAAATGGGTGTTCAGAATGTGGCTAACCCTCACTCAGCAGGTAAGTGGCAGAGTTGAGAAGCAAACGTAGGGCTTTTGACCATAAATCTTACCCCTTTCCAACACCTCCTTCTGGAGTGTTGACTACCCTGTTTTTCCAGAGCTAAGAACGGGCCAGCTGACCTCCTCTCCTGTGCATTGCCCAAAGGCTGGGGTTGATGTGAGACACTTGCTTTTTGTGAAGCTTACTTTTGGCTTCTTCTCCTAATATTTATTCAGGATGATTTCCCCAGTGTACCATTGCTTATGAGGTCCAAAGTCCTGAATAAACATTGGAATTTTACCTACCTGGAGTTCATTCAAATAAACTGATATCTTTGATATAAACATAAGCCAAAGCTGTGATAAAGAGACATTTGAAGGATGTTCGGGGGTTTGGTTTTCATTCTTCAGTTGCCTTCAAGCTGGGCTGTTGGGTTTAAATAGTGCTGTCTCTGACAGAGAGTAGAACGGAAGCCTCATGACATTGCCAAAATATTCCTTTCAAATTTCTCATTGGTTGTTAGTTTTGCTTCTTTTCTGTTGGAGGAAGAGACATTAAAGCAGATTTACTCCATAGCTAAGTCTTGATCATACCACACTCTATTACCTGAAATTATGAATTCCAAAAAACTCTGAAAACCCCATTTCAAAAAATAAGTTATGCAAACTTATTTGGTGAAAAACCCCGATCTAAATGGATAGAAGTTTAGGCTTGTTTATCCCACTTAATGTGGATATTTACATGTTTGCCTCAGGAGTAGTAATACCAAGTCCCGTCTGGTGTATTCCTAGTACTGGCTGCATAAAATCTGAAACATTCTGAATTCTGAAATGCATCTGGCCCCAGGGGTTTCAGAAAAGGGACCGTAAATCTCTTCTGAAGAAGAGGGACCTTCTGTGAATAACCCAGAGTAACGGAGAAAACACAGCGGTGATTAGAGGACATTTCACAGTCGCGCCTTCCCTGACGGAAGATTCCGTATCTTCAGGCTGTCGAGTTCATGCACACCCACATGACTGACTGTCTTTGGCAAATGAAAAGTGAGCAGAAGAAGTGAATAATTTCCGGGCAAAGCTTGAAGAGGCACCATTCTCTCTCTCTCTTCTGCCATGAGCTCATCAGTGTTGCAGCTGAAGGCTCAGGTCCATCAGCTTGGGTGCCCGGTGAAGCCTGGCACGGAGCTGTGGCAGGACATGCCATCTGGAGATGGAATGGGAAAGAGAAAGAAACCTTCATGGCTGAAACCTCTGGGGTATAACCCAGTCTGTCTCCACTGACATGTACAGAATCAGTGCCTTCTGGGATGGAGCCGTCCGTTCCTGTAACATCTGTGGGCAGTGACCGTTAATGACCAACAGTGAGCATCCTGCACGGATTCCCGGTCCAGCTCTATGGATGAACAGTGAAGAAGGAAATACCGAGTCAGGCCCGGTCTGCCACGCTGCTGTGCTTACCCCCCAGCCGCCACCCCAGTGTTGGTTTCCATACGTGGACCCAAAACCAAATTTCTGCTAACTTTATGTATCCAAACACATTGGACAGTAACACACATATTTTCTTTCTTTGCTGGACATAACAAAGGACATCAGTACTTCATGCTTATTAGAATAAATCAACACGAAACTATGTAAAGAAAAAGTTTATTCTCTTTTTCTCTTCTTTCAATGGGTGTATCCTTCCATACCTTTTCCTGTGTTAGACACATATATACAGGGTCAATTGTTAACATTATCTTACCATGAACATTAACTCTGCCAAGAAGATCCATTCCACTCAGTTATTAACTCTAAGTAAACAAGGAATTCTTTTATTATTAGCTCCTTTTATTGAGTGTTTACTATGTCCAAATCACTCTTGCAAATACTTTATTTAATCCCTTTGTCAACCCTATGATGTAGGTGCCGTTACCATTAACATTTTCCATTTGAGAAAATGGAGGCCTAGATAAAGAGAGTAATTTGTGAGAGTTACACGGCTTAGGAAGTGGTGGAATGAGAAACCCAGGCGTTCTGGTTCTACACTCTCTGTTCCTAAATTCTGTGCTATACCCCTTCACTCACTGCAGAATAGTCCACGAATGGACAGAAATTTACTCAATCGTCCCCCTATTGGTGGGGTTGAGGACATTCTCTTTCCCTCGTCCTCTTACTTGGCTACTGCCAACTATGTTGAACTAAACACAACTGAAATATACATACCGATCCTGTTTTTATCTGTTGAAAAAATCCCATGTTAATTTCTTCCTGTGCTCCTTTGGGGGAACCCAACCGGCTCTGGCAGCCTCAGTCCCGAGTCCAAGGACCAGTTAGGAATTCTTACTTCGCCCGTTCCCCTGGTCCCTCCACCTATCTCTCCAACACGGGACCACTGGAGAGCTCTGTTTAAGTCAACGCAACTTAACATTTAAAAACAAGAGGAAGTGAACTGTAAGGGATTATCTTCTCCTAGATGTGTCAGACGCAATCACACAGCCTGTGTTTATGAAGCGTAGTGAAATATTTGTTTTGATTGCTCACTGACTACGAATACACTCTAATGCACAATCTTGACAGACATCTAGGGCAACGACACTTACTTTAAGAATCTGGGTCAGGTTTGCCTGACTTCTTCTAATTCAGCAGTCTCGTTGCATGAACAGATCATGCAAAGAAACCTCAGCTGGGTCCACATGATTGGCTGCTCCATCTTTGGTATTTGATGCTGTGGGACCCGGCTGTCGCCAGGGCTACTGTCCATTGATTCATAATGTCTTCTTCCTCATTGTTTAGTATAGAGTTGGAAAGGCGCTTCACTGGGGAGTTTATGAAAAAATGGACCTACTGTATGAAAAGTGGACATACAATTTAATACTAAAATAATTCCTTAAGATATTTGAGGTGTCAGACTAATCCCCGCATGTTGGAGATGCCTAAAAATAGGGCTTTGCAAAAACCTGAAAATTATTTAAATGGAAATCGTTAAAAACTCAAGAGATATCTTTAAAGAATTCAATCTAGAAGCAGCACAGGCCAAGTGTTTGTCCACAGATTGCCACAATGTGCTCACTTATGAGAGTGAACAGTGACACAGATCCCATTACTTTAACGTAACCTCTCCAGTGAAATGCAGAGAAGAAAGTCATAGCATAAACTGGGGGTCTCGTGTTTATGGCCGAGAAGTGTGTTTCTGTGTGGGGTAAGGGGTGGGGGGAGGTAAGCACGAGGTCTTCTTTAAATGCCTTTTTTTTTTTTTTTAAGAACCATGTAGGCTTTAGGGTAACCAACAGTCAATCTACACAGTATATGTTTGAGAGAAATGCATTCAAGACCGTACAAATTGATGCTCTTGGGGCACCTGGGTGGCTCAGTCGGTTGAGCCTCAGACTCTCAGGGTTGTGAATCGAGCCCCGGGTCTGGGTCTGGGCTCAGCTTGAGATTCTCTCTCTCTCCTCCAGCCACCCCCACCCCGAAATAAATAAATCAGTTTTTTAAAAAAAAGGATGTTTGCCTAGGTCAGAACTTCTGCTTCAGAAGGAAAGCCTCACGTCATCGGTGTCCTGCAGGGCTCACTTGTCTTTCTCTGCCTCGCAGCCTTCTCCCTTTCTGCTGGTGTTTCCGTGGTGTCGGGGAGGGGCACAGGAGCCTTTAAATGGGAAGCCTCACCCGGAAGCATGTGCTTTGCAGGCCTCCACCCCATTTTTCCACACTGTTCATGCAAGCGTGGGAAGTGCGGCAGGTATTTTACGTCCCCCATTTTCTTGAATACTGCGGACCCCAGCGAGAGCCTGTTCCTCTGTCCATGGTACTGATTAAGATGCTACTTTCCCAGCAGGGGGCTATTTCCCAACGCTACACTCATTAGCGAAAGCACAGGTGAGGACCAAGATAGGAATAGCCGAGTGCCCCTAGCAGCGTTTCACCCCAAGACTGGGGGCTCCTGATTAGGACAACTGACGCCCCTGGAGTAAAGCTTAAGCCAACGAACACATCGTTGTGTTCCATCGTCTGTTCTGAGGATTTTAAAGTAAATCATAGACACTTAAGCGGCTCTCCATCTTACTTCCGTCTCTCTGTATTCATTCAGTTTTTGCCCTGGGCCACGTACTTATTTGCGTTTCTGGCTCAGCTCCTGCCCCAGGCTTGCTCCTGATGACAGGAGCAAGTTCTCTTTTTATACCTAAGTGTACGGAAAAGGAGGGTCCCCGTTTTGAGTGACCACTGAGATTCCCTTATTTACTGTTGCCACTGTGTCAGGTGCGGTGTTTTGGCCTTAAAGATGTAAAGCTCTGCCAGAAGAGGAAAAAAAAAGGCGAATTTCTCCTTTGTGTGGAATGCTTTACACTTCAGGCCTTTCGGGCTCTGCTTCCTCTCACCTGTCAAGCGCGAGATTTGGACTCTCCTGTGAGCTCTGAGGCTTGGAGATGGTCTTCCTTGACCTGACAGTTACACCGGAGGCTAAGTCTGCAGCAGCCTGTGCAGCAGAGCTGCGGAACAGGGTCTGCATGTTAAAGGGCTTGCTGATTGGGTAAAGGTCTTTTTCCTTAGGATGGTGTATCCGCGAACGCTGGGCATTGCTATCCGATAACGCAGCCAGCCCTGTCCCTGTACTGACTAATGGATACTGACTAACAGTGCCAAGGTTCTGCTGTAGGTGGGGTATCCTTTAGACCGGGGTGGGGGGCATCAGAGGGAGAATCCAAGGGATACAACTGCTTTCCTTCAATTTTGTGCAATCACTGACCAAAAACATGTGAAGAGTGTCACAGTCTTCCCATGTTTGTTTCACATTGAGTTCTGCCGTCTGTGTCGGTCACATGATTTGGTCAAGGCAGCAGACTCTGCCTCTGAATATTCAGAGTTGTCCGAGGAGGAGGAATGGGCTGGCGGTGGCGTACGTATTGACTCTCAGTTTCAATATTATTTTGTACTTTTTTTGTTTCAATGTCCATTTCTTCTTTAATGGTGGTTATTCTTCATTACACAGAAACTCAATATAGTGAAGTTTGAAAGAAGGACTTATAGGTATGGGTATCTTTTCAGTATACAGTACCTGTTGACTGGTTCAGTGAATTGCTGATCTCTGGGCTGGTGGTACCCTAATGAAAGGACTTCGTTACTGCTCATTTGTGGCTGTATTCCCCTGGTGGTTCTTCTCCCTCTGTTCTCTCTTCTCCAGTTCCCGTGATTCTGTTCATCTCCAAAAGGGAGTTGAGACCATGTGCGTGGGTACTTGGAGCCTTCTGTTCCCCAGACATATGGGGAAGAAGGATTGACAGAAGTTGGCTGCTTTTTCAGCCCAATTTCTTTTTCCTGGATAGTTTAGTTCAATTCTTTGCTTTTCCTTTAAGCCATCAAGCCATTAGGTCAAGCAAAGAAAAAAATCAAGCACACTTCGAGTCATATTTGGTTATTCTTAATTTATTAGAGAATAAAAATTGAAGGACATAATATTACACTTTCCATCGTCTTAAAATGAGTGATTTTTATTGTGTTTTTAGCCAAATTTTCTCTCTCCCCACCTCCTACCATTATCCTTTGGACTAATATACCTTTGTATGCCTCTTCTTGTGACCCCAAAGAAATTTCATGATGCGATGATTTGTCTTTAAATTCGTGTTTGGTCGTCTGTTTCCTTTTTCAGAGCCACTCTTCAGCTTTTCCTGCTGTGTTCTGTGCGCTGGCCATTGGACACTTCAGCAGGCTGCCTCGTCCTCTGGCTCTAGGTTGGTCTGGCCCGTGGAAGTGTGGGCAGGGATCAGAGGGAGGGAGAAGGTGGGGCGCCTGGGCGCCTGTGCCTTCACTGTCCCTCCCCTCTCTTTGTAATGTCCAGTGCATCGGCTGCATTTCTGGATGGACTTATGTTTTCTATAAACTGTCCCTCTCCATACCGCTTCGTTTCCAAATTCCAGCAGCCCCCTTGCCTTTCAGGCTTATGGGTATCAACAGGGACCACCAATAACCAACTGCACTGTCCCCTGAGGTTTCCTGCCTGCTGCCCACCCCACTGCAGACAGGCCCTTTGTTAAACTTCCAAGTTGCTGCATCGGGATATACCATCTGTGTCTTGCCGGGGCCCTGACGGACAGGATGATGTAAGAAATGCCTGTGTTACTGGGAGGGAGTGTGGTGCGGTGGTTATCTTCCTTTTGGCATGAGACTGGCTGCTTTGGACTTGAAGACATTCCCATCACTTGTTAACTGGAAATGGGGATAATTTAATCACCCTGAGCCTTAGCTTTCTCAAATTTAAAGTGGGGATAGGAGCACCTGGGTGGCACAGTCAGCTAAGTGACTGACTCTTGATTTTGGCTCAGGTCTGATCTCATGGTTGCGAGATCAAGCCCCGCATCGGGCTCAGTGCAGAGTCTGCGAAGACTCTCTCTCCCTCTCTAAAATAAATAAATCCTTAAAAAGAAATAAAGTGAGATAATACTACCTATTTCACAGAATTGTTATAAGAATATGTATGAGTATTCAAAAATGTTAGTTGTTATATTAGTTTAAATTAATACAAATATTTATGTGTATATACAATGTTTTAGTTTCCCCTGACACCGAGTAGCTTCCTCACTAGTGAGCTGAGCAGTTAGAAAGCAGTGGTTTTTAGTTCCTCTACGCTTTGTGCTGCTGATCTTCAAGTTTCAAGTTATGTGGACCTCCTCGTCCCTTATGCCCCGTAAGTTCCTGCTGGTCTAAACCACACTTCGTCTCCCACAGATGGTCTGGGCTGCTCTCATAATCTTACCTCAAATCCATGGAATTTTCCACCCTCTATTCTTAAAACGGTGAGTGCTAGACACGGGTCCCAGTGAAGTGAAAGTCTCTTGCAGGTGGGTGGGCAGGCGTCCTGGCACTGGAGGGCAGGCTGCTGACTGCTCAGAGCCTGTGCACCCTTGGGCGCTCCACCTGCTCTCCACGGTAGCTGGGTTTTGTTCCTGTCTGTTTTAAACTCTGGCTCTCCAGGGCTAGGAGAGCACCGGCTAAGCCTGGGCAGGGGTCGCAAGGATTAGCTAACTGATCACTTCAAATGCTTGGAAGCTGCAGAGAGTTTAGTAGGAAGGACAGGCTGGTAACTTCTGCAGGCTCCGTGGGAGGACGGAGTGTACAAACGGCTCCTCTGATTCGCTTTGGTATCTAGCAGGACTTGCTTGTTGTGTCACATGTCCCATCAGAATGAGTTCTGTATGTCATCGCATTTAAGACGCGACCTGGGGAAATGTTCTAAGATGAAAAGAGGCGTTTGGGAGATACATGAAGCCTTTGTCAAGGGGAGTTGCAGTTACGGAAGCCACCAGAGTTGGGATGGGAGAGAGGCCCCGTGACGTGTCTTAGGAACGTTCACTTTTAGGGGCCTGCTGTGTGTCTGGGCAGGACGTGGTCACCGTGGTTCCCAGGGGACCACAGGTAGGAAGTTCCATAGACCGGAGGGGGAGGCAGACAGACGCCCAGTGAGACCCTTTAAAGCGTGCCACAGGCTAACAGGGATGAACATACAAGGTATAGAAGGACAAAATCGAGCGGTAGTTGGCTCGCTCTGGGGGAAATTAGGAAAGATTCATAAAGGAGGAGAGGCTTGAGTTGGTCTTTAAGGATAGGAGAAGTTTGCCACGTCGCAGAGGGGTGAAGGGCAGGCGTTGCAGACAGAGGAAACAGCTTGTGAGAAGCTTCTCTCTCTCTCTGGGTTTTATCCAGACATCATCAAGAGTTTACACTCCCTCAATACCTTGCTCTGTCTCATTCTTCGCACCTAGTAGATACTCAGTTAATACCTGCAAATGGAGAGTAGTGGGTGATAGGCAGTGATTTCAATTTTATTCATTAGGATTTTCTTTAGTTTTGAAAGTTTCGATAACAAACATGTCTCTCTTTGGTAGGAAGAATATACTAAAATATTCAGGGAATGGCTATTAGAGGCTGCGGCTACATTGGATTTAAAGATTGTTGTGGTCAAAGAGCTCATTGAACTTTGGGCTGTGGAGACGGCCTCGCACGGCACAAGTTCGAGACTGGGGAGGTGGTGGGTTATCAATGGAACTGAAGCTGGAAGGCTAGTTGTGGCTCAGAAATTTGGACTTTAATGTTGTAGACAATGGGAAACTGTAGAACTTATTAGGCAGGGAAATGCCGTATTAAGAATCCTGTGTCAATCAGAGCATGAGCTGGCTCCAGAGAGACTGGAGGGAAAGGGTCCAATGGCGACGCTGTTATAATCCAGATGGGAAGTACTGGCAGTTCCACGTTTGGGTAAGGTTGAAGAGAAGATAATGAATTTGTTTTAGACAGGATAAGTTTGAGTTGTCCGTCGGAAGGCCAGTCAGTGTTTGGAACTGCCTGCAGGGAAGAGTCAGCACCTAAATTGTTCCTGGTTCCAGAGACCTCAGAGACCTGGCGGAGACGAGGCTCCTGGGGAACCCCAGCGAGGCGATGAGGAACATGGGCCGCGTGGGCAGAAAGGCAAGAGACAAGCAGAAGGAAACGGCGCTGTACGAATCACGAGAAAAGGAGGGAGCGGTGGTCCAGATGAGCAAATTACCTAGTCAGGATATTTTCCTTTCTCCAGACCTTCCTCTTCATCCCTGCCTTCCTGTTTCTGCTCAAAAGGCATCTCTTCAGAGCTGCCTTGCAGACCACCGACCTAAAGCAGCGTCCTCCTTCTCCCCATACACCTTCCCAGAGCCCTGCTTTATAATGCAGGTTTCACTGTGGTTCAGGGGTGATGAGGCTGACAGATCAGTTGATTGCCCCTGACAAGACAGTTTGTTACTCACGGTTCCCAAGAACAGGGGTGCCACCATGCCCTGCAGGGCCACATGGGGAAGCCCCAGGGTCGGGCAGGGGGCAGAGGGAGAGGGGGAAACACGGGCGGGAAACTTAGCTGTGGCAAGGAAGAGGAAAGGCAGGGTAGGCAGGCTGAGGACTGCCCAGCGTGAATAATTCAGGTGGGCTCTTGACCTTGGGGCTGTCCCTAGTAGTCTGGAACCTGGCTGTGGGTGATGAAGGCGGGGACGGCGACCCGAGTTAGGTGGTTGGAATATGGGTTTGAATTGGTCGGTTTGCATGTGAGAGAGTCACAGGAAGGCAGGTGATTTAGTACCTCTAGGAACCGGCTAACCGTGAAAGGGGTGGTTTCCTTGGAGTCAGTAAGGCTGGGGCTGGGGGTGGGGCTGGGGAAGGAAAGTCAGGTGGGGAAGCACGGGGCATGACTGGTTAGCTCAGTCAGTACAGCATGAGACTATTGATCTTGGGGTCATGAGTTTGATCCCCATGTTGGGGGTAGCGTTTACTTAAGAAACCAACAAAACACCACATCAGAATAAAAACACAGGCTAACACAAGCACGGCCTGACACTATATGGCATGTTTATTGGTTTGTGGAGCAATGCCAGGGCTGGGACAAGGGTGAGATGAGCGAGGGACTCACCTTGGGCACAAAATGAAAGAGGAGGTGCCAGAAACACTCGGTCATCAAGGTAAGTCATATGTTAATATTTTTAAGAAATCAAAATGAATGTAAAAAGGTACATGATGAACAAAATATCAATATTTTAAGTAAAGACAGGATCAGTAACAGTGCTGTGCTGAGCCATACTGGAACTGAAAAAAAAGGACAAATCAGTAATCTGGATCCTTTTGATTTTTAAAACTACTGCATTCAAATTATTAGGCCTTAAAAAGGAAAGAAATTCTGACACATTGCTACAACATGGTGAACCTTGAGGCAGAGTGAAATGAGCTGGTTACAAGAGACAAACATTGCATTCTTCCATTTACATGAAATAGTAAGAATAGTTGAAACCAGAGACAGAAAATAGAATGGTGATGGCCAGGGGCTGGGGGAACATGGGAACAGGAAGTTATTGTTCAACAGGTGTGGAGTGTCAGTTGGGAAGAGGAAAAAGCTCTAGAGATGGATGGTGGTGATGGTCAAACACTACAAATACATTTAACACTGCTAACTGTATACTTCAAAATGGTGGAGATGGTAGATGCTATGTGTATTTTATTACAGTTAAAAGAACAAAGGTAAACAACCACTATTGCCTTAAAATACCACGTATCTTTTTTTTTTAAAGATTTTTTATTCATTTGACAGAGAGAGAGAGAGCCACAGAGAGAGAGACTCACAGAGAGAGAGACTAACAGCGAGAGAGGGAGCACAAGCAGGGGCAGTGGGAGAGGGAGAAGCAGCCTTCCTGCTGAGCAGGGAGCCTGATGCAGGGCCCGATCCCAGGACCCTGGGATTATGACCTGAGCCGAAAGCAGACACTTAATGACTGAGCCACCCAGGTGCCCCAAAATATCATTTATCTTGATCACTAAGTTTTTTTTTTAATAATTTTAAAAATTTTTTAATAAACATATAATGTATTACTAGCCCCAGGGGTACAGGTCTGTGAATCACCAGTTTTACACACTTCACAGCACTCACGATAGCACATACCTTTCCCAATGTCCATAACCCCACTACCCTCTCCCTCCCCCCAGCCACCCTCAGTTTGTTTTGTGAGATGAAGATTCTCTTATGGTTTGTCTCCCTCCCAATCCCATCTTGTTTCATTTATTCTTTTCCTACCCCCCAAACTCCACTTCCTCATATCAGGGAGATCATATGATAGTTTTCTTTCTCCGATTGACTTATTTCGCTAAGCATGATACCCACTAGTTCCATTCATGTTGTCACAAATGGCAAGATCTCATTTCTTTTGATGGCTGCATAGTATTCCATTGTGTATATATACCACATCTTCTTTATCCATTCATCTGTTGATGGACATCTAGGTTCTTTCCATAGTTTGGCTATTGTGGACATTGCTGCTATTAACATTCGAGTGCACATGCCCCTTCGATTCATCACATTTGTATCTTTAGGGTAAATACCCAGCAGTGCAATTGCTGGGTTGTAGGATAGCTCCAATTACAACTTTTTGAGGAACCTCCAAGCTGTTTTCCAGAGTGGTTGCACCAGCTTGCATTCCCACCAACAGTGTAGGAGGGTTCCCCTTTCTCTGCATCCTCGCCAGCATCTGTCATTTCCTGACTTGTTAATTTTAGCCATTCTGACTGGTGTGAGGTGATATCTCATTGTGGTTTTGATTTGTATTTCCCTGATGCCGAGTGATGTGGAGCACTTTTTCATGTGTCTGTTGGCCATCTGGATGTCTTCTTTGCAGAAATGCCTGTTCATGTCCTCTGCCCATTTCTTGATTGGATTATATGTTCTTTGGGTGTTGAGTTTGTTAAGCTCTTTATAGATTTTGGATACTAGCCCTTTATCTGATACGTCTTTGTAAATATCTTTTCCCGTTCTGTCAGTTGTCTTTTGGTTTTATTAACTCTTTCCTTTGCTGTGCAAAAGCTTTTGATCTTGATGAAGTCTCAATAGTTCATTTTTGCCCTTGCTTCCCTTGCCTTTGGCAATGTTTCTAGGAAGAAGTTGCTGCGGCTGAGGTTGAAGAGGTTGCTGCCTGTGTTCTGCTCAAGGATTTTCATGGATTCCTTTCTCACATTGAGGTCCTTCATCCATTTTGAGTCTATTTTCGTGTGTGGTATAAAGGAATGGTCCAGTTTCATTTTTTTGCACGTGACTGTCCAATTTTCCCAGCACCATTTGTTGAAGAGGCTGTTTTTTTTTTTCATTGGACATTCTTTCCTGCTTCGTCGAAGATTAGTTGACCATAGAGTTGAGAGCCTAATTCTGGGCTCTCTGTTCTGTTCTATTGATCTATGTGTTTGTTTTTGTGCCAGTACCATACTGTCTTGATGATGACAGCTTTGTAATAGAGCTTGAAGTCTGGAATTGTGATGCCACCAACTTTGGCTTTCTTTTTCAATATTCCTCTGGCTATTCGAGTCTTTTCTGGTTCTATATAAATTTTAGGATTATTTGTTCCATTTCTTTGAAAAAAATGGATGGGATTTTGATAGTGATTGCATTAAATGTGTAGATTGCTTTAGGTAGCATAGACATTTTCACAATATTTGTTCTTCCAATCCAGGAGCATGGAACATTTTTCCATTTCTTTGTGTCTTCCTCCATTTCTTTCATGAGTACTTTATAGTTTTCTGAGTATAGATTCTTTGCCTCTTTAGCTAGGTTTATTCCTAGGTATCTTATGGTTTTAGGTGCAATTGTAATTGGGATTGACTCCTTAATTTCTCTTTCTTCTATCTTGTTGTTGGTGTAAAGAAATGCAACTGATTTCTGTGCATTGGTATTATATCCTGACACTTTACTGAATTCCTGTACAAGTTCTAGCATATTTTGAGTGGAGTCTTTTGGGTTTCCCACATATAGTATCATATCATTTGCAAAGAGATATAGTTTGACTTCTTCTTCGCTGATTTGGATGCCTATAATTTCTTTTTGTTGTCTGATTGCTGAGGCTAGGACTTCTAGTACTATGCTGAATAGCAGTGGTGATAATGGACATCCCTGCCGTGTTCCTGACCTTAGTGGAAAAGCTCAAAGTTTTTTTCCATTGAGAATGATATTTGCTGTGGGTTTTTCATAGATAGCTTTGATGATATTGAGGTATGTGCCCTCTATCCCTACACTTTGAAGAGTTTTGATCAAGTAAGGATGCTGTACTTTGTCAAATGCTTTTTCAGCATCTATTGAGAGGATCATATGGTTCTTGTTCTTTCTTTTATTAATGTGTTCTATCATATTGATTGATCTGCGGTTGTTGAACCAACCGTGCAGCCCTGGAATAAATCCCACTTGGTCGTGGTGAATAATCCTTTTAATGTACTGTTGGATCCTATTGGCTAGTATTTTGGTGAGAATTTTCCCATCTGTGTTCATCAAGGATATTGGTCTGTAATTCTCTTTTTTGATGGGATCCTTGTCTGGTTTTGGGATCAAGGTGATGCTGGCTCATAAAATGAGTTTGGAGGTTTTCCTTCCATTTCTATTTTTTGGAACAGTTTCAGGAGAATAGGAATTAATTCTTCTTTAAATGTTTGGTAGAATTCCCCTGGGAAGCCGTCTGGCCCTGGGCTCTTGTTTGTTTGGAGTTTTGATGACTGTTTCAATCTCCTTACTGGTTATGGGTCTGTTCAGGTTTTCTATTTCTTCCTGGTTCAATTGTGGTAGTTTATATGTCTCTAGGAATGTATCCATTTCTTCCAGATTGTTAAATTTGCTGGTGTAGAGTTGCTCATAATATGTTCTTATAATTGTTTGTATTTCTTTGGTGTTGGTTGTGATCTCTCCTCTTTCATTCATGATTTTATTTATTTGGGTCCTTTCTCTTTTCTTTTTGATAAGTCTGGCCAGGGGTTTATCAATCTTATTAATTCTTTCAAAGAACCAGCTCCTAATTTTGTGGATTTGTTCTATTGTTTTTTTTTTTTTTTGTTTCTATTTTATTGATTTCTGCTCTGATATTTATGATTTCTCTTCTCCTGCTGGGTTTAGGCTTTCTTTGTTGTTCTTTCTCCTGCTCCTTTAGGTGTAGGGTTAGGCTGTGTATTTGAGACCTTTCTTGTTTCTTTCTTTTTTTTTAAAAAAGATTTTATTTATTTATTTGATAGCGATCACAAGTAGGCAGAGAGACAGACAGATAGAGAGAGAGGTGGAAGCAGGCTCCCTGCAGAGCAGAGAGCCCAATGTGGGGCTCGATCCCAGGACACTGGGATCATGACCTGAGCTGAAGGCAGAGGCTTTAACCCACTGAGCCACCCAGGTGCCCCCCTTTCTTGTTTCTTGAGAAAGGCTTGTATCACTATATATTTTCCTCTCAGGACTGCCTTTGCTGTGGCCCACAGATTTTGAACCGTTGTGTTTTCATTATCATTTGTTTCCATGAATTTTTTCAATTCTTCTTTAATTTCCTGGTTGACCCATTCATTCTTTAGAAGGATGCTGTTTAGTCTCCATGTATTTGGGTTCTTTCCAAATTTCCTCTTGTGATTGAGTTCCAGCTTCAGAGCATTGTGGTCTGAAAATATGCAGGGAATGATCCCAATCTTTTGATACCGGTTGAGACCTGATTTATGACCCAGGATGTGATCTATTCTGGAGAATGTTCCATGTGCACTAGAGGAGAATGTGTATTCTGTTGTTTTGGGATGGAATGTTCTGAATATATCTGTGATGTCCCACTGGTCCAGTGTGTCATTTAAGGCCTTTATTTCCTTGTTGATCTTGTGTTTGGATGATCTGTCCATTTCATGAGGGGAGTGTTAAAGTCCCCTACTATTATTGTATTATTGTATATGTGTTTCTTTGATTTTGTTATTAATTGGTTTATATAGTTGGCTGCTCCCACGTTAGGGGCATAGATATTTAAAATTGTTAGAGCTTCTTGTTGGACAGACCCTTTGAGTATGATATAGTGTCCTTCCTTATCTCTTATTATAGTCTTTGGCTTAAAATCTAATTGATCTGATGTAAGAATCACCACTCCAGCTTTCTTCTGATGTCCATTAGCGTGGTACATTGTTTTCCACCCCGTCACTTTAAATCTGGAGGTGTCTTCGGGTCTAAAATGAGTTTCTTGTAGGCAGCATATTGATGGGTTTTGTTTTTTTATCCATTCTGATACCCTGTGTCTTTTGATTGGGGCATTTAGCCCATTAACATTCAGGGTAACCATTGAGAGATATGAATTTAGTGCCATTGTATTGCCTGTAAGGGGACTATTACTGTATATTGTCTCTGTTCCTTTCTGATCTACTACTTTTAGGGTCTCTCTTTGCTTAGAGGATCCCTTTCAATATTTCCTGTAGAGCTGGTTTGGTATTTGCAAATTCTTTCAGTTTTTGTTTGTCCTGAAGCTTTTTATCTCTCCTTCTATTTTCAGTGATAGCCTAGCTGGATACAGTATTTCTGGCTACATGTTTTTCTCGTTTAGTACTCTGAATATATCATGCCAGCTCTTTCTGGCCTGCCAGGTCTCTGTGGATAAGTCTGCTGCCAATCTAATGTTTTTACCATTGTATGTTACAGACTTCTTGTCCCGGGCTGCTTTCAGGATTTTCTCTTTGTCGCTAAGACTTGTAAATTTTACTATTAGGTGATGGGGTGTGGACCTATTCTTATTGATTTTGAGGGGGGTTCTCTGCACCTCTTGGATTTTGATGCTTGTTCCATTTGCCATATTAGGGAAATTCTCTCTAATAATTCTCTCCAATATACCTTCTGCTCCCCTCTCTCTTTCTTCTTCTTCTGGAATCCCAAATATTCTAATGTTGTTTCAACTTATGTTGTCACTTATCTCTCGAATTCTCCCCTCGTGGTCCAGTATTTGTTTGTCTCTCTTTTGCTCAGCTTCTTTATTCTATGTCATTTTGTCTTGTATATCACTAATTCTCTCTTCCTCATTTATCCTAACAGTGAGAGCCTCCATTTTTGATTGCACCTCATTAATAGCTTTTTTGATTTCAACTTGGTTAGATTTTAGTTCTTTTATTTCTCTAGAAAGGGCTTTTATTTCTTCAGAGAGCATTTCTCCAATACCTTCCATGCCTTTTTCGAGCCCGACTAGCACCTTGAGAATCGTCATTCTAAACTCTAGATCTGACATATTACCAATGTCCATATTGATTAGGTCCCTAGCCTTTGGTACTGCCTCTTGTTCTTTTTTTTTTGTGGTGAATTTTTCCCGCCTTTTCATTTTATCCTGACAAGAATATATGAAGGAGAAAATAAAATGCTAAAAGGGTGGCAAAGAGCCCAGGAAAATGTGCTTTAACCAAATCAGAAGAGACCCCAAATCGTGGGGGGAAGAAAGAGGGTAAGAAGAAGTTCAGAAAAAAAATTAAAAAAAGAAAACAAATAAAGAAAAAAATATAAAAAAGAAAAAAAATATATATTAGACTGGTGACTAGAACAGGGTCACCCACTTAATTTTGGGAGTATTTTGGTCTCTTAGAAGAAACTACCTCCCAAAATTTTAAAGATGAAAAACATATATAAGGGTTGTGGCGCCTGGGTGGCTCAGTGAGTTAAAGCCTCAGCCTTTGGCTCAGGTCATGATCCCAGGGTCCTGGGATCGAGCCCCACATCCTTCTCGCTGCTCAGCAGGGAGCCTGCTTCCTCCTCTCTCTGCCTGCCTCTCTGCCTACTTATGATCTCTCTCTGTCAAATAAATAAGTAAAATCTTAAAAAAATATATATAAGGGTAAACCCAATGAAGGGATGGAATATGAGCATAAAGATGAAAAGAATTTTTTTTTTATAAAAATGGCACATTTATTGCTACACAACGGTCATGTACATGACTTCACCGAATAACTACAGATGGGAAACAGGTAATGGCCTAGACCAAGCTGGGTTTTTCCAGCTCTACAGGAAATATTGAAAGGGGTCCTCTAAACAAAGAGAGACCCTAAAAGTCGTAGATCAGAAAGGAACAGAGACAATATACAGTAATAGTCCCCTTACAGGCAATACAATGGCACTAAATTCATATCTCTCAATGGTTACCCAGCACCCAACCTGTTTGGACACTTCTACAAATCAGAAATCCACCAAAAACATGAAAAAATTGAGGCACTCAGCCACACGTTGAAAACAAGGTGTAACTGTTTTATCTCTTTTTTTTGAAATGTTTTCCCTTTTTTTAACAATTTTTTTTTTAGTTTTTAATGCTGCAGCTATGTGTACAGTCGCAAAAAATTTCCCCGCTGTGACCTACAACTAAAAAAACAAAACGAAAACAAAAAAACAAAAACAACAACAACAAAAAAACAAACACAAAAAGCTACCATACAGTTTCATCTCAGTAACACATGGTAAAATAGCATCTTTTAAATAGTAAAATAAAGTAACAAACTTTTACTCATAATGATTCCAAAAATCTACAAAGAAGAAATATTCAGAATCTGACAATTTTTTTTTGTAATATTCATGGTATAAAAGGATTGCTCCTGTGAAAAATAAGCCAAATATATTTTTATTTTTAAATTTAGTTTTTTTCCTACTAGGATGTACTACAGTCTATTTTTTTTTTTTTTTGAATTTCTAAAAAAGGAGTTGATAAGATAAGTTGGTTAGGAGAAAAGGAAAAAGAAAGTGGAGAGAATTTGCTTAGGCTGGAGACTAGAACAAAGCCCTGTGCTAGATTTAGGGTGTATTTTGATCTGTTAGAAGAGGTTGTACCTCAAACTTTTGTAGAAGAAAGAAACCCTATGTATACAAAAAACAATGTTAGATACAATGAAGGATAAAATATGACTATAATAATGAAGGTTCAAAAAAGATTTTTTTAAATGAAAGGTATTGTTAAGATAAACTAGTTAAAAAACGTTAAAAGAGGAAAGGGTTAAAAAAATTTAGCAGCAGAAAAAAAAATTAATTAGCTGCAAGACTAAAGGATCACGGGGAGAAAGCCATGAATTCCATGCTTTGCTTTCTCCTCCTCCGGAATTCCGCTGTTCTCCTTGGCAGGTGAACTCGGTCCTGGCTGGGCTTCTTGTTGATCTTCTGGGGGAGGGGCCTGTTGTGGTGATTCTCAAGTGTCTTTGCCCCGGGCGGAGTTGCACCGCCCTTACCCGGGCCGGTCTGAGTCATCCGCTCGGGTTCGCTTTCGGGAGCTTTTGTTCCCTGAGCGCTTTCCGTAGAGTCCGGAGGGCGGGAATGAAGACGGCGGCCTCCCGGTGTCCGGCCCGGAGGAGCCGAGAGCCCGGGGCCCCACTCCTCAGTGCGCCCTCAGAGAACAGCGCCGATCTACTCC
>NW_019154105.1:1267532-1276858 GCF_002288905.1 Enhydra lutris kenyoni
CGCTTTGGATTCACTTCTCCGCCGTCCTACCTTTCAGAAAGTGGTCGATTCTCTGTTTCTAGAATTGCTGCTCTTCTCTTCAGTCTCCTGTTGGATTTGTAGGTGCTCACAATGGCTTGACAAGCTGTCTAGCTGATGTCCTGCTACCTGATGTCGTCTCAGCCGCTACTCCTCCGCCATCTTGACTCCTGCCCCGTGATCACTGCGGATTTTGGCTGTTGCTCACATGTCGCACCCGCCTCACGCACGGACTGGCTGTGTGGAGCACCGTGGGAGGAGCAGGTCATCTGAGGAAGGCAGGGAAGGGAATCAGGAGCTGAGGTTTGGCTGTCCTTCAGAGGAGATGCGCCTTTTCCATTTACTGGTTTAGGACCACGTAGTTTAAGTGAGAAGAGGAACTGTTAGTTAAGAAGGTTTTCGACTACAAATCACAGAGTACTATGGCTTAAGCAAATAATGGTTTATTTTTCGGACACTTGAAAAAAATCTGGACGTTACCACTGCTGGGGTTGGTTCAGCAACAGTATGGTTGGATGTAGTAGCTCTCTGGTTTTTGTCTGTTTGTTTGCTTGTTTATTTTAGGGGAAGGAGCAGCACCACAGGCATCTGTCCTTTCCATCAAGGAAGAACAAACGTTTTTCAGAAACACACCTACCAATAACTTATTAAACCTCGCTGCTTAATCCCGAGTCAAATGGCCCTACTGTCCCCCCCACCTTCCCCACCCCCCACGTGCAGGAAAAGAGGTCCCTGCCTGGGTGGTTGTGGAAGGAAGGGTCGGTGTTGATGATGGGAAAGACCTTGGGTCCCCATATCAGTGTTGATGGCCACATGCTTCTCTGCTGTTTTTCCCTCTGCCTTCTGGAGTCTCGGTAGGTCCAGAGTCTCCCATGGTTGTCTTTCCTAATACGTTTGCAGGCAAGGTTCTCCATTTTATTCATGTTGTACTACAGATCCCTAAAGCCAGATGGGCCCAAAAGAGGCGGCTTAGTCTAGAACTTCTTGCTTTCTCCTTTGAAAGATCCCTGCAGTGATGGACGATGTCTTCAGATGAATAAGGACGGTTTGGCAGGGCTGATCCTAACTACCTTCATTGTAAACTAAACTTGAAAGCCCTGATAAATCTGTAAATGCATACGCTAGCTTTCCAGGCAATGTACAAAGAAGGTGGCCAAGACCTGTCTTCTGTGTATTTAAAATCTAGGACGAAAACTGAAGTGTGGCATAAGCAATAGCAGTGGCTGTTCTAGTTCTCGCCTACGTGCACAGACTTTATGTTGCCGTTATTGTTATCCCTGGGAGGGAGGAGTGGAACAGCCGTCTCACCAGTTCCACAGACAACCTCAGAAAGCCTTGACTCTTCCTCAGAATCCTTCCTTGCTCCCACTGACCCTCCATTTCAGAAATCAGCCAACTTGGAGCCCCACAAAAAAATGGACACTCCCTTGCCCCAACAAGAGGCTATTTCAGAATTTGTGTGTTCTCTCTTGCTTCAGTGATTCAGTACAACTCCGAATGAGAGCTTGCTTATACCCTTACAAGGCTTTTCCACATAGATAAATTTAAAAAATGCATCTTTTGAGGGTCTGGAGGATGGTTGTGGTTGAGGGTGAAGACCAAGGAGCAAGTCCCCTGACGTTTATATTCAGTCTGGTTCTGCTGACCGGCAGCGTGGGGGTGCTTTTGCCTTCCTCCATCGGGGCCCCTACTTCTCCAGGTTCTCCCCAGTGTCCCCGAGGGAGCTTCTTCCAGGATCTTTTTCATAGAGTTTTACAATTCCTTGAAGCTGGATGATCAAAGATCTGGATGCCAAGGTTCTCTGAGCTACAGAAGACCCTTAACATATCTAGGATCATCCCTAGAGATGCAAGACTCCGGAGAGTCATAAATACTGCTGTGGCATGTAAGTCCACTACAAAATGGGTATTTTTTCCACTGGCTGGAGCAGTCACTGGAAGAGTTTCAGGATTCCTTTCGCCTCTCTTTCCATGTAGAGCATATTGTGGACTCTTTTGAGTCCTAGATCCACGTTTGCTGCCAAATTTAACAGTCTGCCCTTTAATGTATCCAAAATTCCCACGGGAATGCCAGCCTCATTCTGATACCTCTGAGGAATCCTCGGGCAATTTCAAATTCCATTCCCAGTCCTAGGTGTCTTTCATTCATCTTGCTGTATTGACTCTGATACTACAAGATGGCACCTGTCCCATCTGGTGGCAACTGTTCTGGCCCACTGTGGCAATGTTCCTTTGTTGCTTGCCCTGAGAGTGCCTCTCATGTGGCCGGCATTCACTGAAGACACCGTTGAAGCCATTGCCTCTGTCGCTGATGCCAGCCAGTACCGGTGCCTGGGATGCCACTGGCTGGAAGGTAGTGCGGCCCTGTTGTCCATCCCAGGGGTGCTGGTTTCCAGGCCACAGAGCAGCCAGCCCCAGTGTGGGGATGCTTTGTTTCAGAGACTACAGCTGCGGGTTTTCTCTCCCCAGCACCCTTCCTTTTTAAGCCAAGCTGAAGTACAAAATGAGTCAAGAGAGAAAAGAAGTCAAAATCCCTTGAAACATAAAAATGTACAAGAGAAATGTTAAGAAGAGGTCAGTTTAGGCATTATGAAAGGTCTGATGGTTTTTATAATTATTGTATTTATAATATTACAAACTTGAAGGAGTTAATTGCTTCTTTGATTTTAAAAAGTAATTGTATTTGATGCTGTGGTTCATTCTTAAAGCCAGTGTGTAAAAAAATTTGAACATACCCAAAGTCACTCTGGAGATTCCCTTAAGTTGCTCCTAGACTAATTGTATGTGGCCATATTTACATGCCATGGTGAAGACTGATATGGTATCTTCTGATAAATTGGACACAGTCTGTTTTCCCACTGGCATCGAAACAAACCATTATTTCTTTGATCATGAAAAGTAGTTGACTTGGTAGGGGTCATGTGGTATCAGAAATACAGGTCTTTAAATACTAAATCCTATGGAATTCAGTTGGATGTTCACGCTATGAGAGCTTAAACACTGAAGTGGACTAAGGGGAAAATATGGCTTTAGAGTACCATTTTTTTAACCAGTGAAGTGGAGCCACAGGGAGGCCAGGTGACTGGCACAGTTGGAGGCAGAGCTGGGATTAGAACTCAGGCGGTCCAGCTTTAGGGTTCTCGCTCTTAATCACCTTGCTTTATGATTTTAACCACCACTGTGCCATCGAAATGATCTCTCTCCCCTTTTTCACTCTGGGCAGGATGAAATTGATTACTTTCAATGTTTTTAATGATGTGACTCCATTGTGCTTTCTTCTTGTAGCAAACATTCAGGCTATACTGAAAGACATGATATGTTTAAAGAGAAGACGGCCTGTGCTCTTGCCCTTAGGTAGAACAAATGCTAACAGTCTGTGTGTTTCCCCAGGATTTCTGTATTCCCGCCCCGACCCCCACCGCCCTGAATTTCTTTTACACGTGCATTCACACATATATGTTTTGAAACACATATTTCAGTTTAATTTCCTTCTCCACTTACCAGTCTTCCTATGGCAGAATGTAGACTCTCACCTCCTCCTTTGAAAGGGCTGCTTTAGTAGGTATCTACTCTCCCACTTCACGAATAATCCATAATTCATGTTTGTGTATTCCCTTCCTGTTGGATACTCAGGTTTAGAAAGATTTTTACTGGGTTTTTATGATTATAAACTCTGTGACAAACATGCTCATGTGTTCTCTTAGTATTTTGTGGGTTTATTTTTTAGCTTTATATTTTTAATCCACGTGGAATTTATTTTGTGCAAGAGGTGAGTTGGGGATTAGAGTGATTTCTTGACTTTCCTCATTCGAATGATTACCCACCTGAAGACATTCAGTCTCCAGGCACCCCGGTAAACACGTTGCATCTGTTCTAGAAATACATTAAAAATTATAATAAGGGGCATCTCTATGGTGGGAAATAGTCAGCAGCGTGTGGAGGTAAGGTAGCAGAAGCAGCCAGCTCTGCCGGGATGGACCAGAGCAGGGAGCTCTGCTTTCGGGTTGGAATGCTGCATTTTAATTAGCAACATTATTCCCACATGTTTAGCCGCAACAGTGGGGGGATTGGAGACCCCTGTTTGCTCATCATAATTCAGAACCTGCACACCAGAGTGTCTAGTTAGAACTTCTCTCTCTTGAAAGGTCAGCCAATAAAATTGTCATGTTGTGTCATTCATGGTCTAGAAGTTACTCTGCTATAAGCCTGGTGGATTTTTTTTAACGTTAAAAATTGCCCATTCGTGTCTACTGTCTTTTAGCGATCTTTGCCGGACTGAGAATCTGGCAGACCCTCATGAGAAAGATCTGGGCATCTTTCGGCCACTTAGAACAATTCTTGCCCTTTCTATGATTTTTCTTTATCACCGTGGACACTATGCTGCTGAGGACCTCTGTATCATAAGCGGTTTGGTATATTTTCCTACTCCCAAAGAAAACAATATTCAATTCAGTTTTTGTTTTGGGACTTGGCTTCCATAATTGAAATTACTTGAAATTCTGTAATTTCAAATAATTTTCCATGGGGGAAAAGCACCCCATATAAGCTGTGTTCTTCTGGAAATATTTTCATCACACAGAAATTAATGGAGCTAGATTGTCTCAATTTTATTACTTGGCTGTAAATGAAATAAGTTAAGGCACTACCTTAATTCTTTTAAGCCACTAGGATCTTAATTAGAATTCTGTATGGGGTGACAGGTTCAGCGGGGGGAAGTGTGAATTATGGGCAGCCCTTCCGTGTGACAGTTGCGGCCGTCTCGCCGCACTTAGCCCCCGGATGCTCAGAGCTGTTGGGCTCTCAGCCCAAGGTTCTGAGACTGGGGGGAGGGTATTCAAAGCTGAAAATGATCCTCCCCCCAGTTCAATTATATTATGGGTTAAGTTAGCTTTCGTGGGGGATCTCAAGAAAATCTTATTATTACGAATAATGGTATTTTTCAAAGCGTGGTTGCCCCAGAATCACCTGGTGTTTAATGAAAATGCTGCCCGTTGGATTCCATCCCAGACTCAGGGTCTCTGGGGGTAGAGCTCAGGGATCTGTTTTTAACAAGCTGCCTCTGCGATTCCTCTGTGCATTAAAGTTTGAGAACGTTTGATTTATAACATTACTTCTATGGGAAAAATGTACTCCTGGGTCCCCCTAGAGGTATACCTTTGGGATTTGGTGTGGGGCTGTACTGGGGCTTGCCTGTGTGCAATACCAGTGTCTGGATGACAATCATTTTAAAAGCGTAGGGCTAACAGCTGGTGGGTAGATTACGGATCAGAGGATTTGGATTAATTCAGTTCTAAGGTGTGGAATGGGGACTCTCCGAAGATGGAACTCCTGCCAGAGTTAAAGCACAGAACAGGGGTACAAGGTGGAGGGACAGGAATATTTAAGCATCGGTACCCGAACATCAGCTGGTAACTCTGCCCCTGGCCATTTGGAGAAGAGAGCTCAAACTATGGGGCCATGCCCTGGACGGTTGCCAATACCATTCCCACGTCTCCCGCAAATCCCGGGGGACTTGGCTCCGAGGGTTATTGCTAAGGGAATCCCTTTTTTCTGTTCTGCTTCTTGGAATGGTCCTTTGTCTCCGTCCGGTACGGCAGGCCCTTTCTTCTTGATCCCTCCAGCCACAAAGAGTCATTTCCTAAGCCAGAATCTTTATTAGAGGATTGTGGAACCAAAGGCTGGAGTCACATCTCCCCATGAGGCACCACAGAATACAACTTAACAACCATGTGTTAGACATTCCTGCCCTTAGAGGGGTTTTTGGCCACACGTCACGAGGGTGTGTGTTCCTGGTCAAGCCACGTCTATTGTGAACCCAGCCTGTGTCTGTCTTGCTGGCTTGGATCTCTGCTTTGTCTCAGGCTCTTCTGCACGCTTGCTCTGAGGAACTCCAGATTCTCCTCCCTCTCTGATTCAGAAAACATCAACACTCTAGAGCCCCCACTCCCAGCCTCACACCCCAGGACAGCCTTGGCATGTCCAGCACCAACCAGGGTGCTTGGCTGAGCAAGAGTCCCCCCCAACCCAGTCTTTTCTTTAAAAGAATTCATCCTCCTTAGAAGACAATTTTGGGATGAGCTAGACTTTCCCTACGATCTATTATATAGTTCTTCCATAGAAAAATGAATTGTGTCTAGGCTCTCCCAAACGCATAAAAGCTGGGAAAGAATCTTTTCTTCCTCCAGCATTAAAGAACATTTTCTGGTGGGAGATGCTCATCCAGAAAACGTTAAGCCGGATTTTTATAAGGTTTTAAAGATTTTTTTTTAAATTTATTTATCTGACAGAGATCACAAGTAGGCAGAGAGGCAGGCAGAGAGAGAGAGAGGAGGAAGCAGGTTCCCCGCGGAGCAGAGAGCCTGATGTGGGGCTCGATCCCAGGACCCTAGGATCATGACCTGAGCCGAAGGCAGAGGCTTAACCCACTGAGCCACCCAGGCGCCCCGCGGATTTTTATAAGGTTTTAAAAGTCAGGTGTGCTCCAGTGCTCTCCCTTTAGTCAGCCTCACCAGTCTTTACAACGCTTGTGCTAACGTGTTTAGGAAGAGGCTGTATTTGTAGCCAAATAAATGAAAGCAGAACCATTTCCCACTTGCCAGCGGAAAAAGTGATAGTGACTGCGGGTGAGTGGCATCGGCAGGGCCCCTCAGGGCACGCGGCGTCATGAATCTTATTTTGAGAATAAAGCAACGGTCCAATTGCTTACAGGTCAGTGTGCCGTCCCGCTCCCTTGTCTTTTGTGTATATCTGAGAGCTTTCTGTTGTGCTTGAAATGGAAAGTCATTTCCCAGATGAGAGATCATTTTATTTAGTGCTCTCATTTTCTTGGTAAGTATTCTGAATTTTTTCCTATTAATTTCTATTTTTATGTGCAATGATTCTCCATAGGTGAGAAAATTATGATCTCAGAATCTCTTTTCCTTGTACTTGCTGAACGATCAGCCTCACTTGCTGAGTGAGCTCCGCTTCACGGCTGTGCAGTGATGACTGTCCGGACTCTGGCTAAGCATGTCGGCTTGATGGCTTTGACCTTTTCCACAAAAACAAGGGAGAGGAAATGATGTGACATGTGTGTAAATTGTCACTCGAATGGGGTTATTTTGGCAAACAGCTCGAAATACGTGCTTTGCCGAACTCACAGAAGGTACCAGTAGAGTGTTTGGTGTTTGGGGTTTTCTGAGGCATCTGAGAGCCTTGTAATGTTTAGGTAATGAGGGAAAAAGTCCTGATTGACCATTAAATACAAACAATGCATTTACAACCCGAGTCACAAGCCACGTGGATAACTGTTACGGATTCCCCAGAAAAGCCCTGTTCTCGAATGGTCCAGTGAAAAATGCTTCCCCTGCCCCATTGTAGGTATCATTCCCACAGCTTAATTGGGATAACTGACAAATTTAGATTCAGAGCATTTCAGGAACTCCAAGGGATATATAAATATCTCACCAAATCCATTTAAATGGTATTCTGGATTTGGTCAGCGGCTCACTGTAGTGATTTGCAGGTGTGACTGATATTAACATGTATTTCCCACGACTGGTCCTTTGTTGATTTTCGGCCCCCCCACACCCCCCGGTTTTTAATGATCGCTCAGCAAGCATGTCTTACTCTCCTTCTCTGCAGGCCTTTTATTGCTTTGAGACATGCTCCTCTCTCTCTCTCTCTCTCTCTCTCTGTTTGTGTGCATGCTTTTAATAGTAATGCACGAGACAGTATTTCCCACTGGAGCGTAAGCATGTGAGCTTCTGGAGCCATTTCTTACGAGGCGTATTTCTCTTCTTTTGGTTGTGCTTTCTGGGAAGGGGATGTGGACTCTGACTGGACAAGCAATGGCGAAACAATAGGGACACATGCTCTAGTGATCTGTGCGGCGTCGCACTTGGCCGGTGATGCCGTGATAGGATCTGCAGTCGTTGCCATCAGGGTGGGTCCGAAGCCTAATTATCCTAGGGTGTCACTGTGGGAGCTGATACATTTACACGTGGGTAAAAATGAAGGTTTCAAAATTCTTCTTTTTCATGGCTGAAAACGAGATTTTCATTCCCTGACATTAGAACATGATCTTTCTAGCATTTGTTTTTCTATCACTAAAATAGTTTACTATATTGTGTAGGGTTGAATTTCTCACTGGTTAGTTTTTGACTCATTTCAGAGACTTGAAAAGATGAATTGTGCCTACAAACATGTAAGATTTTTTAAAATAAACTTTCAATTTTTAAAAAAATATATTTTATTCATTTATTTGACAGAGAGAGACAGCGAGAGACAGAACACAAGCAGGGGGAGTGGGAGAGGGAGAAGCGGACTTTCCGCTGAGCCAGGAGCCTGACGTGCAGCTCGATCCCAGGACCCTGGGATCACAACCTGAGCCGAAGGCAGATGCTTAATGACTGAGCCACCCAGGCGCCCCATGTAAGATTTTTAAGGCAGAGCTGCTTGGCTCGTGTTATTAGTGATTATTGTTCTCAGCTAACATATCTCTGTCTAAATGGATATCTTTAGGGCGTTCCTTACTGCAGTTGGATTTAAGCCATTTTTGAGTTAATTTAAGTTACATTTATTTATAACCAACTTTACTTTTCCACCTTTGTTGAAGGATGACGGACAAATAAAAATTGTATAAATTTAGGTTGCACAATGTGATTTTTTAATGGTATGCAGTGTGATGATTTCATATACGTACACCTTGTGAAATGATTATCGCAGTGAGCTAATTAACACCCGTCACTCACATGGTTACTTAGGTTTTCTTTTTTCGATTTGGGCCATTTTGATGGTAAAATGAATCAGCAGTAGTATGGTCCTGTACATATGAATGTGTCTTTTTTCTTCATATTGAAGAAGAAGACAAAAATGTTCAGTATTGTTGATGAGCATTAAGATGGGCATAAAACCTGTCTTAATGAGGTAAGCATTAAGAAAAGGATAAAAGTTCTAATAGTAATAATGGCCAGGGTAGCTGGCTGACTAGTCCGTAGAGCATGCAACTCTTGATCTTAGGTTTGTGAGTTCGAGCCCCATGCTGGGTGTAGAAATTACTCAAAAATAAAAGCTTAAAAAAATAATGGCTATTATGTAGCAAATAGTTAATACTAAGAACTTTTATGACAGTCAGTAATCTAAGTGCTTTATGTATGTACGAACTCATTTAACCTGTACAACAACCTTATGAGGTGGATTTTTATTATCCCAATCTAAAAAGGAGAAGCAAAAGGACGGAGAGGTTAATTAACTTGTCTGAAGTCACATAGCCAGGAAGCCATAGAACCAAGGTTTGAACCGAGGTCGGATGGTCAGATTCACAGGGAA
>NW_019154105.1:1276868-1357600 GCF_002288905.1 Enhydra lutris kenyoni
ACACACACACACACACACACACACACACACACACACACACACACACACACGATACCCATGCCATGCTTGCCTTCTTTTTGCAACAACTGGGATATAATTTCACTAAAAAATTATTCATTGTTTATCTGTAATTCTAATTTAAATAAATGCTCTGTGTTTTATCTGGCAAACCTAAAACTGAATTGTCTAGCTTCAGAGCCCGTGTTCTTAACCTTTGTGCTAATTCTGTCTAAACCCAGGCTTACCTGAGGAATGTTGGTTTTCCACATATTAGGTCAATTATTTTCTATATCTACTCAAGCTTTCATTGTTCAAGAATGTTCTTTCTGGGTAAGACTTTATATAACAGTGAAAATATATAAGTTAGCAAAAATGTACTTTTCATTTACTCTATGTTCAACACTGTATCAAAGATTAATGAGTTGTGGTTTTGCCCCAGAAGAGCTCACAGCCCAGTAAATGAGGTGGGTACGTAAGGACTTAGTGCTATTACTGTATAATAGTAGCTTTGTTGGACTAAGAGCTGTTTACTGTCCTAGGAAGTTTAGGGAAAGCATCCCAGAGTAAGGAACATTTGAATTGGCCCTTGAAGGCTGAACAAGAGTTCATCAGGGAAAGAAACTATCCACAGGAAGGAAATAACATGAGAAAAGGCAAAGTTACGTGCAAGTGCACGGTGAAGTGGTTTTCTTCTTACGCGGGCTCTGCGCCAAGCATGGGACTCAAACTCACAACCCGGAAAGCAAGACCTGAGCTGAGATCAAGGTTGGTTGCTTCACTGACTGAGCCACCCACGTACCCCTGGAAAAATCCTTCTCATGTAAGGTCCATGTGCTCTGCCTAACAGTGGGGGATAACTGAAGAGCAGGGTTTGCCCACAAGGACTTCAATGCTGTGTTCAGAAGAAATCTTGTTCTGGATAGCTGGGAGCCACTGAAAGTTTTAAAATGGAAAAGTGACATGATCAGAGATGTGTTTCAAAAACATAATTCTGGTAGCAGTGAGATAGATGGACTGCAGAGGAAAGGCTGTGGATCATGCATTTGGAAAGAACAGCTGTGGGGTAGACATGCCGGTGTGTTCTGGGAGGGGGTGAGTTTGCTCAGAAGAGTATGCAGACACGGGGGAGGGAGGCAACTATCAAGTCCTGGGGAACACTGACATTTAGTTTGGGGGCAGGCTGGGAGAAGCCAGAAAAAAGAATAAGAAGGGCAGTCAGAGAGTGAGAAGGAGAAGCAAGAATTGGCAAAATTGTGAAGACCAAGGCACAAGATACTGTGGGGGTACGGTGGGTTCCTCGATGATGTCAAATTGTATGGCGGTAGAGATGATGCCATTGGATTGGACAACTGAGCCATGTTTTATTTCCTTTCTAAAAAACCTCAAATTTAATGGGCCATTTTTAAACACCATATTGACCATCTCTTCTCTGTGGTGGTTTGGATATGTCATTTGCTACAGGACTTAAATGCTCTGAGTTGCCTTCAAGCTGATATTCTGTAAGGCTCTATTTTATTTATGGGATGCTCCAGATTCTGAAATTCTGAATTATTGTGCATAAAACAAGAAATAAATTTACAGGAAATATTATGGTCTAATACCAATGCAGAATACCTCAAAGTAGAGGGACTTTGGCTATTTCTCAGTGACGTTAGAGGAGACTTGTGTCCCCCTGCCCCCCCAGTGTTGATGGAATTCAGTTAGCTAACCCACTTTACTGGGTCTCTGCCTGTTTGCTCCTCCAGACCCTCTCTTTGTTTTTCTCTGGGCCAAGGAAGCTGGCCTGCAAGTACTGTCTTAAGGAGATACCCTTGCCTCCTGGCTTCTTGGTTGGGTTTGATGAGGGTGGGGGGAGCTGATAGGACATTTGAGAGAGGGAGAAGAGGGGAGTCCTCCTTCCTCCCTGCTGGGTCACGTTGGCTGCTTCCCTCTTTTGAAGGGCATAGCCCCAGAGTCAGTCATAGACCTTCTCAGAGCTTTTCTCCTGGGATTCTGATAAACCCATCCCTTATCGTTGCCTTTTCAGGCCCTGAGTGGTAATCCCCCCCCCCGCCCTTCAATTCCTCCCCACATGTTACCAGCTCCAGTGTATGGTTCTATCCCTTACTGGTTTCTCTAAACCTTAAGCTTGCCCACATCCTTATGAACAGCCACCTAACGGTCCAGTATGAGCATGCCGTCTATTTCCTGCTACAACCTGACTGATACAAGTATGGACCTTCTTTTCAGAACAGGATGTAGGGCCTTGTAGTAACTTGTGAACCTAGAGAAGGAGACTTCACGCTCCCTGATAGAGATGGTGCTTCCTTGGGTCATTCATGTTGAATATTGATTTTTTTCTTTCGGGAGAAGAGAGTAGGTTGTCATAAATCATCAGAGGACCTCTGCTGGATTTAGATGCTATACTGGAGAGGGGAACAGCTCTATACCTGTGTGTAAGTTCTTGAATGTTCTTAGGATCTGTGGCCTAGCATGGTAGGGGGCAGATTAACGAAATGCTTAATCCAGTGCCATCCGAGTCTTTGTCAGATTACATTTGCTTGTAAATGTTATTTTGCTACAGGTGAAATGAAGTTGAGGAAAAGTGAAAGACAAATGGAAAGCAGTTCAGGATGTTTCAGGGAATGACAAATCTGGGAAAGAAAACAAGTAGCGTAAGCATAAGTATAGAAGGAAAAGACCTGGATTTATGTCATCAATAAAATGAAGGTATTGTATGAAACTAAACACCTACTCATTTCATCATGTGATGTTAGAATTACAGGTGGATTATACAATGTAGGAAACAAATACATGTGAAAAAATGTCAAACTGTGCCCTCCTATATAAGTGGAATTTATTGCAATAATAATCCTACTTTTCAATATTATACCATTATTAGGATACTCTGTCTCTAGTCCTACTTTCCAACTTTAAGTCTTCTAAGGAAAAATGGGAGAACCATTTTTGGATCAGGATGGTTTACCTTTAATCTTACTTGTTGTGAAGACTTTATGATCTCCTTACAGGTGTAAGTTAACCTTACGATCTTGTGCTTTTGTGAGATGTGAGACCTTCTACAGGGGAAGATGTTTTAGCTCTGAAAAGGAAATCTGAAATATATTCTAAACATCACATTTTGATGATGGTAATGATAATTTTGGAATGTTCTGGAGGAGAGTATCTGAATGTGTTGTGAATAGAAGAAGCAACAGAGATCTGACCCGGGTTGAGGGGGTCAAGTAGCAACGACCCCACTGGCATCTTAAATGCATGTAGGCCTCCAGGCATGTCCACTCCTACACGTGTTCCAGTGGAGCTTTGTTACACTTTGCTAACCTCACATGGTGGAAAAGGAAGTAGAAGCTGTTAGAGTCCGAGTCCCACAGCTGGACGGCACAAAACCGGGGCTGGAACCCAGGCCTCTTGACGTTCAGTTTTGTGATAGGTTATCCCAGCTTTTGCCCGGAATTCTAAAACTCTAATGGGAAAACTTGGAAGCCTGTTGAAGGAGAAAGAAGCTGAAGAGCCTGGGGTGCTCTGTCGACAGTCTCTTAAAATTTTGTGACCTGCTGCTGGTGAGAAAGACTTAATTTGACAACAAAGCCACCATAAGGTTATAATCATCTGAGAATCATGTAATTGGAATCCGACCCAGTGTATAATGAACAGAGACAGCAGGATCCGTATCCAAGGAGCAGGTTGGAGTTGAATTTGGAGAATGAAGACTGACTTACATAATGTCCTCTCTCCTTAGCTTGTTCTCTTGATAATTTTCACCATCGATTCAGCCATAATTGTGTCTGATGACTCTTACTATTCTAAAGTTCTTCAGATGATCAAACCTTTATTTTGACCTTTCTTTGGAAATTGTAAACAAACAGCTCCTAGACCCGAGTGAATAATAGTGCTCAATTGTGAAATTTAATGCAGCAAAACTAACAATTATGGCAACGCTGCCATCTAACTCGAGTTAATCGATAGCGTCCTAGTGGCAGTTACACGTGAGAATCACGGCAGTGGCAAATTTACTGCTTGCAAACTTGCACTGTGAAGAATGAACACCGCTGGCATATTGTCCTATTGTTGTGGTTCTGGTTGCCCAGCTGGAGCAGGGAAGGGTGCTCTGGCACACTTTTTATGGCAGATGCAAATTAGCAGATAGTTGTGGGAATAAATTTCTCTTCTTGATCTACGGCAGGAGATAGCTAGTCTGCAAGAGTTCATTCCAGACTGTAATTAGTTTATTCATTAAGGTTGGGGAATTCAATGCAGCTGCATGAGGTACCATTCAAAGCTACCTGAACATATGGCAGGAGGATAATACAAATTTAGTTCCTGAAAGAAAAAGGCAAAATGGTGCAGCTTTGTGCTTTTATTTTACATCCCGTGGTGATTTGCTGAAGGGGGTGGTGACTTGATGACCCTCCAAACCTCCTCATACACGTTGACTTTAGATGGGGGCAGCACTAATTCTTCTGGAGCGTTACGTATCGTACATATACATGTACATGACGCACCCCAACATGCATCGCTAGACATCTAGGTGCACACACAGAGGACTGAATGCCGCTCTTTGGTCCCTGGCAAGAAGGACGAACACCTTACCCATTAACAATGTTTCTGTCTCCCTTTTTGTGCTTAGAGTTAATTATCAAGGTAACGAAGCTTTAGGTCTGAGTAGAGATGAACATGCAGAGGTGAAGTGAAACTATTGGTCGTGTCAGAATTTTGTAAGGCTTACGTGCACCCGTACAGACGTACAAAATTCACCTTCACTTGTGAAATGCAAGCACTGGGGTAGAAGAGGTTCTCTGAAGTCGGGTGGTTGTTGTTGTTTTACCGTGAAGAATAATCTGACTTCAGACATACCCAGGGTTCTGTAAGGTTTAAAATCCATACAGCACTTGACTCACAGAAGCCAGGGTCTGTAGTTCAAGTAGGTTATGAAAGAATCAAATCTGCATTGTTAGGAAGGAAGTCCAGTGGGTTGACAAAATTGACCGGAGCAAAAGCAAAACTCGGTTTGGACCATCGCACCACAACATTCTTACTTCTCTCTCTCTTTACATTCTTCCGTGCCACTGATCAGCCTTCTAAATGAAGGTGTGATTGACGTCAAAGCATTCAACCGGGGAAGCCAGCCGGTGCGGGACTGGGACAGATCCCTCAGATCTTTGTTCCTAGCAACCGATTTGCTCCACAATTAGTGCCAAAAGCTATTTTTTGACTGCATCATGGGCTCAAAGCATGAAGGTCTCTTCTTCTTGTGACTCTCGGTCCAAACTGATGGGTAACACAGAGGAAACCAAGTTCGGCCAAGACTCACGTGCTGAATTAGGAAGGAACACACAAGAATGCACAATAAGAGGGTACTAGCCATTACTTCTTGGGTGTCTGATTATATGGGAGCTTTATGGCCTGTTTTTTAGTTTTCTGTATTGTATCAATTTTGTTTAAAGTGTGTGTGTGTTGCTTTCAGAATAATTCAAAGTCTTTCATTTTTAGGAATATAAATTCACTTCTGTAGAGAACCTCATGTCTGTGGTTTGTGGCTCTGAGTGAGAGGGGGTTGAGGGAGGTGTGGGTAAGCAGGTAGAAATGGGCCAATCACAGCTGGAAGAGGTAGCTCAGGACATGTTAGGGACAGAGTGAGGAAGGGATCCGAAACTCATGTGACCACCAGCAGCAAACTCAGCCAACGTCGAATTAATTGGACATCAAATCAAGTCATGATAAAACTGAGGTGTTGCGCTGGTAGCATGATCCGGGATCTGGTCTGATGCTGGCAGTGAGAGCGGACATGTGAGGAATCGGGACGCCTTCCTACTCATCATCCCCCCAGACTTTCGTATCTTTAGGTAACATAATGCCCATAACAGAGAGAAACTTCCTTAGATGTACCTAAGAAGGGCAAGTGGGAACACTCGGATGGATGGGGAGTCCAGAACGTGACCCCCTCCCTGGTGTTGACCTCATGAGAGGGGGAGCCACAGAGCTCTGCACCTCCTGGGTCACAGTGATTGAGCTGGGTCGTGTTGTGGGTTCGGAGTCTAGACTGTTCTGTTTCACTGGGGGATGGTGGAAGCTATTCCTCCCCAGAAAATGTGTTTGCTAAGGAGTATCTATTGACTGATTCCTAATTACTCAACCCTCTATTGATGTTTTGTCTATGAAGAAGAAATAAAAGTTACATTCTCTGCCTTTGGGAATTTTGTAGCCCTTTTGAGGAGATGAGATATACTTGTTCTTTCATTTTTACATTCACTCGCTCACTATGCTAGATGCCATGTCTGTGACAATAAATGACGTCGATACATCCTTGCCTTCATGGAGATTGTAGTCGAACAGATTGCTTAAATGATGCAAACTTTCTATTTTACTTGCCTGTTCCAAATGCCCTACCTTCTTGCTTAAATCACTCTTTATTTTGCAAATGCAGAATAGAATAAAATTAAACAAGGCCTGGTAGTATTAAAGCTCTGTTAATTTTCCAAGATGGTTTCAGCACATTTACTAGTGTCTGCTGAAGAATTGTGATAATTAAAATTCAGCTATACTAATTAAAACAAGTGAATAAAGTCTGTTTAATGTCCTTTTCTCACAGTTTTTAATTTCCTCTTTGCTTACTCCTGACTTTGCAGAATTGTGTAACCCTCACTGGAGTTTTCCTGTCATTAGGGGAATTTATGAAGTTAGGTAGTTCAGGAAACCTGAAAGAATTATATAACAGTCATATCTGAATAAATTTAAGCTCCTTTGGGTCAACTCCTTTAAATCAATAGATTTAAGCTGATGTGTATTCTCGAAGTCAACCTTTCAGAAGAAACTCTGATCAATGTTTATTATTTTTATATGCTAAGATTAAAACTGAGTGCCCATATGCTTCCCCAGTGTCCTCAGACATCAAGAGCTATATTTGTGATGTGAAATCAGCTACATGAAAACACAGAAAACAGGGAGGAGGGGATTATGTCCGGGTGGCGAGAGCATGAAGTTTTTGTTTCTTCGTTGACAACTTTTCTGTATTTCTAAGTTTCAGTTTTAGCAGTTTTGGGAAGAACAATGCTAGTCAAATGGCAACTGCTTTCTTAGGTTGAGATTTCTGCCATACATAGGACTTTCCTATCAAGGGCAGGTCTCAACTTCCTTTCAAACAGCTTGGAATGGAGGCGTCCTTGGCTCTTGTTTCATGAATTGTTTTGTTGCTTTAGAACACTAACCCGCTGGGTGCTCTCGAGTTGGTTTGATTCAGCAGAGAGCTTGGCCTCCTCTCTTGAAATTAAGTCCAACTCTGGAAACTATAGCGCTGCCTTGTTTAGTGTAATAGCGATGATGATAGTAATAAATAATGTCTCTGCAAAGTGTCGAATCACAGACGTGGCGGTGTTTTGAGGGAAATCAGATTTCCACCCGTCAGTGTAATTTCTGGCCCCACTCCCCACTCCTGGAATAGGAGAAACTTGGTAAATTGTTCCCAGTGAAATGAGAGAAAGAGTTCAGGCCGCGCTTCATGAGAACAGGATGAAGATTCAGGCTATAAGGTGTGGATCAGAGAAGGGCAGGGGCTTGAGAATCTAAGAGCTCATTTTAGTTCTTAGGTTCCTTACTGGATAGCTGTGTGACCTTTGACAAATTATTTAACCTCTCTGAGCCTCCTCACCTGTGAAACGTGGAAAGTAACTTCCACCTTTCAAGGTTGCTTTGCCCCTGTACTGTGCCTAAGACCTTTACCATGGTGGGTGGCACATGTAGCTAGTTTTGGAACAGGAGAAAGATGCCCATAGGTGGAAAAGTCTGCAGGTAGCCTAATATCCATGACTACCTAATTTTAGAAAATCAACCTTTTTCAAGAACAGTCATCAACTCTGAGAGGAAGTTATGAACTTCTGTAATACAGGGAGTCTCACGAAGCACTACGGGGGTTTAGAATTCTGTTACTGACGCTGAATAGCGCCACAAGTGAGGAGTGAGTGTGGTCGCCCGCACGCCCATTAACTTCACCCCCATTAGTAATGGGTGCCCGCAGACATGATTTCTTCTGCTCCATCTTATCTCACTAGGATGCTAGCCAAGAGAACACTTAAATAAAAACCCAGTTGTCAAGTCTTGCTGTTAGCTGAGCAAGTGTGGAGTAAATACCATTAAGGTTAAATGTATGACACTCACCCCAGTTGAGTGAGCGACAAGAAGGCCGAGAAGTTCTCCGTGTAGGCTGAGGAAGAGCCAAATGTACATGACAAGAGGGAACCTTCTAAACTTAGACTTGGGCTTAATCAAGGGTGTTGGGTGTTCTTACCTGAAATCACAGGAGGAAAACTGTCTCAAGGTATTGCCTCATTTGGGCCCATTGATTACTTGTGATTATTCTTCCTGTTCAAGACGACGACTGAGAATATTTTATATCCTGTTCTTTCTCCTTCTCCTTTTATGTTCTCATCAAGAATGATTTACTGAGCATCTATTGCGACCAGAAGTCTAAGACAGAATGGCCGCCTTCCTCATCTGTCTGGGCAGCTTGGTTACGGAGAGGAGCAGAACAGCCCCAGTATGAGGGAGTTTTCGGCGATGAATTGCAGATGAGTTTCTATATACAATACCTGTGTTGATGGGTTCGTAAAAATAGAGATTGGGCTTTCAGTGGCCTCCGACTCGAATAGATGACAACACTTTATTTTCCTTCAAGTTTTCCAGATCACGTCCCGTACTGCCTTGACCTGCCTTTTCTACAGGCAGTAGCATTCCCGGGTGTCATCGGAAGTAGAGAGCCGAGCTCCGTTAACACTAATGGGTGACTTCTGGTTAGATCCTCCTGGATCATGGTGAACATCTCCCCGTAGATAGTGGTTCGCATTTCATTTCGGCGGGTATCACACCAGCCCACACTGAAATTGCTCGGTCATTTAACCTGTGAGGATGTCCAACAGACCTACGATTTACGGTTTGGAAAGTATTCAGCTTCTCCAGGCCATTACTGAAAATTTCCTGGTTTCTTGGTTACACTTTCATGTTGAGGCCAAATGTAATTATAAATTTCTAGGCCCTCCTTCTTTGCTGTAGGACGTGGGTCAGGATACTTTACATGGGGAATAATAGGACTTTAAGATGACTGTTCTAACACTAATGGGATTATGTAAATTTACTTCTGAAAGCTGGAGGTTTACGTTAGACATCCATGACAGTGAAGTCGCCAGACTGTGCATTGTGTCATCGTAATGATTTGTAAAATAACCTTCGGATTCACAGGCGTGTGGGTGAGCAATTTTAAAAATACTTTCCTGAAAAACCCCAGGAATGACCAAAAAAAATAAAAAATCCGATATCCATTTCCTACATATCTCTGAGTGTGTTTATATTAATCGTATCATCTTGATTGCAAATTTAATGTCATGAAACATTGTTGAGGTGTGTGAGTCAAGGTTGCCGGGAGGTGTCTGTTCTATGATTTAGTCACGGGCCACAGCCTGAAGCTTCACCCTTTCACCACTAATGAGTCTCCTCCAGATTATCCTCGAAAGCCCCGAGAATCTGAACCTTTGAACTTCAGGGGAGGGTGTGGGCAGATTCTTTGTGCTTGTGTGCAAGCCCTTTTGTCTGGGGAACTGGTCCTCACCAGCATTTCCTAACAAATCGAGTCCCTGTTGTCCTAGGGCTGTTAGATTGGGAGCCATTAATAATTGGCAATTTGTAGCTGTCATGACGATGCGGGGGGATTTTCCAGATGGCTTTTCCCTTTTTCTTGAGAGGGACCGAGACTTCTGTTTATTCCCTTTGATGGGGCTTTAATCAAGGAGACAATGGTCTTGGCCCTTGACCTCAGTAGGGATGGGACCCGGTGGTCTCACCTCTGGTCTGGGGACAGGCCTGTGTCTTGCTTTCCCTGGGACAGACTCACATGCTTGTCAAAGCCGTGGCTTTCTGATAAAGGGACGGCTTCAGGAGGGTGGGAGGAGGGCATGTGAGAGTGGAGGTGGGAGAAGTATTGGGGTGTTGTGATCGTGAAGTGGAAAAGAAAAAGAGAAGGAAAGAAATGCCCATGTGATTTTTTAAAATAAGGAGGCCAGTTGTTAAGGGAGCAGAAAGTAGGAAGAAGAGAGTATCGAGTTTCTTTTGGGCCCGTCTCTTTGTGGCTCACAGGTGACACGTACTTAATACACATTTGAATTGGGAACAAATGGTAGTTTCTACTCTTAAGTTTTACAGCAAATAATCTTCTTGGCTCTAACATCATTCCCCTTCTTGTCCCACCACACCTCCCACCCAACCTCAAGAAAAAAAGGCAAAAAATGGAATTCACGGTCAGGTTTTATAGTTAATGTTCCCTGAGCAGCCTTATGCCTCAGCATGGGATTGGTGGTAGTTGGGAAGGATCATTCCTGTGAAACCGAGGAATGTTCCATAGTCAAGCTTCTTTCTGCCTCATGGTTCTAGCGTTCGGGCCCCCTTCTGACCCTGATGCCGCCTTCTGGGCCTTCGCTGAGGTCTCAGCTTCACCATGACCTCCTTGCCCACTTCCCTTGACCTGGTGCAGCTGCGAGAGCTCCTCCCCTCTGTGCCCTACCATAGCCTCTCTCTCTCCTCCCTCTACTTTCTTCTTCCTCGTGGCACTTGTCACCTGCTGGGTAACTGTTTATTGTCTGCTTCTGCCAGAAGGAAATCTCCGTGAGGGCAGAGCCTGTCATTTTCTTTTTTTTTTTTTTTCAGATTCTCCTTCCATACATTTTGGGTTTCTTTTTTTTTTAATTTAATTTTATTCTTTCAGTGTTCCAAGATTCATTGTTTATGCACCACACTCAGTACTCCATGCAATCTGTGCCCTCCTTAGTACCCACCACCAGGCTCACCCAACCCCCCACCCCCTCCCCTCCAAAACCCTCAGTTAGTTCGTCAAAGTCCACAGTCTCTCATGGTTCTCCCCCTCCAATTTCCCCCAACTCACTTCTCTCCATCTCCCCATGTTCTCTGTGTTATTCCTTATGCTCCACAAATAAGTGAAACCATATGATAATTGACTCTCTCTGCTTGACTTATTTCACTCAGCATAATCTCTTCCAGTCCCGTCCATGTTGCTACAAAAGTTGGGTATTCATCCTTTCTGATGGAGGCATAATACTCCATAATGTATATGGACCACATCTTCCTTATCCATTCGTCCGTTGAAGGGCATCTTGGTTCTTTCCACAGTTTGGTGACTGTGGCCATTGCTGCTATGAACATTGGGGTGCAGATGGCCCTTCTTTTCACTCCATCTGTATCTTTGGGGTAAATACCCAGTAGTGCAATGGCAGGGTCATAGGGAAGCTCTAGTTTTAGTTTCTTAAGGAATCTCCACACTGTTTTCCAAGTGGCTGCGCCAACTTGCATTCCCACCAACAGTGTAAGAGGGTTCCCCTTTCTCCACATCCTCTCCAACACATGTTGTTTCCTGTCTTGTTGATCTTGGCCATTCTAACTGGTATAAGGTCAGAGCCTGTCACTTGCTACTAGACACTTGCCAGTGGATTCACCCTAGTCTCTGCATACAGAACCCAAGCCTCTATAAAAATGCAGCTATGAGCTGGTGCAATCACTCTGGAAAACAGCATGGAGGTTCCTCAAAATGTTGAAAATAGAACTACCCTATGACCCAGCAATTACACTACTGGGTATTTACCCAAAAGATACAAATGTAGTGATCCGAAGGGGCATGTGCACCCAAATGTTTATAGCAGCAATGTCCACAATAGCCAAACTATGAAAAGAACCTAGATGTCCATCAACAGATGAATGGATAAAGAAGATGTGGTATATATATACAATGGAATACTATGCAGCCATCAAAAGAAATGAAATCTTGCCATTTGCGACGATGTGGATGGAACTAGAGGGTATCATGCTTAGCGAAATAAGTCAATCGGAGAAAGACAACTATCATATGATCTCCCTGATATGAGGAAGTGGAGATGCAAAGTGGGGGGTTTGGGGGGTAGGAGAAGAATAAATGAAACAAGATGGGATTTGGAGGGAGACAAGCCATAAGAGACTCTTAATCTCACAAAACAAACTGAGGGTTGATGGGGGAAGGGGGTTGGGAGAGGGGGGTGGGGTTATGGACATTGGGGAGGGTATGTGCTATGGTGAGTGCTGTGAAGTGTGTAAACCTGACGATTCACAGACCTGTACCCCTGGAGATGAAAATACATAATATGCTTATTAAAATAAATAAATAAAAAAATAAAAAAAAAATAAAATGTATTAAAAAAAATGCAGCTGTGTTCCGCTTGCTGAATTCTCATGGATGCTGAAGTCCAGAGATGTATAGTTGTTCACATTTTAACATTTCTGAAATCAGGATACATATTTAAAATATACACTTAATTACATAGTGGTTACCACCCATTAAAGCCCGGCTAAATTAATGTACATACTATGAAATGTGCCTTAGAATCACGGACATTGTCATAGACAGAATGCTTCCGGCCCTACCCCAGAGATGTCGCGCAACCTGCGAATATGTCTCCTTACATGGCATAAAGGGGGCTCTGCAGATATGATTCAGTGAAGAATTTTAAGATGGATTATCCTGGGTTATTCAGGTTGGCCGTGTAATCACAAGGGTCTTTATGAGAGGGAAGCAGGAAGGTAAAAGTCAGAGAGGCAGATTTCGTGATGGAAGCAGAAGTCCGAGTGCTCCCGGACAGCAGGTTTGAATGCAGACTCCAGAAGCTGGAAAAGGCAAGGAGATGCCTTGTCTCCTAGAGTCTCCAGAAGGAAGACAGCCCTGCCAACCATTTTAGGCTTCCACCACAGAGATATAAGATACTAGAGCTGTATAGTTTGAAGGCAGAAACGTGTGTTGACTTACTCCAGCAGCCCCAGGAAACTAATAAAGGTGTGTAATTATAGGCAGTATCCTGTACTACGTTCTGGAACCTTGTGCTGTCCGGCTTTGCAAACATGTGTCATGGCCTCTGTCTTTCTGGTAAGAAAATGCCATTGTTATTTTAGGACCCAGACAGGGTGCCCTTGTGGGATCTTTGGATGCCATTTCATGGTTGTCAGTGCCCCACCAATACCCCTTTGCCCTACCCCGGACGTCCCACCAATACCCCTTTGCCCAACTCCGGACGTCCCACCAATACCCCTTTGCCCTACCCCGGACGTCCCCTGCAGACAGTGCTTCTGTGAGCACGACCAGTCATCTCAGTTTGCCAGGACATAGGGGTTCCAAGGATGCAGGGCTTTCCGCGCAGACACCGAGACACTCGTGGGCGAGGTGGGCAGCTTGTTCACTCTGTCTGTGTGCGGGACATCTGTCTGCCTGGGGTGAGGACGTTCTCTGGCCGAGGGCCCTCATCTTCATGCAGGGTGGGCGTCAACACTCCAGAATTGTCTTGCAAACAGCGGGGGGTGGGGATCGATCGTCCAACTTCCCTGCCTCTTTGTGGGGACATTCTTTTTTTTTTTTTTCAAAGATTTATTTATTTATTTATTTGACAGAGATCACAAGTAGACAGAGAGGCAGGCAGAGAGAGAGAGGGAAGCAGGCTCCCCGCTGAGCAGAGAGCCCGACTCGGGGCTCGATCCCAGGACCCTGAGATCATGACCTGAGCCGAAGGCAGAGGCTTAACCCACTGAGCCACCCAGGCGCCTCTGTGGGGACATCTAAGGCATGTCTCATGCAGTCACCCAGAAGGTCCCTCTCGGATTGACCCTGGTTGTCTCCCACGCTCATTGGTGACCCTCTTCTTGACTTACCTTGCTACCTTGTCTTCAACCCTAACCAAGCCTCTTGGATTACTTCCCAAACAAACTTTTTGTACCCTCTTCTTGCCTCAGATCTGCTTTCAGATGAGCTCAAACTGGGACATTAGCCTCGGCTCGGTAGTCTAACGTGATAAAGTCCCAAGTCCTTCATGTGGCCCTAAACATCCACTTGCTGTCTTCCCCTCTGGCTGTAACCCTGCTCCCTCTGTCCTGCTCGCCAGCGCCCCTCCACACCAGTTCTCCACACATCTGTTCCCTCCACACATCTGTTCCAAATTCCTTCCTCACGCGGGTCCTTTGCACGTGCTCCTCCTGCCTGGATGCCCCTAAGTTGTGCTCATTCTTCAGGTCCCCAATCAAATGTTACTTCCTCGTGGGGTTTCCCCGGCCCTCCAGACTATCACGTTTGCCCTGGCCCTCCCGTACTCACCCTCTTTTCCACTTTCTCCACACTACAAGTAAAATGAGTTAACTATTTTACTGGAGGGTGATTGTTTGTTTATTTGTGGGTCTTGCAAAGGACTCGAACACACTAGTGTCACGTGGTGTGTGTGTAAGTTAGGGTTGGTGGGGTCACAGACAGAAGTGTCGGTGCCATGCTTGTGTCCCTGTCCTCTGGCCAGCTCGCTCAGGTGTGTGCGGGGCGAGGCACAACTGGACAAATGGCAATGAGCGCTCTGGGAGAAGGGCCCTGCTGGAAGCTGCTATACATATTTTTAAGGTCACTGGGAGGAGACAGTGGACATCTAGTCAGCATGCGATAGCGGAAGCTTCTTGGACAAGGTGATGGCCTAAGTATACCATAGCTTAGCTGGAACCTTCAGCCCAATTTTTAAGTGGCAAGCCCTATCAGTTTAAAAGAAAAAGAAAAGTTGAGTCCGTGCTTTCCATACAAGTATGTTTATTGGTAAGTTTGTACGCACACCGCTGTCAAGCTGAATGTCCCGTAGTAGAGAGGCTGAATTTCTTTTTTGAGATAATCATAAACAAAAATAAAAATAAAGTAAATGAGCATAGAGATAAACATTCCAAAACAGAAGTGGTAGCATTCCTTGGCTCACCCTCTAGATCATTCCATGTGAGCCCGGAGGTGCACACGCTTCTCCGTCAGGGTTACCGCTGCTGTGGAGCTGTGCTTTCCTGGGCGAACACGTCCCCTCTGGGGAGCTGGTTAAGGCACAGACTCTGATTCAGTCGGTCTGGGTGGGGCCTGGAACGCATTTCTAATTCACTCCCAGAGGATGTCAGTGGAATTGGTTCGTGAGCCACACTTTGAGTGACCCGGCTCTAAAGCACTTGTCCTCCCAGTACTCGTAAGCCACTGAGCTTTACTTACTTATTTATAGAGAGGGTGGGAGGGAGGGGGAGGGGCAGAGGCAGAGGGAGAGAGAGAGAATCCTAAGCAGGCTCCACACCCTGCATGGAGCCCGACATGGGGCTCCATCTGATGACCCTGAGCTCATGACCTGAACACAAATCAAGAGTTGGTGTTTGACTGGCTGAGCCACCCAGGCGCCCAGAGCCACTGAGCTTCCAATGCTCTGGTTAAAAGAGGAATACGGCGAATCCTGTTATCTTGGCATGATTTTCTCATCCCACGCTTGCTATTTCCAGGCGGAATCAGCGGAACGTGTGTGACCTTCACTGTTCACTGAATGCCCATCAGAGGCTATAAAGAGTAAAGGACTACGGGGCGAGGTAAAAGCTTGTTGACTTCATTTCTCCTGCTCTTTGAAATCTAATTATCTGTTCTTATTCCTGCAAAGAGATGGCAGAAACATATAAAGCCCCATAAACAGGCTCTATGCTGGGTGTTTTTCACTTTCCATTTCATTTCATATCTGCCTCTAGTGGCAGAAACCAGTCTGAATACAAGGACATCCACTGTGTGTGCATGTGAGAGAGACAGAGATGGAGAGAGAGACAGAGAGAGAGTGAGAGAGTGACACACACAGAGAGATAGAGACAAAGAGAGAGAGATGGAGAGAGACAGATAAGAGAGATGGAGACACAGAGAGACAGATGGAGGGAGGGGGAGGGAGAGAGAGATGGAGAGACAGAGAGAGAGAGTGACAGAGAGACATAGATACACACATACACACACACACACACACACAGACACAGGCAGACAGGCAGACAGGCAGACAGACAGACAGGGCCTTCTGACCCCCTGCCTGACCTGTTGTGAGACGTGGGGTGAACGGTCCCAGCTCCCTGTGCATGGGGAGGCAGTGAGGGTTTCCCAGCCAGTGGCAGGATCCGAGTGATTTGTAGGCATTTGTGTGCTGATTGTCTTGCCCTCTAGGCAGGAGCTGTGTTGCATCAGGAGGGCAAGAGGGTTTGAATAGATTTAATAATTCGTTTATGAGCTTCAACCATCTGCCCACCAGCTCTCAGTGTGCACATAATCCGTGTTTCCAGAATCAGACACAAAACCTGTTTTTCCTCTTCTTTTTCACCCCCTTTTCAGAGTCTTTTAGTTTGGATCATTTGTGTTTTCCTTATATTTTGGGGTAGGTTACTAGGGGCACCTGCTCTACAATTACGTTTTCTTTTGTTTGCTGATGCCTCTGGCATGTTTTAATAAATGGTTTCTCCTTCCTGGTCGCCCTGTACCCTCTACAGACGTGTATCCTTGAGATAAATGAGGATCTACGAACTCTTGCGATTGGTGGTGGGTGATTAGACCCTGGACATCTGCAGATTCTTCCCTGGCTAAGTCTGAAGCTGATTTCCAAAGGGATGAAACTTGAACCTTTTTCCTCCCTCAAGGGAGCTCTTCTGACTGTTGCTGGGCCTGTCCTAGTATCTGCCGCTCATTGCAGGACTGACGTTATCTGGTGTAGGACCACTTATTTGGCTGTTGGGTGTATTTGACCTGCAACCCTTGTGTCATTTAAGGTAATTGGCAAATGGGGATTTTTTTTTAAAAGATTTTATTTATTTGAGAGAGAGAGTGTGCACAAGCACAAGCAGGGGGAGCAGCAGAAGGAGAGGGAGAAGCCTCCCTACTGAGCGGGGAGCCCGGTGCTCCATCCCAGGACCCTGGGATCATGACCTCGGTCAAAGACAAATGCTTAATGGACCAAACCACTCAGGTGCCCCTGCATTTGGGAATCTTAAACTCTGAAAAGGATGAAAATAAGTTAAGCTAATCAAACTGAGTTCTTAGCTTAAAATCTCACTTAAACTGGGGAAATTTAGCAGGAGATTTGGAAAGCTCTTTAATTTAAATGCAGTTTGGGTGGGAGCCCATTGGGACTCTCCTAGCATTACTCAGCAAGCAAGTGTTGGGTGGGGGTGATCAGAGAGTGAGCTTGGAATGTTCTCTTGTGCAAGCTTGGGGGCATGGGGGTCAAAATTCTTCGGTTCTGCTCACTTTTTATTTAGTCAGAAAAATTTTCATGTTTTCAGATGAGACAGTGTGTATTTGGAAACTGCTTCCTTTTAAAACTCATTTCATGGGGCGCCTGGGTGGCTCAATGGGTTAAGCCTCTGCCTTCGACTCAGGTCAAGATCTCAGGGTCCTGGGATTGAGCCCCACGTTGGGCTCCCTGCACAGTGGGGAGCCTGCTTCCCCTGCCTCTCTGCTTACTTGCGATCTCTGTCTATCAAATAAATAAATAAAATCTTAAAAAAACCCAAACTCATTTCACATTCAGTTTTCCCTACGGGGGGTGCGGGAAGGGTCCAGTCCCTTGCTGCTCCTCTGGTCTGCTGATGATGGATGCGGGGCAGGGTGGTGGGCTCCGGAGGACTGCCTGGCCAGGCTCCACGTCTTTCTAGCTCTGTGACCTAGGGAAGGAAAAAAACATCTCTGTGCCATATTTTCCTCATTTATAAAGCAGGGACTAAGATTGTGTTCCCTGGAGGACTTGATAAAATGATCAAATGTAAGAGTGTGTAGTAATATCTGCGAAGTGCCCAGCGTAGTACCTCTCATGTAGTCACGTTGCTGTCATTAGTGCAGAAATGCAGGGTAGAGAGAAAGGGACACGTAGAGTCCGCATTCTGGCTTGTGCTCCTTGGCCATGGGAAGATGTCTGCGGCACACCTCTGCCCATGGAGAATGGAGAGCTCAGAGCTGATGTGGGAAGGAACAAAGAAGATAGAAGTAGTGTTTTTTTCCTAAAAGCTTTTAAGTATGCGGCTGTGGTCTGACATTGCGTCATTTTTGAACTGTATTGGTCGTGGTGCTGACGGAGCCCGAGGGGTGGCCTTGCCTGGAACTCTTTAATCTGGCTGAGTGTCTAATGCAGGGCGGACCCGGGCATCTGCGGCTAGTTAGGATGGAAGCAGCCTTTAGTGGGACGGTGTGCTGTGCTTCTGGCCGCGGGCTGACAGCCTGTCCATTCCCCTGTCCCAGCTGTCTTTCAACGGGACGTTCACAGAGGCAGGCCACACCGGCTGGGATGTGGACCAGTCCAAGGAGGGTATGAAGCAATGAAATGACAAAATGGCGTTTGCCTCAAGCCCTTTCGGGGGAAGCTCTTGGATCTTCAGCTTTCTAGCAGATTCCCGTGGAGGATCCCGGCTCTCGTATGGTTAGCTCTGTCCCCGCAGCAGCTCTGTGTTTTAGCGCTGGCTGCCTTCCCCTGCTCCATTGTTTGTGGCCTTTGTGGCCACGATTGCTTCCTGGGTGGTGCCATTGCCTGGCCCTGGTGTTCCTCTGCCTTGTGTAAGCCACAGTCCCACTCGCTGGTACCCAGTGATGCACTTGACGATCAGGGCTCCATATGGATGCCCACTTTTCTCTCTTCTTTTTTTTAAATTAACATTTAATGTATTATTTGTTTCAGGGGTACAGGCCTGTGAATCATCAGTCTTACAGAATTCACAGCTCTCACCGCAGCACATACCCTTCCCAGTGTCCATCACCCTGCCACCCTCTCCCTCCCTGCCACCCCCCAGCAACCCTCAGTTTGTTTCCTGAGATTAAGAGTCTCTTACAGTTTGTCTCCCTTTCTGGTTTCATCTTGTTTCATTTTTATCTCTATGATCCTCTGCCTTGTTTCTCAAATTCCTCATATCAGAGAGATCATATGATAATTGTATTTCTCTGATTGGTTTATTTTGCTCAGTATAATACCCTCTAGTTCCATCCACGTCGTCGCAAATGACAGTGTTTTGGGTGTTTTGATGGCTGCATAGTGTTGCATTGTATATATACATCACATCTTCTTTATCCACTCATCTGTTGATGGACATCTAGGCTCTTTCCACAGTTTGGCTGTTGTAGACATTGCTGCTATAAACATTCGGGTGCACGTGCCCCTTCGGATCACTACGTTTGTATCTTTAGGGTAAATACCCAGTAGTGAGATTCCTGGGCCATAGGGTAGCTCTATTTTCAGCTTTTTGAGGAACCTCCATGCTGTCTTCCAGAGCGGCTGCACCAGCTTGCGTTCCCACTGACAGTGTAGGAGGCTCCCCTTTCACTCCCCCATTCTTTTCTGAGGTGAACTTTGGTTCTCTACCCTTGAGCGGAGTTGATTCCTAGGGGTCTGGTGTAGCCTTGTTGCCACTGTGGGTTTTGTCATTGTTATGTAGTGACAGTCCTTTCATTGTGCTCGGCATGGACCTCGGCTCTCGCTCTCACTGGCACCATGGTGAACCAGACCCTTTTCCACAAGCACGGTGCCTCTTATATTAAGCCGCAAACTGGGGGAGGCATAGCTTATTCTCTTAGCTTCTTATCACACCTATAATCCTGCAACTCTACCATTTATTGATTCATTTTCTCCAGGCTGCACCTCTCTCTCGAGTCATAAAACAAGTTCCCTGCAGGGCTGAGTTGGAGGCTGATTGATATCGTCCTGAATGATTTAACCCCTTAAACAGACCAACTGGCTTTTGTGTTGAGCATCAGCCAATTACATTGACCTAAACCTTGACTCTTCCCCATGTTAGGATAGGTCTCCCTCCCATCCCGGACAGCCAGGGCGCAGCTGGAGGGGTCAGAGTATTTCTTTGCCCATTAGAGAGCCTCTGGCCATCAGCTTCAAATACCCGGCAAAGACCCTTCCAGGGAGTCCTGTTACAGCTTTTCAAATAAATAAACCTGAGCAGCTAACTGTGCCAGGACATGAACCCCAAATTCCTGCATCAGGAGACGAAGCTTGCCTGTGATGTGGGTGTGGTACGTCAAGGGCGTGGCACTGGACTCTTGTCCGTAACCTCCGTTGCACGATCTCTCTCTCTTTGTTGTCTTCTTTTGTTTTACACCTGACCCAAAGAACAGTGTTACTTTTCAGGCAAAATCTCATCAATGACTAGAGAACGTGCAGAGTGTCACCACAATAGGCCCCGAGGAAATGACTCAGTGGACCATGAGGGCTGTCCAGAGTTCGAGAGTCGGGGCCCTGCTCTGCCAGTACGCTAGCTCTGTAGACAACCTAAATTCGGAAAACCGCTCTCTCTTTGATGGGAGGGGCTTATAGCAGCTAGTGATGGGGAAGGCCTAGTATGTACCAGGCTTCCCTCCCCTTCTTCTCGGTAAGGCAAAATGGGGGCCTGGACAGAAGCCACAGACTCTCTTTTTGTGCCAAGAAAGAAGTGAGGCCGATACGGAGTTTGAATCAGTAGCAGTACTTGAACACAGAAGATGGGGCCGTTTTCCTCCTGATTGTTTTCATTGCTGCCAGGAGCTGTATCTGGCACGAAATCCATTCAGATCACCGAGAGCCGAAGGAGCACAGCGTGCGTGAAAAGATGGCGTAATTGGCACCATCGTGACTGTGCGGTGTGTGATCTTAGCGGGAGGAGGGGGGTTGTAGGAAAACTTGTAATCTAATTTTCTTTGTTGTAAAATAGAATGTTACCCATTGTATTCCTGTGGAATAATAATTATAACATCTCAGACAAACAGAGCGCCTTTCTCAGGAGGTGCTTAAAGAGCTTGATAGACATTCATTCAGGCTCGTAAACACGGCGGAGCCGGGCTTACTTGCTTTCTACCAACCGAAAGTTCCTATTAGCCTGTATCTCTCCTCATCCGTCCTACTGGGATAAATGATTTTTATGCCGGCGAGCCTGACGCCGTGATGAAGTGCCTTCTGCCTCATCAAAGCATTATGAAACCTTCGGTAGAGTTGTGCTGTTAATTGCAATTTATGACAGCCTAATTTTTTGAAAAGTGGTAATTCGTGTGTTGCATAGATGATAATTAGTCAGAATGGTTGATTAATCAGTCAGCTCTATTTTTTGACCATAGAAAAGTACAGTATTTATAGTCACTGCAATACCGGTTCCCCCTGAGAGCCACGAAGGAAGCAGGATTCTGTCATTGATTATAAGTTTTTTTAGTGAGGTATGGCTGACATGCAACATTGTATTAGTTTCAGGTGTACAATGTAATGACTTGGTACTTGTCTGTTGCAAAAGGATCCCCACAATGAGTCCAGTTGACATCTGTCACCAGGCAAGGGACAGAATATTTTTTCCCTCGTGATGAGAACTTGTAATACTCACTCTTGTAGCAACTTTTAGTACTGAATACGGTATTATCAACCGGAGTCGCCATGCTGTACGTTACCTCTTCATGACTTACTTCCTTTATAGAAGGAGGTTTGCGCATTTTGACCCCCTTCACCATTCTTTAGAAAGATTTTATTTATTTATTTGAGAGAGGGGGTGTAGAGGGGCAGAGGGAGGGGGAGAGAATCCCAAGCAGATTCCATGAGCTGGGCACAGAGTCCAACACGGGGCTCGATCTCGCAACCCTGAGATCATGAGCTGAGCTGAAATCAAGAGTCGGTCACTCACCTGTCTGAGCTACGGGCGGCCCTCCCTCTTCACCTTTGACAACTGTACCCCGATGGCCTCTGGCAACTACCGATGTGTTGTATGTACCTGTGAGCTTGTTTTAGTTTCAGTTTTTGTAAGATTCTACATGTAAGTGGATCATACAGTATTTGTCTTTCTCTGTCTTATTTCACTTATCATAATGCCCTCAGGGTCCATCCATGTTGTCACAAATTGCAAAATTTCATTCTTTTTCATGGCCGAATAATATTCTTCTGTGTCTCTGTGTGTGTATGTGTATCACATTTTCTTTATCTGTTCATCCATCAGTGGAGGCAGTAGTCATCTTTATTCTTGGCAGGCGCACATTCTCACTAACTCCAGGTAAACGATGCTTTCCAGAGCTTTATGTTTCAACTTCTGCATTAGTTCCTTTCTTTTTTTAAAAAACAAGGTTTTATTTATTGATTTATTTATTTATAGCACATGTGGGGGGAGGGGCAGAGGGAGAGGGAGAGAGAAGTCTCAAGTGGACTGAACACTGAGTGCAGAGCCTGATGTGGGCCTCCGTCCCGCAACCATGAGTAATGACCTGAGCCAAAATCCAGAGCCTGCTGCTTGACCGACTGAGTTGCCCAAGTGCCCCTCAACTTCTACATTAGTGTCTCAGCTGAATGGGAAGAGAACATAGGTAAGCTGTAAGAACAGCTTATATGCGCTACTTATGACTTTGCCACCCTCAGGGTCATGATAACCAGACTGTTAGCTTTTACAATAAAGGTGAGTGTCTTTAAAATTGAATTTGGGTGGCATTTAGTGAAGCCTCTTTACAAACAGATCCCTTAAGGAGAGTATCAGTGTGGTGTATTTAGCTGTGTTAATTGGTCTATTGCAAACGTTTTACTAAAGAGATAAATAAGGTCTTAAATCAGTTAAGATTAACTCGATAACTTTTTTAAATGTCCAAGTTCTTCATCATGAGATTTTAAAAAAAAGTATTAGAATGGATGTTGTGCTCAGGTTCACTGCAAAGAATAGAAAATTCAGGAATGTATATAGAAGAAAGAAAATAAAATAATTTATTATTCTGTCACCCTGAGGGAACTATGATTGGCCTTTGGTATATCTCCTCCCCTTTTCTTCTGATGCATCCATAGAAACATTTTACAGTTAGTGCACGCTACATGTGCTGTGTGCTGTCCCCACCAACATTTTCTTAGGCCAGTGAATATTCTTTCAAAATAGATTTTATGCTGACTGTATTTATGAACTCTAATATATCAAACAAATCTTCCGTTGCTAGATGTTAGAAGATTTACAAATTTTGGCTTTATAATGCAGCAACAAGTATCTTTGTTCATTTATTTGTCCATCTGTCCATTCATTCAGTCAGGGTTTGTCCATCTGTCCATTTACTCAGTCAGAGGATAGGGTGCCAGGCGATGGGCCAAGAGTTGAGGATGTACCGTTAGTCATAACCCTTCTAATAGTTAACATTATTACTATTACTAACTATAGACTAGGTACTTTATTAGTGTTAGTGTATTAATTATTGCATCTAGAGTTTTTGCTGTGAGCCTCTGCCATGGACATCTTTGCTGTCGGCAAAGAGGAGCATTTTTGCCATATCTCATTGGCCATAAGGCAATTTTACTATAAGAGATAAAAAAATAACTGGTTGACAGTTTGATTTGATTTCTCCACTGACACAATACTATTACTTTCATATTATCTACACAGCCTTCCTAACGGTCTATACAGTGGTGCGGGGTTTTGGATCTGGGAATGCCTATCAGCAGACGTGTGATGATCTGTCAAGAACCAACAGACACTGTGGTACGGAGCCCCGTTGCGAGTGCATCCTGGTATTTGGAAACTGATACCTCTCACAATGAAGGAAGATACTTTAGCACAGAGAATGTGATGCTGAGTGAGAAGATGAATAACAAGCAAAAAAAAAAAAAAAAGGTGTAATACTCTGAATGAAATGCTTCAAAGAAAGTGCTTCGTTAGGTCCAGTCCACCAAGTAAAACCCGCTATTTGCACATATTGCCATGAATCTGCACTACACATTTTGAATGTATTCAAACATTTTGTAATTTGCAACAAGTCTTTTTGATTTTGTTATTCTTTCTCCTGTTTCTTTATTTCTTCTTTAATGAATACCCGTCTTTCGTTTTTCATGATTTTTATCTTGTATGGCGATATCGCCTTATGGCCACTGGGTTATGTAGCAGAAATGCTTGCGGTAAACGTGCTTACGGCGATGCTACCTGGACCGTTAATTATATGAATGTATGTTAGTATCGTCACCATCCTGACGTTAGTATAATCGTATCATAGTAGTAACTAAATTCTTAGGAGGTGGGGTGTTAATCATCCCTACTTTCCAGATAAGGGAACGGAGGCTTGCAGAACTGAGGTGTCTTGCCCCATAATCACTCATCTGGTACTTGGCAGAGCCAGGTTCAACCATAGGCAGGCCAATTCCAGCCCTGCTCTTTTTTTTTTTTTGTAAGGTTTTATTTATTTATTTGAGAGACAGAGATCATAGGAGCAGGGACAGAAGGAGAGGGACAGGGACAGGGAGAAGCAGACTCCCCTGCTGAGCATGGAGCCTGAGCTGAAGGCAGATGCTTAACCGACTGAGCCACCCAAGTGCCCCTTAGTCCTGCTCTTTCAACCACGATGGCTACTGTGCCCGTAAAAACGACACTTGCCCCGATGGACATGAGACAATTTAAATGCAATACTCTTTGAGTGATTCTCGGTTTATTTTTTAGGATAAATTCTAGAAATAGAAATACTGAGTCAGTGTATGAATAGCCCTTTTAGTGAACTATGTAGGATCTAAATGGGGGAAGGACCCGAGATGATGATTATTTACTTATTTGCTTTTTTTTTTTTTGATTCTGGGTGCCTGTCATCCTGCTGCTAGCTAGTAGGCACTGCGGTGACTCAGGCCTGGGGAGGCCCTGCGGAGAGGCTGGGCCATGCTCTCGCTGTCAGTCTGGGTCAGCGGGACTGCCCTTCGGAAATGTTTATTTCCCCTTGACCTGGCCAGATATGACACAGCAGAAGGGAGGTGCATGGGGAGGAAGTGGTCATCAAAGGAACGAGCCTAGACAAGCGAAGTGCATAAGCCTTTAAGATGAACATCATCTCAAGAAAATGCCTCTACTCTCTAAAAATCACCAGTTCAGTTAAAGACTGCCTTAATTTAGTAGAGCTTCCCTCACACCTAGACCATAAAGTACTCACCTTTGGCAAGTGACCCTGTACTCCTCCTTCTGGCACTCATTACTGCCACAGTCTTCCTCAAGGACCCATCCCCGCATGAACCTGTCCTTTGCCAGCCTCCTGTGATGCAGTATCGCGTCATAGCAAAAGCACGAACTTGACGGGCGGCTGTCCCGGGTTTGCCTCCTGGCTGTGCTGTTCACTGGTCAGTCGTGTGGGGTCGGACCGTCTTCCTCTTTAACTGGAGCACAGCTGGTGCGCGGGGCTGTGTTAGCTTCCAGCGTACAACACAGAGACTTGACCCGTCTGCGGTGCTCAGCGCTCGTGTAGCTGCCCCTGTCCCCACGTAACACTGTTTTCCTACCGCTGACTATGATGTGCCGTTTACTCCCACAGCTTACTCATCCCATAACTGGAAGCCCGCACCGCAGCGCCCTCTCACTCATTCTGGCGTCCTTTGGCAACTGTCCCTTTGTTCTTGCTTTATTTGTGCTTTTGTTAGTTCATTCATTTGTTTTTTTGTTTTTTTTTTTAGATTCCACATATAAATGAAGTAATATGGTATTTTTTCTTTCTCTGACTTATTTTACTTACTGTAATACCCTCTAGGTCCATCCATTTTGTCCCAAATGGTAAGATCTTATCTTCTTTTTACGGCTGAGCAATATTCCACTATGTGTGTGTGTGTGTGTGTGTGTGTGTGTGTGTGACATTTTCTTTATCCATTTAGCTATCAACCGACGCTTGGGCTGCTTCCATATCTTGGCTATTGTAAACAATCCTGCAGTAAACACAGGGGTGCATATCTTTTTTTTGAATTGGTATTTTTTCTTTGAGTGAATACCCAATACTGGATCATACAGTATTTCTATTTTTAATTTTTTAAGGAAACTGCATACTGTTTTCCACAGAGGCTGCACCAATTTGCATTCCTGTGAACAGCTCACAAAGGTTCCTTTTTCCCCACATCCTTCCTCACCAGCGCGGACAATCTTTTCGATTCTCAGTGTATTCCCTTAAAATAACACAGAGTCATAATGACAATGAAATGTGGTGCCACGCGCAGAGAAAAATGACGGCTAACCTCTATCAAGTTTTTACTGTAAGAAGGAAACGGTGTTGTTTCACGTTCTAAGCATTTAAGTGCATACGTTCACTTCTTCAGAGTAGTCTGTGGTAAGCTGCATTCTAGAAAGCTCTCTCGGCCCTTGCCCTGCTGCTACTTCTGTGATTATGTTACTTCATGCGACAAAGGCGACTTTGGAGGTGTGATTACAAGACCCGAGGACAGGGAGATTATCTAGGTGGGCCTGGATATTGTAATCATATAATCACATGAGCCCCTTTAAAGCTAGTTTTCTCTAGCTCTTGGCAAAAGAAGTCAGAGATGCGCAGCATGAGAAGGGCTCAACTCGATTTTTGCTTTAAAGATGGTGTCCTGTGAAAAGAAGCCGGGGCAGCCTCTGGGAGCAGAGGATGGGGCCTGGGCTGGCAGTTAGCAAGGGAGCAAGGACCTCAGACCCACAGCTGCCAGGAGCTGGTTTGGAAGCGGATTCTTCTCAGGGCCTCCAGGTAAGAGCCCAGCTGGCTCTAGGTGGGTTTCAGCCTTGTGAGCCCCACACGCAACCCCGCTGAGCCCACCACAGAACCGCAACCTAGTAAACGGGTGATGTTTTAAGACGTAAGTTGCGCCAGCAGTAGAGAGCAAACGCAAGCCACGTGCAGTAGCTACCTGGAGTATATGCCCATTTGCAGGTGCCCAAACTGAGGAGCAGAGAAGCCGTGTCACTTTTCCCAAGTCTCACAGCTATAAATATCAGCAGTGGGATTTAGGGGCACCTGCGTGGCTCAGTCGGTTAAGCGTTTGGCTTTGGCTCAGGTCATGATCCCAGAGTCCTGGGATGGAGCCTGCTTCACCTCTGGGCTCCCTGCTCAGCAGGAGCCTGCTTCTCCCTCTCCTCTCCCCTCATACTCTGTCTCACTATCTCTGTCTCTGTCTCTCTCTCCAATAAATAAAATCTAAAAAAAAAGTGGGATTAGGTGCCACATTAAAAAAACAAGATTTTATTTATTTATTTGACACACAGAGAGATCACAAGGAGGAAGAGAGGCAAGGAAAGAGAGAGGGGGAAGCAGGCTCCCTGCTGAGCAGACAGCCCAATGCGATGTGGGACTCGATCCCAGGACCCTGAGAGCATGACCTGAGCTGAAGGCAGAGGCCCAGCTCACTGAGCCACCCAGGCTCCCTGCCACATTTCTTGATTTTGCTGATGGGGGTTTAACTAGTCCTGTGCCGGGGGGTTCTGGATGAAGATGGAATACTTGAAGCTTTAGTTTTACTCAGAGGAATAGGTCTTTTTATACCGTCATGAACGCGAATATTTCATAGGCTAAAGTGAAAAGAAGACGAAACCAGAGATTACACAGACAATTTGTTTTTGATAATCTCTTTACTGTGAAAAATATTTGACTGAAAAACTTGGAGAAGCACTGAGCTGATATGTATTCCAACTAATTTAGTTTAACACTTTTCCTTCCCATTTTATTTCCTGAATTCACAGTGACTTTGCTGCACCAGCTAGAATTCTGGAATGTGAATCAGGAGCTCTAGACCCGGCGACACGTCCTGCCCGTCTCCTGTTCATTCGGTCAGGCGAGATGTGCAGGGTGCCTCTGTGATGCCTGGAATGTCTCTCGTACAAGGTCACTTGTGAAGTAATGCACTTTTCTAGCTCTGCTTCCTTGCATACAAAATTAGGTGACTTGACAAACTTTCTCTAGGGTCTCTGTCTATGGCCATACTAATGCTTTCCCGTTCTTGCATGCCCTGACTTCTGGATTTGACAAGGTGGGGCACCGGTTCTCCAAATCCATCCTGGGCACCACCTACATCATAATCTCTTGGCACGCGGAATACAGAAGTAGATCCTGAGGTGGCCCCAAACCTTCCCATGAGAAACCCTGAGAGCTGGGGCCCAGGACTTCTGATCTTGTACCAGCTCTCCGGGTCACTCCTGTGTACGCTGAGGTTTGAGATATATGGCTACAGGGATGCAACAGAGGCCTGCGCCCTAGAAGTCATCTCTGTCGTTAGAAGACAAGCCTTATAGGTTTGGAAAGAAAAACAGGGCCACACCTGTCTGTGTCGGTCGCAGGACCTGACCACCCTTTTCCACCGTAAACCGTCACCCCAATCCAGGCCAGCGCGGAGCTGCGCCTGATCACGGAGCGGCTCTGGTCCAGCCTCTGTACCTGAAAGTCACCTCCACCGTCCCTGCCGCACGTGTGCGGCCGCATCCAGCAACAGGGTCAGTGTGATGAGAGGGTGCACCTCTCTTTGCCTTTCCCCGAGGGAGGCTGGGGCCGGCCGGGAGCCCCCAGGGCAGGTCGCCCCTTGCACCCGCAACTCGCCTGGGTCAGTGAGCGCCGGGGGCAGCCGCGCTTCCCACCTCGGGTCCCGCCGAGGAGCAGGAAACTGGGGAACCCGGTCGTCCTGGCCCGTCTGCCCGCGCGGACCCTCCCCGCCGTCGCCTCCCGCGGTCCAGCCAGGCGCTGTCGCCCGTGCCCCGGGGGGGGGGGTGTCCGCGCCGCTGCCCGCCGCCCCCCGCCCCCGCCCCCGGCGCCGTCGGCCCTCCCGCCACCCCCTCGGCGGGCCCTTCCCTTACCGCGGCGACACCCGGCGGGGACCTGCCCCTCGTTCCACCCGGCGGGGGCGGCGGGCGCCTCGGTCGGCGGAGCGGGAGCAGCGGGCGGCGGCAGGTGCGCTCGTCCCGGCCCCGGCGCCCCCGGAGCCCCCGGCCGCCCCTCCCAGGCCCCCGGCCCGGGCCGCCGCCCCCGCTCCAGCTCCGGCTCCTGCTCCCGCGCTGGGCGGGGCCGCCTCGGGCGCTGCGGAGGGAGCCCCGCGCTCGTCTATGGCAAAGTTCCTGGCCGAGCTCCTGGGCTGCGCGCTGCCGGCCAAGGGCGCCTCTCCCGCGCCGGAGGTGGGTGCGGGCGGCGTGCGCGGGCCGGGGCCGCGGGAGGGGACGGGCGTGTGCGGTGTCCGCTGTGGGTCCCGGTGCGGTCCGGGTGCGGTCGGGGTGCTCCGGGATGCGGTCCAGGTGCGGTCCGGGAGCGGGTCTGGGATGTGGTCCGGGTGCGGTCTGGGTGCGGTCGGGGTGCGGGTCCGGGATGTGGTCCGGGTGCGGTCCGGGTGGGTCCGGGTGCGGTCCGGGTGCGGGTCTGGGATGTGGTCCGGGTGCGGTCCGGGTGTGGTCAGGGTGCGGGTCCGGGATGTGGTCCGGGTGCGGTCCGGGTGCGGGTCCGGGATGTGGTCCAGGATGTGGTCCGGGTGCGGTCCGGGTGCGGTCCGGGATGTGGTCCCGGATGTGGTCCGGGTGCGGGTCCGGGTGCGGTCCGGGTGCGATCCGGGTGCGGTCCGGGATGTGGTCCGGGATGTGGTCCGGGTGCGGTCCGGGTGCGGGGACGCAGCAGCAGCATCGCCGCCTCGGGCCGGTGTGGGCAGTAGGTGCGGCCTTCGGGGACGGACACCCGCACCGGACTCCGCGCATCCCGCCCTGACCGCGGTCCGCACCGCTGGCCCGAGCCGCGGGCTGCCTGGGGCTGGGGCTGCGGGGTGGTGCGGGAGCCCTTCGTGGCGCGCCGGCCTGTCCCGCTGAGGCGCTGGGGGCAGCGGCCGTTTATGGGAAACCTGTGCTGGCCGCTGGGCCTCGACGGCCTCACACGGGGCACCGCAGCCCCCTTCCCCTCAGGTCTACACTGGGAACAGTGGATCCTTTGTCTCCGTCTACACGACGGACTGCCCGACACCGAGGCCTTGACCAGAGGACAGTGGCCGCGACCCTTCCTACAGCCTCACTCAGTGCTCGGGCCGGACAACCGTTCCCGTCGCTGCTCTGGGGCCACGCGGCCCGCTGCGGCTGCAGTTTCCCGACCGGCCGGGACGGCAGCACTTGGGGTCCCCCCTCCGCAACCACCTCCCCTGCCTGCTGCGGAGTCTCTTCTGCCCTTGGCCCCCGTGGGCGCTCCTGCCTTCCGGGGCCTCTGGTCACGGGCTTCCAGTTTAGGGCTCGGGCATCGTCCCTGCCCTGTGACCGATCGGCGTCAAGCAGGAGGGTCGCGGTAGTAAGGGACGAAGAGCGGAAACCAGACCAACAGGCGTGCGCGCTCCGTGGCCTGAAATCTAAAAAAAAAAAAGAGTGAAAAGCCTGAAAACGTAAAGCTTTCCAGGCCCGCAGCAAAAATCAGCTGTGTTGCTTGGCCCCTTATCATCTCCGCCATTTCCTTCTCTGTGGCGGGAGTGTTAGGTCGCACTTGGGGGTCATTCCAGGGAGGCGAGATGCTCCTTTGAAACTTTCTCTCTGACTTTTTCTTTTTTGGATTTGGGTTTTTATTTTTATTTATTTATTTTTAAAAGATTCTATTTTTAAGTATTTTCTAAACCGAGCATGACGTTCGAGCCCACACCCAGAGGATCAAGAGTTTTTTGCTCCACCAACCAAGCCGGCCAGGCACCCTCTGGATCTTTGTTTTCAAATGGCCAACCTATTCCAAGCGATGTTGTTGTATGTACTGACTTTTGGCTGAATATTCCTGTTTCGTCCTCCAGCCAACAGACGCCCGACCTTGATTTCTTAGAGTAAGTGGCTCTCCACCATTGCTGGTCCGAGGGCAGCTTAAGAAATAGAGATACACCACGACAGTTAAGAAAACGAGTGACTGTTTTGTCTTTGAAGAGCTCCTGGGAAAGGGAATTCCTTCAGCCCCTCCCTCGTGACTCTGCGTGTCTTGCTTTGTGTCATTTTCTACCCATGTGGGGGCAGGAGCCTCCGAAGTCTCTGTTCTCTCCTTTCTAAAGATGACTGATTCGGCGTTGCTGAACCCCCACCAGGTACCCCCTTTAATCAGTGTTGGTAGAAGAGCTAAGACATCATCTCTTCCCTACCTACCGGGGAAAATCTGTCCAAACAGGTGTGTAACTGAGTCAGGAGTGTGTTTGGGATTGCTTTCTTCCCAGGCCACACATTCTTACTCATAAAGGAAGAAGCATTTGTTGCACTCTCTATTTGGGAGGGAGAGAAATGTGTAAGAAAGATATTCTTAAACCTTTCTAAATATTCATTTCCCAAAAGCGAAAGTGCTAGGGCGTGAGAAAATTTAGACAGCTCTGCATCTCCACCAAATGCTCTAATTCTAACTTCGGAGGCGACCTTTAGTTCAGGGAGATCAAGAGAAGAGACGGAGATTTTCATAATGAATGGCCTTTGGTTTCATTTTGGTTAGGGGGTGGCCGTGGGAGTGGTTTCTCCGACTCAGGCCAGTGCGGAGTGCGCAGGGGAGATTCTGCCTGAAAGAGGGCTGAGTTCCGACTGGACGTCTCATGTTTGCAGTTGTCCAACACGAGAGATGGGGTGACGGGTTGTGGGGAACACAGGGGCAGAGAGTCACTGGGGTTGGAAAACCGGTCCCGTGCATACCTTGCCGTGTCTCCTTCAGAGGAGAAGGACAGATGGTGCGCGTTTGAAACCCAGCACGTCTTCATGGCCATTTGTTAATCTTTCCTCTACTTTTTCTTAGTATTTAAGTTTACAAACCAAGTCCTTGAGAAGCAGTTTTAAAGTTCCAAGAAAAATGAAAGGATGGAAAGTCTACCTCCATCACAGCAGTGCCCTGAGCCCTGGGCTAGAATTTTGGAATAACGTTTGTGCCTCGCCAAAGGCAGAGCAGCTGCAGAAAGAGCGGGCTTTCTGTGTGTTCTGCTGTCTAGAGAAGCAGGACATTCTAAGCATAGGACGGTGGTTTCAGACCTAGCAGGTGCTATCACACGTGTCCCGTGTGCTTAGCCAGGTGGAAGTCTGGCCCTGATGTGCATTCCTGCTCCTGTCAGCTCTGATCTGTTGGGAACCTGCCCCCCCAGACCCTGCACCTCAGCCTCAGCCACGCTCTTCATTGTGCCTTCCTGATAGTCGGTGATGCGTCTGGCTTCAGAGCAGGAAGAGGCAGGACAATTATATAATCAGAGGCAACTGCGTTTTCTCCTTCCAGGCCCCCTTCCCTCAGTCTGCAAACCTGAATTTTTAATGCTGCCATCCTCCATGATCTAACCTGGAGGGGACCTTGCAGGAGCCGCATCCGCTGGGCAGAACGCATCTGGTTCTCCGGAAAAGGGGCGTTCAGGGGCGCCTGGGTGGCTCAGGTCATGATCCCAGGGTCCTGGGATTGAGTCCGCATCGGGCTCCCTGCTCAGTAAGGAGCCTGCTTCTCTCTCTCTGATAAATAAATAAAATATTAAAAAAAGGGGTGTTTGGTTCCATGCTGCTGCTTATGGATGTGGTCTCCTCTAGAACCGTCACGTCACACGTCCTGTATATTCTGCTTGTTTCCGCATTCTGGTTTCTGTCTCCACCACTGTTGCTGCCGACTGTGCTGATAGCTTTATTTTAGTTCATGCATAATACAATAATAACTGTCATTTATTGTACATTCTGGTGGGCATCGTTCTGAGGGCAGAACACACACGATCTCAGCTCTCAGGCCCGGTACAGGTGTTAACAACCGTGCTTCACAGACAAGAAAATCGGGGCTTAAGAGTTCAAGTAATTGGTTAAGGTCACTCTAGTGATGTATGCTAGAGTGAGCTCTCAAGGGTCACCTACCTTCTTCAGCTGTGGTTACTTGGTACTTGGTGTTAGGTTTTGTATCCCACATCAGCTTTATTCCTAGTTATGCGCTCTCTCTTTGGAAGCAGGAATGGTAAGTGCCCGCAGTCTTCCATCCTTCCTCCTCCACTGGGTCACCACTGGGGTGGCACGAGGACCCCACTCCTGAAAATGTTCAGTCGAAGGCTCATCAAACTCAGAGCAAAGGAGAAGATTCAAGTTTGATCACCAGGACCCTTTACAGAGAGCTTCCACTGATGAAGCGTTTCCTGCGTGTTGTCCTGTTTTATCCCCAGTGACGTTATGAGGTTAAGTTGTACTGTCAGCCCTGTTTTGGAAGTGAGGAAGCCAGGGCTCAGGGTTATTACCCGAAGTGTCCAAGGCTCCTCCCTACTGTGGATCCAGTCTGGGAGGTAAATCCTGGACTCTGATTCCACAGTGCTGCTCTCACTTACTTGATCTTGTCCTGGCCTCTGACAGCTGCCTCATCTACCCTGTCTTTGGGACCATTGCCAAAGCAATTTTCCTTAATAGCCCAACTCAGCACAGTGTTTATGTGTCCCCAGTTCCTTGGTGGTTTGCCCTTGCTGGCAGATGCAAAAGGAGACGCTGTTCCCCTTGACAGTGTGGACGGTCACTGACACTGTGGACTGACCCTGTGGACTGTCAGAGTGACAGTGTGCTCACTACCTACAATTCCTCTCCAGTCGTTCCTTCCTCTTACTATACTGCTAGCACTCCAGCAACTTTTGCCTACGCCCATTTCCTGATCATGTCGTCTCACCACTAAGCTGTTGGCTCTGCCTGGAGTTTTCTTCCCCTAAGTCATCTCTTGAGTTTCCCTCCTGCAAGGTTCAGTCAGACCCCCCTCCAGACCCAGCCCCTCGGACCCGGCCAGCCGTCTACCGCAGGCCCACTGAATACTACCGGCGTGTTTCTACAGGAGACCTATGGCCGCTTTCTGGAGTAACTTCTCTGCGCTTTGGTTTTCCATCTTCAGTGGAGATGACAGCAGTGCCAAGTGCAGGGCGGGGAGGGTTAAACGGGTTCATGCTGGAAGGTGCTTAGAACAGTGCTCAGGGCGTGGTCATCGGTGAGCACCTTGCCTGTTGTCTGACCTCTTCAGGCTCAAGAGCCCTGCATCCAGCAGAGTGTCGTGCACAGCATTTTGCCTCCACGAGTAACTGATGGGTCAGACTGATCTTCCAACTCTGAAGGCTGATGGTTTTCCTTGCTCTTAGACTCCTTGTTGTTTTTCTGAAGTTCCAATTCAACCAGCACCCTGTATTTTTATGGGCCAAATCTGGCAACCCTCTTACCTGCCCCCCTTCCCCTCAGAAACCAGCCTCTAGAGTCCAATCCTACTCAGCTGTAGCAACCCTGTCCCCATCTTTCCCGCATAATGGCCCCTGTTGTGACAGAGATCCCGTCCCAGGCCAAGGGAAGCAGCTTTTGGGACCGTGTGTCCCCATTGCCTCACTAGTGTGGAGATGCCGGAGTGAGCGAGCTTTCCTCTGCAAGGGTCAGCTGTGTGTGTCAGGGCACCGCCGGCGTCCCGTTTATTCATTCCTCCTGTGTTCACCAGCTCACGCACTCATTCATTCATTCAACGAGTGCTATTCAACCCTGGCTTAGTGTTAGGCACCCATGAAAGCCGCGCGAACTGTTTCAGCGGGGACCCACAGTAAGACAGGGATTGCACACTGCAGTCCTGAATGCACACAGCTAGCTATACCTAAAGCACTGAAATCAAGTTTCAGGAATAATACATTTACGTATGATGGGGGACGTACTTTGATCTTTGCAATTCTGTTCTTTCCATTCCATTTCTTCCATTCTATTAAGAATTAAACAAGGAAAGACCCACTGAATTGATTTCACGAGTTGTGACTCAGAATCTGAAAAGCACTGCTCTACAGGATGGTAAGATTCTATTTTTACAGAACAATTTGTAGTACCTCATTATCCCAGGACTATACTTACACATTATTACCCTGTATCACGAGATTTTTGTGGTCTACCGTGGAAAGCCAATCACCATGAATAATATTATTTTTTGGGGAGAAGATATTTTCAGGGTTTCAAACAACTAACTTATCAAATGACCTTTGGTAAATATTCTGCCTCTAAATTGGGTACAAGGTTTGCCACGTTCCCTGAGCCCGTGTTGATATGCTTCTTATTTAGAGCACTGTCGTTGGTTTCTGTTTATTTCTCTTCGAGTCTACGGACAACAAATGGGCTCCATGGGCCGAATGACTCCTTAGGCTGCCTCTGTGGGTCTTTCCAGCTTTATATTTAATCGACCCCAGCCCTTCTCTCTGGGAAGAACTTATACTTTCAAGCAGCTTTTTTTCCTTCTAATTTGCCTGGTAGAGATCTTGATTTTGTCGATTACAATCAGCCCCTTTGTTTAAATGAATCTTTCGTGCTCTCATCCTCTTGGTCATTCTGATGGGCCTCAGCCATCTAAAGAACGAGCCCAGTGGTCAGGCTGTGTTGAAAGCAAATAATTTGGTGCATAAGGCTGAGCTTGTGTGATTGGACGTCGGCGCACGATCAGAAGGGAGAAGTTTGCTTTGAGAGTAATAGCTCCTGTTGCCACAGCTGGGCTTTCGATGAGGTCATTTGAATTTTAAGCTAATGGGTACTGAGTTTGTCTTGTAAATTCACAATTCAGTTCGTTTGAGGGCCAACTGGATCACTCGCCCCCATCTGAGCCATTGTCTACGCACAGGCAACTCTCCGCACCTTTTGTGTTAGCTGCTTTTAAACTCTGCTTGTGGTCCTGAATGCATGCGTTTCACTTATAGGAATATTTGGTCTCATTATGATTACATCTGTCTAATGACTTCTTGCTGAGAAACCGTTACATGATTTTTTCCTTTTCGTATTTTGATAGTAAAGGCTGGTGTTTCCTGTCAGTCAAATGGCCAGTGCTGGCTGCGTGTCTCAAGGGGTAGGAAAAGAGCTTCCCTCCTTGACTGATTTCCTTCGGCTTAGTTCTTCTCAGTCTGTGGTAGTATTCTTGCGCGTTATGAATTTCTTTACTTCACAAGTGTTTGATAAAATAGGTCCAGTAGTGACATTTGTACTTAAAAAAGTTCTACCTACTTGGAGTTGCCTACAGAAGTAGCCCGTAACTAAAATGACAACTTTTACTTATCTGAATTTCGTGATGAGTAAGGACTATGCTTTCTACCCTTGGAGAATCTTAAATGTGTTCTAGGCCTGTTTCTCCAAATGCCTATAATATAGCAAGTATTGTGTGTCCCTTTCAAACCCAAATGGAGGTCTCATCACCTCCCAGGACCCACCGGAAACCTCCTTCTCCTTTCCAACTCCATTGGCAGCCAGAAGCACCACACATCTTCTTACCTAGGGGAGCACTTTGGTGCCTTTTTGGTTTCTTCCCTTTTCCTTTTCTCTTCATGAAAATCCGTCAGTGGCTCTGGCAGGCGCTTTCCTGGACTTAGAGCTTTCTTTGTATTCCTGTGGGTTGTTGTCCCCCGAGCTGACCAGCATTTGTTGAGTACGAACCACGCCCAGTGAGCAGTAGGGTCTGTGGGGATTTCACAACAGGTGGGAGCTGCTTTGCCTCTTTCAAGCCTTCCTCTTCTCCCCTGTTCCTGAATATGCTGCTCGTGTGCTACAGCGCTTCGTCATTGTCAGTTTCCCCGGGCAAGAGTCTGTCTACACGACTTTCTGTTTCCACAGGCTCAAGTCTTTAAAACTGCCTGGAGTTTTAAAACTCCTTTAAAACTCCTTATTTCTGAGGTTCTCTCTCAAGTGTCCTGCTCTGCCAGGCTGACTTTCCTTCCTGCCATTAACTTCCCTCAGGGACCCTCACAGGTCAAATCCAAATGCTCCGGGGCCTTCGCTTATGCCACCTGCTCATCCTGTAATATGATGACCTCTGATCATTCTTTCCGTTCTTCCCAGTTAAACCCTACCCAGTCTTCAGGGCCACAGGGACGGTCCGGCCCCTCATGAAGGCTTCTCCAGGTGCGGGAAGTGGCCGAGAGCACGCGGGCTGGAGATCCGGATCTTTGTGTTCCGGGCCTGGCTCCCCCACTTCATACAAAGAAATACTTCTTTGTATCTTGCTTTCATTTTCCGTAAAAGTGGAACGACAATAGTAACTATCTCACTGAGTTGTTATGAAGATTAAATAAGATAACTCAAATAAAATACTAAGCATAGCGTTTGGCACGTGGGTCATCGACACATAATATAATCACGATAATGATGATGACGATAGTTCTGTACTTTCTCCTTGATCCCGATACGCTGGGGTGCCTCTCTCCTTTGACCGTCTTAGGACATACCTTTTCCATTTCTGAATTCTCTACAGTGCCGAGGACAACATAGGTGCTCAATAAGTGCTCATTAATTTTGAAAACATGCCATATGCTGTTTTTAGCAAAATCTGAGAATCAGTTTGTTTCTGAATAGATTTAACTGTGTCTTATGGAAGTGTGACAGCCACTGTCCTTTTGTGACTTGCCCCCTAATCTAGGGGATGTTTGTTGATGCTAACTTGGGCTGCAGCTGTACAAATGTTGTTATTATACTTTTTATGCACAACTCTGGCAGAAGTAATACTTGACAAATGTGCCAATTATAGATTCCATTTAAATGAAGTTCAACCATAGATTGAAATATAATTAAACACAGAGTATTTTTTATTTTTCAGTTGGTTTGCAAACATGTGTCCTCCAGATAAGTCAAGTGAGGCAAATCCATGCTCTAAGTCAAGATTCTAGTCATCAGACTTCTGTGCTGCGTGCTGTTGGTGGAGAGTTCTGGCTGGAAGTCAGGGTAGCTTATTCTAAAATTAATTTATGCCCAAGAACATGTACCCAGTGGGTTTTCTTATCATATTTCCAGCGGGAAAGAGGGAGTAATGATGCCTCGCTTCTCTGGAAGCTCTCTTGGATGGCCTGGAAGCGTGGAAATTTACTTTCATGGAGATTATTTGAACTTGGCTGAAAGTCAAGTGAGGGAACCTGCAGAGAGGCACACGGGGCTGGAAGTGGAGGGTGGCCGCATTATGCGTTGCAAAGAACCTGCACCAGGAGTCTTAAGATCTGGATTCTGAGCCTGGCTCATCTCCTCACTGGCTGAATGCTATTGAGGGAAATCTCCTTACCTCTCTGAGTGTCCATCTTTATAGCTCTAAAATGAAAGTAACAATATTCAATTTGCTTTACTCATAGAAATGATGTGAAGCTCCAGAATGGTAATAAATGTGGAAGTCCTTTATACATTGTCAAGCCCTACACAGATGTGAATTGTGATGACTGATGCTGTGATGGGGAGTGCAGAGACGTAAGGTGGGTCCTCGGCATCCCAGGCACGCAGGGTCTGTTGGGGAACCGATGGTCAAGGATGGTGTGGATGGCCAGGATGGAAATGCTTCCATTTGAAACGTACAGAAGGAAATAGGAAATAGACATAATTCACAACTAGAGCTTTAGCCCCTGGGCAGGCAGTCCTGGAATCTACTTATATCTAGAGATTTCCTTAAAGAGTAAAGCACTTGCTCAGGATAAAACTTAAATGAGTTTATGAGTGAAATTCTATCAACATGGGGGAGGTTGGGAGCAGATACCAGTGGCAGGAGGCAAATTGCAAGGAGGGATTGCTGGTCTCTGAAGATGGTTTGAGAGTCTAGGATTGTCGGTTGTAGAAACATATAGTGAGGGTCTAGGATTGTAGATTGTAGAAACATATAGTGGCTGATGCTTGAACTCCCTGCCCTTTCCCTCTGTCTCCTGAGCATAGACACCCTGTTCAGAAGACAGAACTTGGCCCCGCAGCAGGATCATCACATACTGTTTCCGAGAGCAGAGCTCAGAGAAGGGAGCCCTTTCAGTTCAAGAGGGGCGCTGACGCCCGGGGCAGAGTGATGACGGGTGTCCCCTGGCGGAGCCATTCCGGTTTACTGGTAACCCGGAGCCGGCAAGTCCTTTGTTGCCTGGGCTGGTTCTCAAGCTCACATGATGTAATTCCCCCCGGAGGGCACCTACCAATACTGAAAAAGTGGGATCCTTGGAAGAGAATCTGATGTTCTCAGGGTGGAGGTGGGCTTATGGGGCCAGCGAAATTTGGGTATGTTGTAAGGTTTCATTTGTAACCACATTTAGGCGCAGAATGTTGGTCCATATATTCCTCTGTAATCAGTGTTCTTCTTTCCTATTCCATTCTTGAATTAGTGTACAGCTTTTGTAAAATCTAATGCCCCAGGGCTTTTTTTTTTTTTTTTAAGATTTTATTTATTTGACAGAGAGAGATCACAAGTGGGCAGAGAGGCAGACAGAGAGAGAGGAGGAAGCAGGCTCCCTGCCTAGCAGAGAGCCCAATGTGGGACTCGATCCCAGGACCCTGAGATCATGACCTGAGCTGAAGGCAGAGGCTTAACCCACTGAGCCACCCAGGTGCCTCGGCTTTTTTTTTTTTTTTGTCCAACAATCTATTCTTGGTGTTCATGTTAGCCAAATTCCATGTGTGTTATAGTGTATTGTATGTCTGTTAGGAGAAAGAAGGGTGGTGTGGGAGAGCTCAGAGACACATACAGAGCCACACATAGACAGGAAGACACACAGACAGGCTGACACACAGCGGTTTGCTTCTGGAATGGCCATGACGATTAAACCACAAGACCAGGGGTTACAATGCATCCAGAATCTCACCGACTTTATTTACCAGCTATGCTCCAAAACCTTAAATATGCCACGTACGTACATGAGACTGAGTGTGTTGGACACTTTTCAGGAGCTCACAAACCAAACTTCCTTTTCTTTTGCGTTTCTCTTTTGCCTCCTTCCTCTCTTCCAGCTTAGGAAGGTCCTTTCTAAGAATCTGTGACATGGCTGTGTGCGATTTTCATTTTCTCCATCTCACTCTGCAAATAGAAACTAATTTCATTTTTTCTCATGTATAAAGAAATAATGCATCTGATTTCACAGGCCAGAAAAAATGATTGGAAGGCATCCAGCCAGGCCCTGGGGAACCCCCTAAAATTATCCTCTACCTTATGGACTGTCCAGATTGTTTGTATGTGTGGCTAGGGAAGAGGGGGGCAGGGAAGTGGGATTTGGGAAATAAAATTTTCTCATGCCCAGATGCTGTAAGTGAGTCAGATGGCTGAGTGAGGACCCTGATGCCTCCTGTGATTTTCAGGAGATCATTTGCTCAGTGCCAGGTTTGGATGTCCAAGCAGCTGGGCGGGCCCCTCTGGGGTTCCTAGTGAACTCAGCCCCCTCTCTGCACATTGTGTGGACTTCCCTTATGTGCGAATACTTCCTAGATAAGTGGGTTTCTTTATGGTTGCCTCTTTGATTTGGAATTGCTGTTGGCTAGAGAGACGAAGAAATATACTCTCGGTTACTAGCAGACTTGACAGATAATGGACAATAATAACAGTTCTTTTGAATTTACCAAAACACCTTACACACGTAATTTTATTAGAAATGGAAAACCAGTAGGGGATTATTTTACTCTATTTATAGATGGAAAAACTAGGGAACAGGGAATTAAGGAATACTAGCTTTGGAAAACAGCTTGGGTCTAAAATTGTCTAACCAACTTTGCACATAATAAAAATAATTTACCATCTTTTCTATATGTAACTTCCTCCTTCATAGGATAAGAAGATGGCACTATAAAAATACCACCAATTGAGGGGCACCTGGGTGGCTCAGTCAGTTAAGTGTCTGCCTTTGGCTCAGGTCATGATTTCAGGGTCCTGGGATCCATCCCTATGTTGGGCTCCCTGCTCAGTGGGCAGTCTCTTTTTCCCTCTCCCTCTGCCTCCCCCCCGCCCCTGCTTGTGCTCTCTCTCTCAAATAAATAAATGCAATCTTTAAAAACAATACCACCAATTAAAATCATTACTATGAAATTCTATGCAAAAATCACAAAGTGGTACTAAAAACTGGAAAGTATCTTACCTCAAATACAGTTTGGAACAATGCAAGGTATGCCTAAGTACCATAAAATATTATTAGTTAAATGAAAAATTAGGGCCTCCTGGCTGGGTCAGTTGGTAGAACATGGGATTCTTGATCTCAGGGTCATGAGTTCAAGCCCCACATTGGGCACAAAGTTTGCATTAAAAAAAAAAAAAAAAAAGAAAGAAAAACTAATTCCTAGTTAGTACAGTTTTTCTTCCCATTTCTGGCCTTGATGATAAATATGGTAACAAATGGGAGCACCTTTGGTTATCTCTTTCCAAAATCATTTTCAAGCCCTTCTTTGCCCCACAAAATTAGCATAAACCCCGCCTGCTATTTCTAACTGTCCCCATCTCTTCCTTCAAGTTCCTTATATCACTGGATGAATATATCATTCCTTATATCGTTCCTTATATCACGGAGCCAAGCCGTGAACTACAAAGAATAATTCGATTTTTCTCTCTCAACAAACCGTTCCCAAGACACAGCATGTCAGGATATTTGCCCAGGATTTTAGGCTAAGGGTCTTCCGTCCTGCCGGTGGCTGTGTGTTCTCAGTAGAAGAGAATAATCAACACATTTTGTGGCACAGTGCTTTCTAGATTGTAAAGCACTGCGACTGAATCCTCTTAATGGTTCTCAAAGAATTATTATCCCCACTGGACAGACTTAGAAGCTGAGGTTCAGAGAGGTAAGCAAACGAATGCCCCCGATAACCCCAGCCAGAGAACAATGGAGCTAGGTCTTCAGCTCTAGGCCTTCTGTTCCCAGGCGCCCCCACTCTTTCTGGGGCAACCTGCGGTGTGAGTAGTAATGCCCGCACCAGTGGAAGGGAGCGGTAGTAACTCCAGTGTGACGAACGCAAAAGTTGATGCTTCCCACTCCCTGTATCTTTGGTGATATTAAAGACTGACTTTAAAAAAAAAAAAAACGAGATACATAACGTTATAATAGTTTCAGGTGTGCAACAAAGCAATTTGATATTTGCACATATTGTGAAATGATGACCACAATAAGTGTACTTAACATCTGTTACCATGCAAAGTGACAGAATATATTTTTTCCTTGTGATGAGAAGTTGTAAGATTTACTCTCTTAGTAACTTTCAGATATGCATTACAGTTATTAGCTATGGTCAGCATGCCGTGTACAGTACATCCCAGGATTTATCTATTTTATAACTGGAAGTTTGTATTTTTTGACCATCTTTGTCCATTTGCCCACCCCGGCCTCTGGCGTCACCCATCTGTTCTCTGTATCTATGAATCTATGAATTTATGAGCTGCTTCTTCTGTTTCTTCTGCTTTTTTTTTGTTTCCACACAAAAGAGGGATGATATGGTATTTGTCTTTCTCTGTCTCTGACCTATTTCACTTAGTACGGTGCTCCAAGATCCATCTATGTTGGACAAATAGCACAATTTCATCCTTTTTTATGGCTGAATATACATCACATTGTCTTTCTCTATTTGTCTGTCAGTGGACACTCAAGTTATTTCCATACTTTGGCTATTGTAAATAATGCTGCAGTGAACATGGGAGTGCAAATTGTTTTTGAGTTAGTGTTTTTGTTTTCTTTGGATAAATACCCAACTGGAATTGCTGGGTCACTTGGTAGGTGTAGTTTAAATTTTGAGGAACCTCCATAGTGTTTCCCATAGTGGCAGCACCTACCTGTCTCTTGTCTTTTGGTAATGGGCTGCCTTTTGATGATTACCTTCTGGAGTGTAAGCTGAATCTTTATTCTGTCACTCATCATTTATTATTCGTGTAACCATAGGCAAATTACTTAACTTCGCTAAGCTCAATGTCTTCATCTATAAAGTGAAGACAGTAATTGTTATAAGGGTTAAATGAGAAAATACGTGCAAAGAGTTAAGCACTATGCTTGACACATAATTAAGATTAGATGTTGCCTCTCTTCTTATTTTTCCACTTTGTAACATTTTAGCGTCGTTCCTGCTGTATTAATTACGTGGAAGTGGTCGATTTTGAGTGGACATGTGGTGGCTGTGGAGAAAGCTCTGCTACAGAAAGCTCCTATTCTATACTTTTTCTCCGGCCCACATGGAAAGCAAATTAGATGCCCAGCCCTAGTGATGAGAAAAGATTGGTTTAATTTCTGTCTTTCTTGGGTAAATAAATCAATGTGTACTTTTCTTTCTGAAGTCTCTTGCCTATAACATACTGTGCTCTGCTGATTACTATTGAACGAGTATTTATTTAATTCCAGTTATGTGTCCTAGATGTGTGTGTGGTGTTGTAAGGATTCGAAAAGGAACAAGACATGGTCTCTGCCCCAGCTTACTTGAAGAGGGCTTGATTTCTAAGTGTAAAAACAGAGGACTATTCTGAACTGGGTGTGTGGTGGAAAACCAGTATGCCTATTTTAGGGAAAAGATTTCACAGACTAACTCTTCCCAGCATGCTTCCAAGTGCTGTGACAACCCCTTAAAATATTTGTCAAAAGAAGAAGTCAACTTCAGAAGAAATTCTCCTTTTCCAGATTGATGCTATAAATAGGCAGAATAAGTTATTTGTGTCTTACAACTTTTTGAGACATAGCAACGATTAAAAATGGTAAAAAGGTGGCATTATATCTGCGGTCACATCAAAACCTTTTTGAAATTTGTCTCATTATTGTATATTTTTTTTAATTTTTGTTTTGTAGTGCCTTAGGCAAGTTACTTTCTGCATATGTAAAATGCTCTAAGTAAAAATACCTCACTGGGCTGTTACGCAGATTATATGAGATACGATGTAAAAGCACTAGGCACAGCACGTGGTCGCAAGTATCCAATTAGCAATAGTTTTCTTTCTGCATTGGTGGATATGCTCCTTGTCTTTCTAAAGCAGAGGTTCCAATGAGTCCTCCTGTGGAAGCTCCTCCTCCCGTTATCCCCTCTTATTCTTTCCCCTGGAGCGTTTCAGTACCGTGTGCAGCTCAGCGTGGGCTTACATGCATAGCCCATCCAAGAGTTAATAACGCTGTGCTCCAACCTTTCTCGTTTCCTGGAGCTACTTAATCAGAGAAATCACTGTGGCCCTTTTCACGCAACTCATTGATGTCCAGAGCAACTAATTAGATAGAAGGAGTATAGAAAATCAATCTTTACTAACATTGACATTTCTTCCAATTTAAGCAATTCTTTTGCTTACATTCTTTGTGAAAACCTGTTGAGATCTAAAATTATCCCAGATGACTACATTAGAGAGTTCTAATAGGTTTTTAACATTAGAATAAAGATTATTTGAACATTAAATACATAGTCAGAATTGGGAAGGGATCCAGCATATTTCACAAGCTCACTAGACAAGTAGTCTGTATTCATGACACCATTGAAGAAGTCTCCTATCAAGTTAGGGGGCAATAAACTCTTTGAGAATGTAGCCTACTTAGGGGGAAGAGGTTTGTGTTCAGTAGTTCCCTTTGCACCTCTAGTTCTTGATCCTTCTCCTCTCTGTTCTCGGAAGCCAACCTGTATGAAATATATCCACAGGGTTGTCTTGGCTTCAGCTTTTAATTGGGCTTGGCCAATGGGGATCATTGGTCATAGACTGGAGGGAGTGGAGATTGTGAGGGCAAGGTGTTAACTACCTCAACTTCCTGTATGCACCTTGAGTTGCAAGGTCAACTTGAGTTGGCTGTGTCCCTCTACTTACGATCACACCTCCTGTAAGGTGGTCCTGTCCATATAGCCTGTCTGTCTCCCACTCTTTGCAACTCTCCCTTCTCCTGCTACTTTATGTGTGTGGGCTGGGTGGCTAATGGGACATGTTACTAGCCCCTAAATATTGTACTATGCCTTGTGGTTTTTCTTATAGCCTTTCTGTATCTTTGTAAATAGCCAAAATTTTACTGACTTTTCCTTAAATTACCCAATTTGCATATGTCATCTGTTTCCCATTAGAACTTCAAATGATAGAGAACAGTAGCAACTTCTTCTTGAAAGATCAGAGTGACTCTCTGAATTACTGGTTTGTAAAAAATTCTGCCAATTCATAAAAGTTCTGTGTGCCTCATCACATATTCAGGTAAAAGTGTGTGAATTCACAAGAATGGCATATAATGATGTGGCTTGTGTTGGTTGTGTTTTGTGGGTGAATGGATGTCATTTGGGTTGAATGAGGATAGTAGTAGAAGTTCAATGAATGCCAGTGTCTTAGAAGAGTTAGAGATGAGTAGAAGCTGGGTGAATTGCATCTTAGCTTCTTAACTTGCACGTGAGGAATCTGAATCGCCCAGAAGTTAGATGAGTTGCCCAAGGTCAAATAATTAGTATGTGGCAAAGCTGGGTCTCGTGCCACGTCTTGCAACTCCAAGGCTAGTGATTGTTTTAGTGCTCCAAATTGGGAAAAGAGTTAAATTTAGTTTTCATTATGCAAAAGACACGGCTTTGGCTTTAACTGGTTTTTAAGTAGGAAGTTAAGAGCAAGTCAGGAATTTCAGTTACAGTAACCCATCTGTCACGGCAGCTCAGCCAAACGGAACAATGTTATAAAGATGTTAACATTGTTTTAGAATTTGTTTATTCATAAGGGAATTTTTTGCTCTATAGTATTTTTAATTTCAGAAAATATGGTCTGTAGTATTGCTGAGTGATGAATTATAAAGATACTCAGAAAAAATAGTAAACCCTTAAATAGTTTATCATTAAAGGAGTTTTGGGGCAGGGCGCCTGGGTGGCTCAGTGGATTAAGCCTCTGCCTTTGGCTTAGGTCATGATCTCAGGGTCCTGGGATCGAGCCCCGCATCGGACTCCCTGCTCAGTGGGGAGCCTGCTTCCCTCTCTCTCTGCCTGCCTCTTTGCCTACTTGTGATCTCTCTTTCTGTCAAATAAACAAATAAGATCTTAAAAAAAAGAATTTTGGAGAAACTGGTCTCACTGTTTTATACTAGAGAAATATTTTATTTTCTATTATATATACTGTGTATGTACCCAGATAATTGGAATAGTTGTTACGTGGAAGGTGTCAGTATCTCTGCCCTTAAGATAGTAACAACCTAATGCAGGGGATATGAGATAGAGATTATATCCAAATTGGAAAATAAACGGTAAAATTTTCTGTCTAAGCCAACTGTTAGGAGGACCTACAAGATAACCCCTTCAATTAAAGTGTAAGACCCTGAAGTCCATGGTAAAAACTTACATTTCTTTCATGGTAGGCAGGGAAAATGATAGTTAGTAGATATTTGACAAATAAATAAATGAAATCACAAAGGTGTTCCTGTAGTATTTTAGGAGTAAGAAGGGAATTTGGTCCAATCCACTTTTTTTATCCAGTTCATAGTTACAAGGCTAGATGGTTCACACGTTGGGAATATTACTTTCCTATACACATTGTGTGTGTGAGGGAAAAATTTTTTTCCTATTTAGGTTTGCATATAGAAAAATTAGATTGTCAATTCACTGTTGTCTCTTTAATAAATTAAAAAGTGAAACTGTTTATGTAAACAAATCAATAGCAAGTTGATTTAAATCTATTTTACTATGAAACATCATCAATTTTCTCATGCAGAAAACCTTGAAAATTAATAAATATAAGCAGTTTATTGGCTTTAGTTTTTGTGTTTTGATACTGACCCATGATAACAGTAACTAACACCACTTGAATGTGTCAGTTTTCCTTACAGTTTTGAAATACAGTAAGATGGTCTTTGCTGTAATTCTGCTTTCCTCGATAATGCTGCATATTACTGCATTACATGCATATTTTAGAATTTTGAACTATTGATTTGCGTCTGTGTAATGCAAGTAGGTGCCATTCCCCTTAAAACATAAATAGGTCCTTGTTTTTGTAATGTCAAGATTGGCCCAATTATCTTTTGGAAGGTGGAGCTTTCAGAGAGACGGATTTGTTGACCATTATCTAATGGTCAACTCTATGCTCATCCAGACATGAAAATTCCATTTTGACACTGATATTTCCTCCAAAAAGAAAGTTATAGGAAGTTACACCATGGTCCTCTAGAGAGAGTGCTCAATGCTCCCTTATCACTTATTCTATCAAATTAATTTTCTTCTTCATTTGACCCGAATGTGGAGGAATACAGATCTGACAGGTCGCTGGACCTACAGTGGACCACACCTTTGAGGGGTGGATTCTTAGTGCGCACATGTCCTTCTCTTTTTCCTTCTTCCTCCCAACAAGGCGAGGCCCAGGGAAAACGCTCACTGTGAAAACACACAGCTAACCCTCTCGTTTCTCTTTTTCTCTCTTTCCCTTCCATGTCGCGCGGTAGACACCTGTTCCTCAGAGGAGGTCCAGTGAGCTTTCTTGCTATCTCTAGATTCTCTTCATTCCACAGAGCAGCAGATGTGGAGTTCCTGTCCTAACAGGAAGATGAACACGAGACCGTGAGAAGAACTATGTTGATTCCTTCACTGTTGTGTCTCTAGAACGAGTAATGTTTCCTGAGTAGCAGTGTGGTAGAACTAACACATTAATGAACAAACGCATAAAACCATGCCATACCTTGTCCAAGAACTTCCTCTTCTCCCACAATCAGGGATACTTGAAAAACATTCTATACTCCACAAGTGTGCATACTAAAGGATGTAAAATATTTTTTTGGTGGACTTCTTCCTCCTTTCTCTTTAGCCTTCAAGGCTTGCAGATTTGACTTTCATACTAACCTGACTTCATCTGCTTTCAGATATTGAAGGCAGATAGGAAGGCTGTTAGCGTCACCTAATATGATTTGTCCTTCTTTGGAGAAGGCCCTGGACCCTAAAATATCTTAGAATAACATTGGTTATAAATTATAAGATCTGTTATGATAGAAACTTTAACATTGTTTAAATTGCTTAAAGTTCCATCAGAAAGGATGAATACCCAACTTTTGTAGCAACATGGACGGGACTGGAGGAGATTATGCTGAGTGAAATAAGTCAAGCAGAGAGAGTCAATTATCATATGGTTTCACTTATTTGTGGAGCATAACAAATAGCATTTGGACAAGGGGAGATGGAGAGGAGAAGGGAGTTGGGGGAAATTGGAAGGGGAAGTGAACCATGAGAGACTATGGACTCTGAAAAACAACCTGAGGGTTTTGAAGGGGCGGGGGGTGGGAGGTTGGGGGAACCAGGTGGTGGGTATTAGGGAGGGCACAGATTGCATGGAACACTGGGTGTGGTGCAAAAACAACAAATACTGTTACGCTGAAAAGAAATAAAAAATAAAAAATAAAAAAATAGTGTTATGTGGCATTTTTAATTTAAGTCCTTGAAACTCTTCTTTTTAAGTTACCAGTATCATTCAATTGAAGAGAACACAGTGTAAAACGTAATGTGGTTTAATTTACTTTTTTGGTAATTGTTTTGTTGGCCCATTTAGATTTTTTTGATTTTTTAAAAAATAAATCTTCAATCACAATAATTGGAACATTTGGGTAAAAAAATACAGAGGTTTTTGTCACAAGACAAATTGTTTCTGTTATATTCTACCATGTTCATAATTTTGAAAGGTAGTTAAAAAATGAAAATGGAAAATTTATTATTAAAAAACACCACATTAACTTGAAATATTAAACTATCTGTGGACTTTTGCTACAATTTTTAAGACAAGATAATTGGCTTTTGTGCTTGAGTCAGTGTCTTTTTCCTGGTTGTTGTGACTGTCCGTGGTACTGAAAGTGAGCCGTCTTGTTTTAGACATAGTCGCAAACGACGGTGATGTGAGAAATTTCTAGACTCATCCCTCCATTTTCAATGAGAAATTATACAGCGTTGAACTCATTTACTTAATTTGCTATGGCTTGTAGTGACTGATCAGGACAAGTATCCATGTGTTTTTTCCACTTTGCCTGGGAAACGAGGCTTCAAATCTTAGAGAACCCCAGTAGAGTTAAATGCATAAAACTCTGGGGTTCAGTCTGAAAAAGCAGTCTCTGTATTGTGAGTCTTCATAAACCCTTTGGATGCAGGGACGTATGTAAGTATTTTTTTCCTTGTTGGGTACGCTGATGAGATTTCACCAACTTGTAACAACCCTACTGGTGAGGGCTATGCGTCCTGTTTGGAAAAACAAAATAAAACAAAACAAAACAACAAATCATTCTGAATTATTCCTTGGCTTTGAGTCTTTTGAGGGCCTTCTTAAAAATCTGACTGATTTTGGAGTACTTCCCAAATGTGAACAACTACCTCATTATCTTAGCATAATGAGATAATGTTAATTTAACTATTTAAATTCAGTGTCCTTGAATGGTCTTAAAAAAAAAAATTGGGAAGGTCAGCAAGGTTTGGTGGATAAATCTTGAGACAACTAGGTAAAAAAATCCAAGATAAAGTATGAGCCACCCTTAAAAATAATTCCTAGAAGAATTTTATTTGGCAAGGCTTTATTTCCCTTCCCAGTAGTTTAAGATGTTACTTTGTTCTTGTAAGTTAGATTGCTAATTTTATTTTTCCCATAATTTTTGTCTTGGTTTGACTGTCTTTAGGAAACATTTGAAATCTGTTTTGGTACTTCCTTTGAAAAAATTAATACAATTAATTTTAGAATATAGGGAAATTAAAAGAAATGTAGACCTTTGTGTTCCAAATGTATCAACTGGGAAAAGAGCAATCACCCCCAAAATATGCCCCCAAATCAAAAAAACCCACCCTTTAAGCTACACCTCTGTATTCATTGTATCATTTATAAGTGCATATTATTTACTCCTAACTGTATTAGGAAAAAATTAATTCATGACATTCTCCTGGCTTGTCCTTTTTATCTTGTACTATAGATTGTTTAAAAATAAACACTCATTTTTATAAACCATTATCATGCTATAATTGACATAGAGTAATTTGCTATTCATGTTGCTGTAAGTATATAACTTGATAGGTTTTGACATACGCATATACACACGACATGTCATAATCAGGATAATGAACATACCCATCACTCCCAAATTCTTTCTTGTATTCTTTTATAATCTTCCCACCTGTCCCCAGCAACCACTCATTTGTCTTCTCTCTTTAAGGGTTAGTTTGCATTTTCTGGAACTTTACATCAGAGGAACCACAGTTTGTACTCATTTTTCGAAGTTTTATCTCATTCTTTTTTATGAAGCATAGTCCTTTTTTTTTTTAATGTTCTTTGATCTCTGAGTTGGTTTCTATGCATTAGACAAAACAGCCAAGTCTCCGTCTTGAAGGAATGGCCTCCTGTGGGAGATGGAACCTTGTTATCAACTCTGTAGCTCTTGGCTGTCTCTTAAACCTTGGCGATGGTCCAGGCAGCCTGCTTTATTCTCAGTGGCTCTCAGTAGTTAAACATGTGCCAAGACTTGCTATTGTCCTGAAGGGGAGGATCTCCATCAGCACCAGAGTTGGGTTGATTGGAAGCCAGACCCATAGGCAGCAGGTTTAAGGTATGCAAATACACCTTTCTCAGGGGCAGACACCCAGAGATGGGTGTTTCTGTGTATCTCTTCTGTGTTGAGAGTTTTACTCTTTCTTGTCTTGCTTGTCTGCCATTGTTTTGTGATCAGTCCCTGTTTTGTGTGTGTCAGTAGTTCATTCCGTAGTTTTCTGAGAGTGTTTTATTATACGGATATGTCAGAACTGGTCTATTCATTCACCTGTTGGTGGACATTTAGATTGTTTTAGTTTTTGGCTCTTAAAGTTGCTATGAATATTCATGGACAAATAGATGTGTACTTTCATTTCTTTTGCATAATGATTAGAAGTGGAGCGGCTGGGTCATTGGTAGGTGTGTACTTACTGTTTAAGAAATCACCAAACTGTTTTCCAAAGTGGTTGGCTGGTTTTGCATTTCCATTAGCAGTGGATGAATGTTCCAGTTCCTCTATATTCTCACTAGCACATGGTATGGTTAGCCCTTGTAATTCAGCCATTCTACAGGTGTAGAGGTATCTCATGTGGCTTTAATTTTTATTTTCCTAATGACTAGTCGTGCTGAACATCCTGTCATGGGATTATTTGCCATTCATATGTTGTCTTTGGTGAAATGCCTGTTGAAATCATTTGCCCATTTTGATTACTTTTCTTATTATTGAGGTTTGGGAGTTCTTTATTTATTTTGGATACAATTATTTTATCAGATAAATGATTTGCCAGTATTTTCTTCCACCCTATGGCTTATCTTTTCATTCTCTTAGCAGTTTTTTTTTTTCACAAGAAGAACTTTTTTTTAATGAAATTCAATTTACCATTTTCCCTTTTATTGATCATGTATTTGGTGTATCTAAGAAATATTTAGTCCAAGGTCACAAAGACTTTTCTCCTATATTTTCTTGTAGAAATTTCCATTTTCCATTTTATAATTAGGTCATTGATCCATTTTGAATTAATTTTTGCACATAGTGTGAGGTGTAGATCAAACTAAGAAGTTTCTTTTTTTTGCATACAGATATGCAGTTATTCCCACCATTTGTTGAAAGACGATTCTTCCTCCACCAACTGCTTTTTAAAATTTTTTTAAAAGATTTGTTTATTCCCTTTTTTTGAGAGAGAGAGAGAGAGCATGAGTGGGGGTGACAGAGAGGGAGAGAGAATCCCAGGCAGACTCCCCCCTGAGTGCAGAGCCTAACATCGGGCCTGATCTCACGACCCTGATCATGACCTGAGCCAAAACCAGGAATAGGGCCCTTAATTGGCTGTGCCACTTATGCACCCCCCAAATTGCTCTTTTATCTTTGTTAAAAATCAGTTGTCTACGAAAATACTCTAATTTCTACTCCATTTTGAACCTATATCTGCTCTAAAAAATAAACTCTTTAAAAAAAGAAGCGGCAAAAGCAAAAAAAAAAAATGTTGCTTATATAATGTGAATCTATTTTGAGGCTCTCTGTTTCATTGATTTATTTGTCTATCTTTGCATTAATACCATACTATCTTGATTATAGTAGCTTTATAACAAGTCTTGAAATCAGATCCTATAGCTTTGGTACTCTTTTTCAAAGCTGTTTTGGCTAGTCTAGGTTTCTTACATTTCCATATGAATTTTAGAATCAATTTATCAATTTCTACAAAAAAACATGACGGAACACAGTAATTTTGTTATCTTCTGACCAATAAGCACAATATATTTTTCCAATTCATTTAGGTCTTTTAAATTTTTTCTCAGCAATGTTTTATCGTTTTCAGTGTATAGGCTTTATATATCTTTGGTCAGATTTATCCCTGAGTATTTAATATTTTTAATGTTAATGTAAATGGCGTTGTTTTTTGAATTTTAATTTCTTCTTCCTCTTTTTTTTAAGATTTTATTTATTATTAGACATACAGAGAAATCACAAGTAGACAGAGAGAGAGGGAGAAGCAGGCTCCCTGCTGAGCAGAGAGCCCGACATGGGGCTCGATCCCAGGACCCTGAGATCATGACCTGAGCCAAAGGCAGAGGCTTTAACCCACTGAGCCACCAGGCGCACCCCCCCCCCCCCACTTTTTAAAAGTAGGCTCCATGCCCAGTGTGGAGCCCAACATGGGGCTTGACCTCCTGACCCTGGGATCAGGCCTGAGCTGAAATTGAGTCAGACGCTCAACAAGATGAGCCACCAGACACCCCTTGAATTTTAATCTCTGTGTTCATTGGGAATATATAAAAATACAGTTGGTTTTTGTATGTTGATCTTTGATCCTACAACATTGCAAACCTCACTTCTTAGTTCTAGTTGCTTTTATGTAGATTCTGTTTTATTTTCTATGTAACAATCATATTGATATATTTTTCTTCTGTTTCTTTAAAGATGTTACTTCATTGTCTCCTCCTGTACCTTGTTGCCCGCGGGAACCTGCTGTCATCCTTATAGTTGTTCTTGTGTAGGTAATGTGTCTGTCATTCCCCTGGCTGCTTTAACATTTTTTCTTTTTTATCACTGCTTAGAATAATTTGACTATGGTATATATCGGTGTCATTTTCTTATGTTTCTTGTGCTTGAGGTTAATGGGCTTTTTGGTCCTGTGGGTTAATATTTTCGTCAAATATTTACCCAAACATTTTTTATTCCCTGCCTCCTCTCTGCAGGGCTCCAGTGCATGCACAGCAGACCTCTTCACATTGTTCTACAGTCCTATTGCTCTACAAATGCTTTGCCATTTGTTTTTAAAATTCTTTTTTTCTCTTTATGTTTCATTTTGTAAAGTTCCTATTAGTATGTCTTCAATTTAATAATATTTCCTTCTGTAGACCTAATCTGCCCGTAATCCTTTCTAGTGTATTTTTTCTTTGAGACATTGCAGTTTTCATTTCTAAAAGTTTGGTTTGGGTCTTTTTCCTGTCTTCCCTGACTCTACTAAGTTTTTGGAAGATATGAAATATGGTTATAATGACTGTAATGTCCTTCTAATGTTTGTGTCAGTTCTGGACCACTTTTAATTGGTTATTTTTTTCCCCATTAAGATTTGTATTTTCCTGCTTTCTTGCATGATAGTCTTTGACTGGATGCCAGACATTGCCTTTTTGAGTGCAGGGCGTTTTGTATTTCATAACCATTTTTATGCTTTATTATTTTAAAAAATTGGTTAGGGTTACCTAGAAGTGTATTTCGTCTGGGGCTGATTATTCCTCACTTCTGAGGCGACACTTCCAAGGGTCCTGCTCGGTGACCGCGTTAGGATGCTTCCTCGCCTGTCGTGTGGGAGCAGGCGCTACTCCCGCCCTGGGTGGGCTCCAGTCCTCTTGGGCTGTTCTTTCCCCGGCTTTGGCTCATCGTCTCGCTTTCGTGTTCACATCAGTTTCCTGATGGATTTTTTTTTTACAGAGATCCTCTGTAGATCTCTGGAGTTCTGTTTCTGTGGAACTTTTTCCTTTTTGGTACTCTGTTGTACAAGTTCCAGTCGCCTTGGTCTCCCAGACCCTCAGCTCTGTCCTTTCATCTGAGGGAGTCAGCTGGGTCCCCCCGGATCTCTCCGGGCTGCGGCCTGAACCTTCTCTCAAGGCACTAGACTGGTGCAGATGTGAGCCTCCCCTTATTTCTTGTCCCCCAAGGAGCATCGTTCTTTGTTGCCTGCTGTCCAGTGTGTTGAGTGGACATTGTTTCATGTATTTTGTTGGTCAGCTGATGTTTGTTTTTCAGCGTTTCAGAGAGGAAGGTAAATCTGGTCTCCGTTACTTCAAATGCTCTTGGAGAAGTTATGCTAAACCATGTGCTGCACGCCTAAGTACAGTTGCAGGAACTATAAAAGTAGAAGTAATTTCCAGACCGATAGGAGAAAAGCACACGGAAAAAGGGAATGAGCTGGTGCGCAGGTTAGGTACGATTTGGGTAGATCCAGTGGGAGTGTGGTAACCCTGCGGTCAGAGCGCCCTTCTTCTGTCCCAGGAGAGCTACGGAGACGGGAGTGAGCAGAGCCTCTGCTGTTGGCTGTTGGAAGGCACCGGTCTACAAACTTACCTCAAGGAATTCTTTGTGCTTTTCTGCATCTTTTAGATGGAAACTATCAAGAGATACAGTGAAAAACAAATACATTCTCATTTGAGAATGTGTTGTTTGTTAACATGATACCAGGTTTTAATTTTCAACATCATCTCATTTTACTGTATGAGTTTTTATTGTGAATAATACACAAATGGTACATAAATAGGCTTCGGATCAAGCATATCTGGATTTGAATTCTGCTCTGTCACTAACTGTATCTTCTCTTACTTTCAGTTTCTTCATCTTTAAAATGGGAATAATGAAAGAAAAAAATAGAATGGGGATAATGACGATTGTTATCAGGATTAAGTGAGGTCATGCATATAAAGAACGTGGAACAAAGCCCAGCAAACACCGAACCCTCCGTAAATGGCTGGTGCCATTATACGTCATCTCTGAAGGCGGGTGGCGGTCACGTGAAGATAGTCTGTGGTATTTACCCTTCTGGCACAAAACTGTTTTTTTTTTTTTTTTTTTCTGGTCAACTCTTTGAGCTGAAAAAACTATATTCAAACGTAACATTCCTCTTTCATTTCTTAAATTTCATTTTATTTAGTATTTTCAGTCTTTGCTTACATGAGAATAGACATCTGGGTAAAATTTGAAAAAGTGTTAAATTTGGATAACTGGGCTTATTTTTTTTTAAGATTTTATTTATTTATTTGAGATACACAGAGTGAGAGAGAGGAAGAGAGGGCAAGCACAAGCAGAGGGTAGAGGCAGAGGGAGAGGGACAAGCAGGCTCCCTGCTGAGCGAGGATCCCAGTCGATCCCAGGACTCTGACTGACGGAGCCCCCAGGTGCCTCTGACTAGCCGTGCTGGATTGACCAGATGACCTTGACTGAATTAACTCTTATTTATGTGTGTTTCTCTTCCCCACTTTTTATCCGGATTCTTTGTTTCTTCGTCTCCGTTATCCCTGTCACACTCAAGCTGGCGTCTTTTCCCAATAGTTTATCCTTTGTGGGTGTCACTCTGGGAGGGCTTTGGCTGGTTGATGGCAGCGTTTGTGGGAACCCAGCCCCCTCAGCTCCTTCAGACCTTGCTGAGCACCTCTCGCACACAAGTGGGAATGTCCCGAGTTCCAAGTTCCAGCCGCTGTCCTCATACTGATCCCCTGTGCTCTCCAGTAAACACTCGTTGAGGACTTTTGGGTTTGCCTCTTCTCTGATTCATCAGCTATACCCTTTGCCTTTTTCTCTTTCCTCCTACATGGCATAACAAACGGGTCTTGTGGCTGCTGTGGTTTACCCCCATCTACTCAGATTTTAAGGTTTCTGGGGAAATCATATCATTTAATTGCCACCATTTGATATAAATATTGCTCATGAGTTTTTGGTTTTGGTATCCTAGTTGCTTGTCTTTATGGAGGGCATTTGGGGAGATTTAAAAACGACATCATGGCTGACATCATATTCCCAGAATTCCTCCCTGATCAGTCTGTTTTTCACATTTATCTCTTCATTTGAGATATAGCCAACAGTTTTCTGGAAGCCTTGACCCAAAGGTTAATGAAATGGAAACTAGATTGTGATAAAAAAAAAACTAGCTTAGCTGGAGGTGGCTTGCTGGTGGGGTTCTTTTAATGCAGGCATTTAATTTTTCTGGATGTGTCTGTGGCTTAGGATACATTACTTCCTTATTATTTAATTTGCAAATGTGATGACAGTGTATATATATTATTTTTATGCATTTCAGATATGCCATGTGTCAATTTCTGTTCTTCTACTCTATAAACATGAGAATTGCTCAAAAATTTCTGATATAGCATCATTAATTCAAATTCAGGTATTGGTTTTATTCAATATCATCAGAATTAAAAATGCATTTTACTTTTGCCATGTTGAACACTTTTTAAAAAAGCCTTCTTGGTGAGCTGAGGTTGCTTTCTTTTCTTTCACTGATTTCTTATTTTTCTTTGTCTTAAAAATCATTTATGTTAGAGATGGAGGAGGTGAAAAGATTTTTTTTTTTTTTTTTTTTTTTTTTTTTTTTTTAGGGTTTTCATTGGCTTCACACATGGAGAGTGTCAATTAAACCAATTCAATTTCTTTTGGAACTTTGCCCTTTTTTTTTGAGGAAATTAATCACTGTAGAAATAAACATGTCATCTGGTCATTTGCAACCTTATGGATTTTTGTTCAAGTTTAAAATTGATTAGAAGTAGTGCTGGTAGTGGTCTGTGGTGAGTGAGAGAGGAAGGAAGCAGAATTAATTATCCCCCCAAATCTATCACACTCCAAGGGCATTTTCTGCAGAATCAGTACTGTGAGTGTATTGTTGGACCGTGAAAGGTGAGTGTATTAGCAATTTTACCTGATTCACAGGAGAAGAAAATAGGAATCTGAGAAATTTTTTAAAGTCCTGGCAAGTCTAATTAATCCCCAAACCTCCTCCTTGGATTCTATGTTCTGCTGTAGGGAAGGCTGGGCTTTTAACAGCAGTAATCACTAATGACTTAATATTTACCTCACAGTAACCACTTTCACTTAATTTTCAGAGCGATTCAGAAAGGCCTCATTTGGAAACAGTAGAAGGTGTTGATCACACACGTTTTGCGTGCAAGCACCCTTCAGTATAGTTGGATGATTTGCATCAAGAAGAGGCTTTCTCCTCGTCTGACCGCACCTCTTTGTCCCCAGTACAGCCCACCTGCTCCTCCCGAGTGGCGCCGAGTGTGGCACAGGTTAGGGCAGTTTAATGCCCAGCTCCCCACGCTTGCCAGGCTATTGTCCGCCCACTGAATTGCCAACATTGTCAACATCGCTGCGTTAGAAAGCATTAATCTTTCCATTCTTCTCTTGCTCGAAACTCAAATCCCGCAGGAAGTCTTCTCCTGTTAAATGCTGTTTATTCCCTCTAATGGCGTCATTGGGCAACACCCCCCGCACGCATATATTTCCTTTGAGTGATGATACTTCTCATTGGACATAATAGAGCTTCCAACCCAAACTGAGCTCTTATTAAATGATTATTAACTAACTAACCTATCACCTTTCCTTATAGGAGAACCAGTAAGTAAGCCTCGTAGTCAAAATTCTGTATTTATTCAGGTTTTGAGTATTTGAGGGTAATACAGGTGATTTATGGACACAAACGAGGATGAGTTTGGATGAACTGGGTGTTATACTAGAGTGTGGTGATTTGCACGCCACCTCTGAAGGGCGGCACATAGTAATAGCTCTTCGAATGTACTTTGAATGCCGAACTAGCTACTCTTTAGCTAATTTAGCTGCTAGCTAGTTTCATAAAAATCGCTACTATGTATTACTGTGTGCCAAGCACTCTGCTAAGGAAAGGATTATTTTGTCCAGTCTTCCCAACACTGGGAGGTTTGTACTGCTATTACACTTATTTTATGGGTGGTGACCTTGGTGCTTAAAGAAGCTAAATAACTTGCCCCAAATCACCCAGGTAATAAGTGGCAGAGATGTGGTTTCTTTCTTTCTTTCTTTCTTTCTTTTTTTTTTTAAGAATTTACTTATTTATTTGACAGAGAGAGAGAAGCAGCAAGAGAAGGAACACAAGCAGGGGGAGAGGGGGAAGCAGGCTTCTTGCTGAGCAGGGAGCCCGATGCGGGGCTTGATCCCAGGACCCTGGGATCATGACCTGAGCCCAAGGCAGCTGTTTAACGACTGAGCTACCCAGGCGCCCAGAGATGTGGTTTTATTACAGGCAGTCTGCACCTAGAACTTTTTTTTAAAATTTTTTATTTTTTATAAACATATATTTTTATCCCCAGGGGTACAGGTCTGTGAATTGCCAGGTTTACACACTTCACAGCACTCACCATAGCACATACCTTCCCCAATGTCCATAACACAACCACCCTCTCCCAACTCCCCTCCCCCCAGCAACCCTCAGTTTGTTTTGTGAGATTAAGAGTCACTTATGGTTTGTCTCCCTCCCAATCGCATCTTGTTTCATTTATTCTTCTCCTACCCCCTTAACCCCCCATGTTGCATCTCCACTTCCTCATATCAGGGAGATCATATGATAGTTGTCTTTCTCCGATTGACTTATTTCGCTAAGCATGATACCCTCTAGTTCCATCCACGTCGTCGCAAATGGCAAGATTTCATTTCTTTTGATGGCTGCATAGTATTCCATTGTGTATATATACCACATCTTCTTTATCCATTCATCTGTTGCAAAATACCATCCATTTTTTTCAAAGAAATGGAACAAATAATCTTAAAATTTATATGGAACCAGAAAAGACCTCGAATAGCCACAGGAATATTAAAAAGAAAGCCAAAGTTTGTGGCATCACAATTCTAGAACTTTTAACTGTTCCATTCAACTCTTAACGCCAAGGCTAAGAACACCATGACGTATCATCTTTTTCCTTTGTCCATTTCATCATACCTGGGCAGATTTAAATGGTCCAGAGCAGTGTTTTACAAAACCTTTTCCCAGACAATCTGCGTCGGATTCATTGCATCCCATAACCAATTCATCGATTAGGCATGGCCTCTGGGATGCAGATTACAGCTTTAGTTCTTTCTCCCATTATCCTGGTTTCATTCAGAGGTCTACTCCGTACCAATCCTTGCTTTAGGACTGCTTCTCGTTTCCTTGTTCAGACGAAGCATTCAGTGTCATGGAACTGGTTTGAAACGTTTCTTCTGTAAATTCTGCACATAGAAGGGGAGGGGAAGTGGGTGTCTTATCTATCATATTGGTGCCTGTGTAGGATATCTTCATTTTGTCCCTCTAGACCCGCTCCCCATTTCCATTCATCCTCTTGCATGGCCCCGGAGAGTGATACATATGGCTTCACGAGAGTGATACAAACTCATTGAGTTGGTCAATGAGGAGCTTGGGAAGAAGCCAGGAAGAAGGGAGGAAGATGAGTCGGGTTAGTAATTCCTTGGCTCCCTGTCTGCTGGAATTTTGGGGGGCTGCCTGCGTCCCTCAACAAAGGACCTCGTTTTTGTCAAGCAGTTCTTTCTGCCGGACTCTTCCTTCTGGTTCTTCTTCCTTCCTTTGTCCTTCGGGGACTGACGATGTTGACTGGTGCCTTACTGCCACGACACTCAAGGCTCCGCATTTTCCCTTGTCATTTCCCTGCACTCTGGCCTCACGTTGTGTAAATACTCCCTTTGTTACGCAGCCTCAGCGTGCGTCTGTTTCCTGCTGGAATCCCACTTGACATGACACCCTCTCCGACACTGATGCAGAGATACTGTCACTTTAACATCCTGTTATGGGCATTAAAAATACAGGTCCCTTGGACCCGTAAGAGACTGACTGAGTCCCAGTCTCTGGTGGTGGCAGCCTCTGGGAGTCTGTGTTTTGAACAAGCATCTCTGGTGAGTCTAATGCTCACTAGAGATTCAGACTTAACACACGTCTGACGTCAGTTCAGGAAGTAGAAACCAAGTTTTGAGTGAGTCCCGGCTGTGCAGATTTAACCATTTTGCCGGTTGTGCGAGCTTCCTGAGTTCATGCCGACAAAGTTCTTTGAGATTCAGTAGTTGAGAAATACTGTTCGTTCATACTGTCCGTGGAGCATTTGTAGTTTTTGTTTGTTTGTTTTTTTGTATTCTTTCTAAAAACTGGCTTAATTCTTTTAAGTGAATTGATTGGTATTTTTGACTGCCGCACACAGCTCCTGTGCATGGTTATTCTTCATACTTTTCTTGTGATTATGGACATGGATTACTAGCATCTGTACAAGTCAGTTGTTGTCCTAGTACCGTTTGTTGTTAGTAAGTCAACAACAGTGTTTGAAATAACCATCACTGCTAATGCTTTCTAGGACTTTTTTTCTTTTTAAGGGAGAGTTTTGAAATTACTTTGAATAATGGCCCACCAGAAATGTCGATGTCCTAATCCCTGGAACCTGTGAATGTGTTAGGTTACTTGGCAAAGAGGAATTAGAATTGTTGATGAAATAAAGTTGCTAATCACAGGACCTAGAGATGCTGGGATTATCCTGGAATATCCAGCTGGTCACAAGGGTCCTTCACAGTAGGAGAGGGACACAGAAATCAGGGCAATGTGACCAGAGAAGGACTAGACTTTTTGGCTTTGAAGATCGAAAGGAACTAGGAGCCAAGGACTGAAGACTTTTCCTCCAGAAGCTGGAAAAGACAAGGAAATGGATTCTCCCCTAAAGCTTCTGGGAAGGGGCACAGCCCTTCTGACACCGGGATTGTAGCTTTAGGGAGACCCATGTTGGGTTTCTGACCTACAGCAATGTAGGTAATACATTTATATTGTTTAAAGCCACTTAATTAGTGGTATTTTATCACAACAATAGAAAACTGATACATAGGGTTAAGGGAAATGAGGGGAGGGAGGTTTCAAATAGTAAATCAATACTTAAACTAGGGTCATTTACCCTGCAAACCCTTGAAGTATGGAAAGGCTGTAATTGCCATGTCTGAATGTTTGAAAATTTAATTCATTCCTTTGGAGCTTTAGTGGGTGACATCATGACTTTTTGATATTTTCATTATGAGGTTGGCACTGGAGCAAATTGCACACTGAGAGTGAGAACTGGGAACCTGTGGTGCGTTATTGGACCTATTCTAAGCCAGGGCTTGACTGTCTAGAATGTAGCTGACTCTCCAGGAACGTCAGGTCCGCCCCCAGGGACCAGAGCGCCACAGAGACCCTGTTCTTTTGTGTCTCCGGGACCGTGTTAGCACATCACTGAGCCGGTAAAGGAGGCTGGGCAAGGAGCCGGAGCGCTTGAGTCTGGTTAACTTTCTCATCTTTTCCGTTTTCTGTTGTATTTTTTATTTTACTTATTATCTCCCGATTCTCATATTGAAATTTTACATTTTCTGTCATTTTTAATTCCCAAGAACTAAGTTTTGATTTCTGAACGATGACCAAACTTTGGTCAGACTCTGCTGAAGTCTTTCTGAGGCTCTTGTCGCCGGCAGGAACCCCGCCAAGCCAGCGTCGTGAGAGTCCGGCGGCCCCCAGCGCTCGATGCTCCGTGCGGTTCCTCAGCCTCCTGCCTTCCACACCTAACACATGTCCTCGTGGTAGCTGTCTCGGATTTCTGCCTGCCGACTCCCCCAGTCCAGCCCGTTGGCCACGAGTCCGGAGCTGTCCTTCATACTCAGACTTGAGCTCAGCTTCTCCCCTTCCTGGGATAGTCCTGAACCCCTGTTGCCGACGTCGTGAACAAAGTCTTCCCTGCAGCGCAGTTTCTCTCGGACAATCCGTCTTTTATATACACTCTTTCTCATATTTCTTTCAGTTCAGTGTCTCCTTTTTTTTTTTTTAAAGATTTTATTTATTTATTTGACAGAGATCACATGTAGGCAGAGAGGCAGGCAGAGAGAGGGGGAAGCAGGCTCGCCGCTGAGCAGAGAGCCCGATGCGGGGCTCCATCCCAGGACTCTGAGATCATGACCTGAGCTGAAGGCAGAGGCTTTAACCCACTGAGCCACCCAGGCGCCCCTCAGTGTCTATTTTTATCAGTCAGAGAGCATTAGTGACGGGTTTTTTTTAAAGACACCTGGGTGGCTCAGTCGTTAAGCGTCTGCCTTCGGCTCAGGTCATGATCCTGGGTTCGAGCCCCACATCGGGCTCTCTGCTTGGCGGGGAGCCTGCTTCTCCCTTTCCTGCTCCCCCTGCTTGTGTTCCCTCTTCTCTCTCTCTGCATCTCTCTCTGTCAAACAAATAAGTAAAATCTTAAAAAAAAAAAAAAACCCTTTGCTCTGTATTTTTTCTATAAATTTTGAGATTTTTTTTTTGAAAAATATTTTTCTGTTTTTCATATTGAAGAGTGAGGCACTAAAATTCCGATGGGAAGTCCTCTGCATGATTGGTGATGTGAAGGGCTTTAGTGTAGGGTGACGGGCCATTTCATTGCCCCGCCCCGTCCTGCAGCCCCCCGTGGACACCGTGGCTCCTTTGTCTGGGGGTGGCATTTGTCCAGAGAGAAATTTCCCAAACTCTTGCCTGCTGGGAGAGAGAGAAGTATAAATCCAGCTGTGTGAGTTCTGGAAGTGAAGGTGAATGAGAAGCTGAGAATCTCATCTTTCAATATACGGTTTTTCTGTACCTCACCTGTTTTTGTGTCAGATCCCTTATTCTCGGTGTCCCTGGTGACCCCTAGTTCACAACCTCCCAGATGGAGAGTGTCCTTAGGGTGGGGAGGTGATGGAGAGAATCCCGCAGTCCCAGGCAGACTCCTGGCCAGTCTTCCCGTTTTAACCCTGCCCAATTCCCCACTCTTTTGGAGGTACTTAGAACCTCTAATTACCGAGTCTTTTCAACATTCTGAGGAAGTAATTGGTTCCTTGGTTTCTTTCCTACCAGGTTAGGGTTAAAGATTCCTCACATCTGCTAAGTCAGTACCATTCGTCTATCTGGTTTCCATTCTCCAATATTTTGTTTCTGTCTTTTCTTAAAAAATATTTTTTTTTGACGTTCCTAAAGGTGGAGTATGAGAAGGTGTTCAGTGCATCATGTTTAACTGGAAGTAAATGCATGCATTTGAGAAAGGTTTTCAAGATATTAGCTAATTATCTCCTGGTTTCCTCTCAGTCAGCAAGAAATTCAATTCATGTTAACATCCCAGTCCCTCCCGACAAACTCAGAATTAATAAATGGTGATGAAACTATTGATTTAGTATGTAAATAGGTGCACTATGTTTGCTTGACACTTTTTAAAAAGGTATGAAGCAGCACTGTATTAAATAAATCCAATTTAACGAAAATAATTCAGAATGGAGAATAAATTACGTAAGTGGAAACTACCTCGCCTGCCGTATTGCATTAGAGCTGAGGGTGATCTCAGTAATCACTTAACAATAGGGGTCCATATTGATTTTCACTGCTAATTTTGTCAGGGATGTGCCCCCAAGTTAGAATTTTAGATTTAATTCTGTGTAATCTGAAAGTACTCCCTGAACTCTGAGTTGTAATTTAAGCAGAAAAAAAAAATTACAAAACACAGCAGAACAACAGATCTGACTAGCTTATCCCACCACATGCAATGATGAAGAACTTTCCCATCATCTTTAATCATGGCAGGATCTGGCCTTGTCCTTTGGACCAGTCCTAGTGGAATAAAGCTCCCAACCAACTCAAAATTAATTAATAACCCCAAACTGTTCCACGGAACTAAGCCGTTAAGATCGGCTACTTCCCCTGTTTGTCCAGGGCATTTGAATGAAAACTAAAACCTGACCAGGACTGGAGGAGAAGAAAGAAGAGTCAGGAGTAAGTAGGGAGGGACGCAACGAATTCCTGTTCGGCACACTCCGGCCTCCTCTTTCTCTGGACTAATGCCCTAAATCTCTGCTCTCCTCTAGGGACGACGGGAACGAACACTGATGCCAGGAATGACTCTTGGGTCAACCTCGGTCACATGCTTCATTTACATAAATTAAATTTGGTCGCGGCTGAGATTTTGAGAAATGTTTTAGGTTATTATTGATCAGCTCAGCTACCCAAAGGACTCTGTTTATGGGTCCCGAAGTGTCGAATGAATAGTACATTTTCTTGGATGTCTGGATCCAACACCGGGTTTAAAATACCTCGTTAGCAGATAGATACGGATTTCTGGCTGTCTGGGAGATCTAGAGGATTAGCTGAATTGACTCCCACTTCGCTTCATTCCAGACTCATGTTATAATATTCCAGAACCTTCCCAAATTTGAAAAAATGCTTCTTATTGAAATCACAGTTCAATGGCTTAATGCCAGGTGGTAAGGAAAACAGTTTCCAAGGAATCTTCTGGCACACTTATGTTTTAATGACTCAGATAACCTTTCAAAATATCCTTTCAGTAAACCTCTTTTACCTGTCAAATAAGATTTGTGTTCAGATACTCTTTTAACAAAGCCAAAACGTTTTCCATACAAGGGAAGATGGGTTTTCATGCTATGTCTTTAGCTTCAATACCATGGAAGAGACTTAAATTTTTTTTCTCAAACTACCTTTGCTAAATATCTGGCTAGACTATTGTATTGTTAATATTTCAGTCTGTAAGTATGTGTTAATTAAATGTCTTAACAAGCCCCAGGCTACAGAAAACATGTTTTCTTCTTTAATTTTATGGAAGCACCTACCCCAATGCCTGTCTCATGGTAGATGCCTAATGAATGTTTTTGGACTTCAGTACTTGTTAAATTTGTGGACCACCCACTTAAAATAAAAGCTCTTCAGAAATAAAATATTAAATGAGACTTAAGCCTTTTAGGCAATTGAAGATGAAAAAATGTTTAAATCATAATGTAAATAAAGTAAATAAGTAAATTAACTATGACCTACCCATAGGCAGAGTTGATATTTAATTAGTATCAGACAAAAATATAAACTGCTCTGAGCACGTCCTCCTCTGGGTGCCCCCAGCACCCTATAATACAGCAATTGAAGAATCAAAGTCTGGAAGACTGGGGTTGTGGGGATCGGATGGGGGTGTGGGGGTGTCTTCAGGGTTTACAGTCGATTCTGATCAGTCCATGTCTGGGATACAGTTAGTAAGTTCTTGGCTACAGGCTTCTCTACTCACCAGGTGCTTTTTGTTTAGGGAATGCAAATAAATTTCAGTATTAGCTGGATGCAGATTTTTATCAGTAAGCAAGGAAGTTCTTTTTGGGGGGAGTGTGTGAGGACACAGCATTTCTCATTCTCTCTTTGAGGGAAATTTCATTGTCTTGCAAAATGCTGCATGGTACAAAGTCGTGCCTATTTCTTTGGTGTAGGACTTTTCAGAGCCTTTACTATGTGGTTTTCCATGTTAAATCTCGCGGGAAGGGGTATCTCTCTTTCCCAAACTTATTTTACTAAGGAACCCTTTTTTCCCCTGTGGAACACCGATTGGTTTCCACTGACACAATGTGTACTAAAGTCCTCAGTACCTAGAATAGCCTTCTTCTCCTCACATATGCTAAAAAAGCAGCACTGTTCCCTCTTTGGATGATCAGTTTCCTGGCAAGGCAGAAGAAAGGTTAGATTTGACTGCTGGTTTAGTCAGGCCAGGCTAGGTCGAGTCCTGTTACAGGAACGCCGGACCCCGAGTCCCAGTGGCTGAACAGAGCAGTCGCTCGTGCGCGAGTGCTGGGGTTGGAGACACTGTCCTTCTTCCAGTGGTGGCCCCAAACCAGGGACGCTGCTTTTTCTTTATGTCAGGGAGCAGAGGGAGCGTTTGGCGAGCTCTGCTGTCTGTACCAAGACCGTATTGCGAAAGTCAGGATTATGTAGTTTTATATGTGAATTGTCCACTTTTATTTTGATAAATGAGTAAGAAGCTACATGTTGTCACCTTCCTCCACAAGCGGATTTTACCACTGCAGAGTTGCCACTGCAAGAGTCACTAGCTTTCTTAGCTACCCTCAGAGTGTACACCATTTCCACCATTACGTGTTTAGGCGTTTAGCCCAAGTGTTTAAATATTCAACCTGTGCTGTACACATACTGCATTGAGGGTTTGGTTTTCAGCAACCTGGGATCGAGTCCCACATCAGGCTCTGTGCTCCGCGGGAAGCCTGCTTCTCTCTCTGCCTCTGCCTGCTTGTGTGCAAGCTCTCTCTGACAAATAAATAAATAAAATCTTAAAAAAAAGATTTTATTTATTTATTTGACAGAGAGATCACAAGTAGGCAGAGAGGCAGGCAGAGAGAAAGGGGGATGGGGGGAAGCAGGCTCCCCGCGGAGCAGAGAGCCGGATGTGGGGCTCAATCCCAGGACCCTGAGATCATGACCTGAGCCAAAGGCAGAGGCTTAACCTGCTGAGCCACCCAGGCGCCCCTCGAAATATACATATATTTTTCATCTAGGCATATGAGTAGTGTTAGAATTTTATTTGGAAAGAAATAAAAGAAATAAAAGAAAAATAAAAAAAAATAAAAGAAGTGTTCTCCGAGGAAGCTCTTTTTGGATAGGGTTGAAGGCAGCGTTCTTCATTTTTATCTGACATTCAATTCCAGGTGAAAATCAAGGGAACTGCGCTGTATTTTAACTGCAGAACTGTGCATATATATGTCTGAGGAACTTTTCGAAACAGAAAATGGTCACCGGCGCCTCGGGGCCGTGCGTTGCAGGTGCGCTCTTCTGCAAGCGCATTCCCCGCACCTGCGTTCCGACCGAGATACAACAAGGCCGTTCTTTTCCTCGATTTGCATATCAGAGACGCTGTCTTTCCCCCTCTCCCTAGTGCCTGCTGCGGCCTCTACCTGGGATCGCGCAGATTCTGGCTTAAACCTCTTTATTCTTGTCTGCAAGTGCACAGAATGCTGGGCTTCCCTCTGCCAGTAAATGGTCACGGATTTCAGCTTTCACCGAGACGTTTGGAAACCGCGACTTCCACAGTACGTGTGCCGCACAGTGAAAACGGCCACCCCGCCCCCACGGTGTGAAAATGTAAATAAAATAGGAGTCCTGTAAGTATGTGGAGGCCAAATCTTAACACAAAGGTGTGTTTTGGGGCGTCCTAATTATTTTAATTTAAAATCATTTTACGATTTTCCAAGCTGGATATAAAGGACAATCTTGTCGATGAGGGTGCTTGGGATAATCAAGGGAAGGCTCTTGGAAACGGTTTAATTTGTCCGTCAGCTATCCAAGGCTATACAACATTTCCACAAATCAAAGCCATCCATGGAGAAATAGCAAAGAGGACAAGCCAGCCGCGGACACCAGAAGCCTGTGTCCTTCCTGCCCTTTCATTCGAGGCCAGTTTCATGCTATATAAAGCTTCCTTGTCATCGATGAGCATTTATTTCCGTCTCGTCCGGTGTACAGGGCTTTTTCATGCGCTAGGCATAAGGGGTCTCGACTTCTTGTCTAAAATAACTGAGAATCTATTTCTGTTTACAAGAGGAACGCAGTGTCACGGGTGTGCAGAAAGACTCTTGAGAAACCGGTCAGGCCCGGGCTTAGGGCTGCAGTCACGGAGGGAGGAGAGGCAGGGCCGCAGGAGGGGCCCATGGGGCCGGGGCCTTTGTAAAGAGCAGAGGTATTTCAGTAACGAGCAATGACCTTGAGGATAAGGTCACTGAAACCTCACACCCCAGTTTCGCTTCTCCAGGCAAAGAAACCTTGGCCTTATTCCTTTATCCGCGTCTTCCTCATTCCCTCCGAGGGACGTTGCTCACTCCCCGCCACCGGGCAGTGCGCGTCCGCCTCCTGCCTTTACCAAGACACGTTTTACGGAGCTTCTCACCCCCGTGCTATTTATTCCGTGACAGTGAGGGCGGGCTTTCCTGCTCCAGATGCCCAGGGAGGCCCTTCCTCATTTCGTATTCCTGAGTCACACGGGCCCTGAACCTGGGTGCTGACCTGGGGCGGTGGCACCTCACATCTGGGCAATGCGTCTTTCAAGTGAGGAGCCTCTTCTGGTCAATACTGAATCAATTTTCTCCAGAGCCTAATTGAACGGCTCCCTCAGACAAATGTGTCACGGGGGAAAGGGGAAAGCCTTGATATGCAGATCGGGATCAAAACCCCAGAGAAAGCGGTTTTAAAAATATATATCCCTCCTGAGAAGTAGCCTCTGTAGTGAAGGCAGTGCTCGTTATTTGCTGGGCAAAATGAACATTAATCAATCTGTTTGCATCCTTCTTTTTATTTGTACTACTTTTTCCTGGAACTTGATCCCTGCAGAGAGAGAGAGAGAGAGAAAGACTCAAAGTCCAGAATGAGACGAGCATGAGAAATTTCTTGCTTTAAAATTTTGGTTATGTAGCTTTCTTTTCTCAAAATGACAAATGCCTTCCATTTACCAACTTACAGTGATGTTTAAATCACTTGATATCCTTAATAGTCATAAAATACAGCTCTTTTCCCAGGATGAGCTTGTTTTTTTCTCCGTGTTCTCTTAGGGGCTTACGGGAAGAAATGGGCAGGAAACTGCGGTGAGAGCTCAGCATCTATCAGCTTCTTTTTTTTTTTTTTTTTTTTTTTTTTTGTTAAATTTATTTGACAGACAGATCACAAGTAGGCAGAGAGGCAGGCAGAGAGAGAGGAGGAGGCAGGCTCCCTGCTGAGCAGAGAGCCCGATGCGGGACTTGATCCCAGGACCCTGAGATCATGACCTGGGCTGAAGACAGAGGCTTTAACCACTGAGCCACCCAGGCGCCCCTCAGCTTCTTTCTAATAGTCCTTATTCCCGCCCCATGAGAAGTCATGATCCTGATCTACAGAGGAGGAAACTCAGAGAGTTTGGGTAACTTGCCACAGGTAGTTTAGTTGCTTATCTGTGTGAACCAGACTCTGGTGTCTCCAGGGCCAATGCTTCTTTTCCTATGGGGTTAGATTTTGATATCACTTTTTAAAGTGGTATCTTGGGGACAGTTCCTTTTAGTCATCTTTCTACCAGAATGACGCAAGAATGTACACATACTCTGTGTATGAGTTTCCCGCTGCTGCTGTAACACATTGCCATGAACTTAGTGGCTTTGACCAAAACAGATTTATTATGTTTCAGTTCTGGAGTCAAAAGTCCAAAAACGTATCTCACTGGGCTAAAATCAAGGAGCCAGCAGGCTTGCATTCCTTTCTGGACTCCGAAAGAGAACGCGATCTCCTGCCTCTTCGAGGTCTAGAAGCTGCCCTTATGCCTTGGCACGTGGCTCCTTCCTTCATCTTCACAGCCAGCAGTGGTCACGTTGGATCATTCTGACTTCTGCTTTTGTCACTGCTGTGATTGCATTGGGCCCTACTGAATAATCCAGGATAATCTTCCCATCTCCGGGTCAACTGATTAGCAATCTTAATTCCATCAGCAACTTTAATTCCCCTTTGCTGTGTAACCTGATGGTAGTCCCAGATTCAGGACAGTGGACCATGGACTTCTTTGGGAGACCATTGTTCTGACAACCGTATGAAGTCTTTTCACATACTAACTTGCTTGTGAGAGACCCAGGATCTGAAGTGGGATTGCCCAATTTAAGTCTTAACCCCTTGCTTTCTTACTGTATGATTTGGGGCAAGTCAATTATGTTCTGTATGCCTGGGCATCCCCATCTATAAAACAAGAACAGAAATTTGTTCTGGAGACTGAGATATTGTATACAGAGTGCTCAATACGTGCCAGCATACTGCATACAGTAGACGTCCAATAAATGTTGGCTATGTCTATTTACAGCACATCATATGCACACATGGTGCTTTGTGTGGCACAAAGGTTTCACAGGTGTTGTTTGTTAGATTTCAAACCATGCTGTGGCACGTATTGTTAATAGATTTCCAGGTTATAGTGAACTTTATTTTATTGTTTTTTAAAGATTTATTTGTTTATTTTAGAAAGACAGACAGACGGACGAGGGGGAGGAGCAGCGCGAGAGGGAGAGAGAGGATCTCAGGCAGACGCAGTGCTGAGCGAGAAGCCAGATTCGGGACTCGATCTCACGACCCTGAGATCATGTCCTGAGCACAAATCAAGAGTGGGACACTTAACTGACTGAGCCACACAGGTGCAGCTACTGTGAAATATTTTAAGTCAATGCTATAGGGGCATCTGGGTGGCTCAGTGGTTAGGCATCTGCCTTCAGCTCACGTCATGATCCGAGGGTCCTGGGATTGAGCCTCCAGGGTCCCTGCTCAGCGGGAAGCCTGCTTCTCCCTCTCCCACTCCCTCTGCTTGTGTTCCCTCTCTCGCTGTCTCTCTGTCAAATAAATAAATAAAATCTTTAAGAAAATAAAAAAAAATAAGTCAAAGCTGTGATTGTTTAAAAAAATGTGGCTTAACGGCAACTTAAGGGGGAAATCCACCATATTAATACCTTGTCATAATTATTTAATTTTTAAGTATGTGCAGCTTGTTACCTTTGCACATTCTACAGTTATTTGCCGGCTTCTAGAGAGCAGGGACAGGGTTTGCTCCTTCTGTAGACACTGGACATCATTCGGATGTTCGGAGTTCAAGGAAATGCCTGAAGGGATCCCCGGAGGCCAGCACAGCGAGACTGAGGGCTCGGGCTGGGACGTGACGTTTTGCATCCTCTCACTTCTTCTGCTCCATTGAACGTCTCCTCCTGGGTCCCCTAACCGTGATGTGTTCAGATCTTTTCAGCGAGGCGAGGACACGGCAACTTAGTAAGAGCTGACTTGATCAATTCAGCGAATTTGGCTTTAGCCGTGTGCGAGGAACAGAAAACTAGTCTCAAATGGGCTGAATCGCTGAGGTGTTTATTAGGTCATGTAACTGAGAAGTTCCAGTTAGGTCGGGCTTCAGGTCAGGCTGGAGCCAGTGGTTCACTGATACCATCATTTTGTCTCAAACTTTCTCTTCTCTGTTTTTGTTAGGACTGTTTTAGCCTAAGATTGGCCTCCATTTGTGGTCGTAAGAGCTGCCAGCAGCTTCTAGGGACTCCTTGCTTCCTTGCTCGTGTCCTGCGGGAGGAGACAGTACAACTCTCCGTGGTAGCCCCTCAGAAGCCTTCGAGAAGCAGTTCTCCGTCTCATCGGCATGGATGGGATCTCAGCCTCTGGTGTCATCCCTGAACGGACCCTAGCGGCCGTGAGAGATGGCGTACGCCAGTGCACGCTGAGGAGAGGAGGCTTCTGAGGAGCCAGACACAGCGCGTGTGAAAACAGCTCAGTGTATCTGGGGGCATGAAGGAAGAAAGTCTTCTGGGGAACGAGATCTGGCTGAGTTGGGGGCCCCAGTCCCTTATACCTTCACGAGCAGCTCTCTTTAGTGATAGTTCTTGCACACCATCGCATTAATCCACGGGCATTTCCTAAAGGTGTTGTTGCGGAGATCTGCTTTTAAAGTGCTAAATACCTCGTTTATTTATGTACAAGGATTTTTCAAACATACTCATGACAGCTGCCCTTCTAAGCGCTGGGGATTCAGAAGTGAACAAAACACTTAACTCCAGTCTTCCCCTAAAGTTTTGAAACTTACCACCCAATAGAGCCTCTGAACTGCCAGGACCCTTGGTTAGTTTCATGGGTTAATTCCCATCAGATTCTCATATGTTTATTATTGTGTCAAGAAAGTTAAGTCTTCGTATCTGTACTTAAGTAGAAAGAAACCACTCACTTATCTCAGAGGGAGCAGTTTTGGAAAGGACTCAAGTAATCTGGATGAAAGGTGCGTAAACAGTAACGGAGATTGACATAATTTAAACTTCTTGAGTTAAAGTCATAAACACAGGGTGGTTGGGAGATGGGACAAAGTGGTTGGGAGTGGCCTGTGGAAGGAGCTGGTAGCCTGAAGTGCGTCGCATGGGGGCCTGGTGTGAACTGAATTGAAAATGGTTTGAAGCCACGCAGTTGCATCACAGTTCGTGACCTCTATTGGGAGGCCCTAGAGGGGAACCTGGGATCGAATCTGTCAGCTAAATTCCTATTTTTTCTGCAAGAAGTAGGTCCTCTGGGTCATCCTGAGAGCTTCTACTGATGATGAACTTCACATTTTAACTGCTTTCTCTCTAAATAACTGTCCCGAGGGTAAAAGTTACGGCTCCCACGGTGCATACGGAACTTACTTAAGCCGCGAACCGGCTTCCTGTGGTCAGTACAGGAAACCCCTTGGGGCAAGAGTCTAGGCTGGGGCCAGGACTGGAGGTGAACCAAGTCCCTTGAGCTGTATCCGCCCCTGTGGTTGCCATTTTCTCTCCCTTTTGTAGCGTTTCAGTGCTAGAGGAACAAAGGAAGCCTAATTATATGGAAACACATTTGGTGTTATAATCGAATAAATTTCAAAGAAAAGTAAGATGACTGACATTAACGGTATTTTTAGCAGTTGTTATACATATGCCAATTAGTCCTGGTGCTACTTTCTGCCACTTACTCTAGTTAGTATTACTTTGACATAGCTGGACTGCTCTTGCATTTCCCCTTTGCTTTGCTGGTTTTCAGGATCCATAAGTAGCGGTAAGGCTTGCTGGGATCCTTGAAGGGGACCTCTGAGACACTGTCCTCCACCTTGCCTCAGGGCTAAGAGAAGGTGAGAAGTCAGACAACAGAGTGAAACAGATGAGAGTTCAAAATACTGCCTTTGTTATTCGTAAGTGCTCAGTTGGAGGATGTATTTAATCATACTTCCCCACTCAGTTATCGGCTCTGCTGGACCAAGGCTGCCTCTCTGTGAGTGGGGGAGGGGACTTGAGATGGGGGATTTTAGGGGATGACTTGGGGCTGCCTTGGAGAAACAGCCCAAACAAACCCCATGAGAAGAAAGAGAAGAGTTGAACTGAACATGTCCCCCTTATTCCTCCAAATTCATCCGTCACACAGGTCCCTCCCACAGATAGGTCACGGGTGTTAACACTAGATGAGCTCCTGTCATCAGGAGTGAGTGTTTCTTTTAACTGCATAAACAGTTTTTCTAGATGTTTTATGCAGTTTAATTCCCTATTTGTATACTGACTCAGTTCTACCTCAGCAGAGATAAGGTCTTGGATCCACAACAACCATGGTTCTTCTTTTCTTCTCTCATCCCCTCTTCTGCCTCATCCTTATCCTCATAGACTAAGTCTGGCCTCTGGGCTCTGGCTTCTCGAGGTCCTCCTCCACATTATTTACATTATGTAATTATATTAAGTCTCATCTTTAGTCCTACTCGGTAGGTTTGTAACTTGTCATGTACCAGTCATTTTATTTTCCTTATCCTGTTTGAGCCACAACAAGCCAGGGGAAGAAGGCATTCTCATTTCTAGAGGCAGAAACTCTCAGAGAGGGTAATTCATCTAAGGCTAAGGAGAGACTGAGCAGTGAAAAGAGGGTTCAGACATGCGTCTCTGCACTCTGAAGCTGAGAGAGATTGGGAGCCCCACGTCGTAGCTGTAGTGATGAGTAGGTTTGAATTGGGGATGAAATGAATCCCCCTGCCCTTCCAGATGAAACGGGTAAGTTCACAGAAGTCTCTGGTAGAGGCCGGGAGGGGACGAGCACAGCTGGACACCGAACTCTCTGAAAAGGTGGAGGGACAGTAAGAGAAAACTAACTTACATTTCTTTTTTAAATGACAATAAATTTTTTTTAGATTGTATTTATTTTGGAAAGAGAGAGAGACAATGAGAGAGAGAGAGAGCATGAGGAAGGGGAGGGTCAGAGGGAGAAGCAGACTCCCTGTTGAGCATGGAGCCCAATGTGGGTCTCAATCCCAGGACTCCAGGATCATGACCTGAACCGAAGGCAGTGGCTTCACCTGCTGGGCCATGTAGGCGCCCCCTAACTTACATTTTTATTATTTTTTATTAATTTTTTAAATAAACATATAATGTATTATTAGCCCCAGAGGTACAGCTCTGTGAATCATCAGGCTTATACACTTCACAGCACTCACCATAGCACATCACCCAACCACCCTCTCCCTCCCCCCCTCCCCCCAGCAACCCTTAGTTTGTTTTGTGAGATTAAGAGTCTCTTATGGTTTGTCCTTAACTTACATTTAAAAAAAAAAGAATTTAAGTCCTCTCTACACCCGATGTGGAGCTTGAACTCACAACCCTGAGATTAAGAGTTGCACACACCGCCGACCGAGCCAGCCAGGCGCCCCACTTACATTTTTAATATAGGCATCTATCCTCCTAGTCTGATTTTACAGGGACAGACGTTAAAGCTGGGCAGGCTTTAGAGTTAATTTTTCTAGCTTTCCTGCAAACATGGATTTGAGAAAGGCTTTGCTTTCCTTTGGGTGGGAGCCCTGGGGTAGAGAGAAGGTCAGGTGTGTGTCTAGTTGAGCAGTTTACTGACCTACTGTCCTCAGACAGGCACCTGTTCTCAGTTGTTGGCCGCCAGAGGGGTCCTTTCTCCTAAGACATCTCTTCCCTTTCCTCCTCTCTTCTTTAGTCCAGGAAGCTGGCAGGAGGGGAGTGTGTGACAACCTGCTCTGCTAAGAACTCTTATGGCTCCATGGCCAACAAGAGCTTCTCTGTTGTTGACGGAGGAGAAAGAAAAGAAAGTGTGTACTCAATTTTTTTTCTTGGGGGGCGGGTGGTTGTGCCCATGCGTACCAGTTTCTGAGGACCCCTGGTTTCTTGACCATCTTTGTCTCTAGAGCAAAATGTTTTCCTTCATTTTCTTCTTGGTGGATAATGCCATAAACCTTGTCTTACTTTCTTCTGTGGAAGTGGTGTGTGCCCCTACCCCAAACCTCTAATCTAAACATGAGGACGACCAGTCAGACGCCATCTACCTATAGCCGTGTGCTAGGAACAGTCATCAGGTCTGCTGCCTCACGTGCACAACAACTTGCTTTTGACTTCAAGAGAAGCTTGCAAACGTTAAAGCTCAGGGACGGTGTGCTGGTGCGTTTATAATGACTAGTTTTCTTTTTTCTCACTTATCTGGATACCTAGTAAGAGTAATGAGTATCTCACCCAGAATGATGGGCAAAACCCTAGGCCTGTGGTGTGTGAATGACTAATGAGTAAATATTTGGCTGAGGCTTGGGGGATCTAACTGGGATTTACTGGCCTATTATGTGGTATGGTACCGAGTTATGCTGCAAAATCCTTAGTTCTAAGAAGGGTGGCAAAAAGAGATTTTAGAACATTATTCATAATGTTTCTTAAATATTTAGGGTTTCTCATAGCAGGCTGTCTTATTGCCAAATTCTGGTACATTGTTAATTCTTATTGGCCTTTTAGATTTACTCATTCCTCCTACTAATACTAAAAAACAAAATAAATGAAAAAAAAAAGGCAATAAAAATCCATTCTTTTCATTTCCACGCTGCTGAAGGAGACTATACAGTAAGTACTCTAGGAGATTTAACTTGATTTTAAATTCTATCAATAAATGTGAAAAAGGAAAAAAAAACATGTTTGATTGATTTCTCTCACTTTGCATCCATCTCCTTTGCAAACAAACTGGAAACAATGACACAGTTCTATTCCATTGATTTCTTTCTTGGTTGGGATAGTGAGGGAGTCCATCAGTCATTTCTTTAAATTGTGTCTTTGAGATATTTGTGTTGTTCCTGGAGTAGTTAAGAATTTTGTCCTTGAACTGATTGCCAAGCAGGGACTCATTTACAGACTTCAGTAGAAATATGTAACCCACATATCCTTGAGTTTGGCAAGACCACTGAAAAAGTGCTCACAGGTTGTATACAATCTGTTTTCCTATAGGGCACCTTAGTGCCATGTCATAGATTGAAATGGGCAAGGTGATTCTGGCCGAGAACATAGAGACTGTTAAATTGGCCGGTGATGGAGAAATTAGGTTTATGTTTAGCTTGAAGTTCACCAAAAGTAGTTTGTCTCAATTTTCTTCTTGTAATTGCAAAGAGTTATTTGTGGTCAGCAAAAGTTGGGGGAAAATCCTTTACGTGGCAAAAGATACCCTCATCACCTTTTCTATTGATAATAACTCATAGGTTTTGAAAACTAGCAATAGGCTACCATTGTGCTAAATGCAGTGGGATACTGGGAAATGTTAAACAGTCACTCGCGAAAACAAACAAACAAACCAACAAACCAAAAACCCAAAACCAAACCAAAGCAAACCAAACACCCAAACAATTTTCACTTTTGGCATCTGCCAATTTTCTGTGATGTAAATATTTTTCCTGTGGCCAGTTGCAAGCCATGGACGTGATGTTGCTGAAAGGGGAATAGGGAAGAAACGCTGCCTGTCAGCTCTCAGGAGCTAGTAGGAGTGAAATTCAGCCTATCACGGGGCAGTATTTTATTCGTACTGAACTCTCAAAACGACTCTGTGGTTTAGGTGTTGTACGAGTCTCATTTCACAGTTGAGAGCACCAGAGCACCCAGAGGTGAGTTAACTCACCCGTGTTGCCCGGCTGGTGACTGGGATAGCCGGGCTGTGCTCAGGACAGTCTGGCTGCACAGCCCGTGCCCTTCCCCACAGCCCCGTGTTACCGACAGCCCATGTAGCAGTTCCATCTCCAGGGCAGAAACTTGGTGCGGAGTATTGTTTGGGAATACGAGGTTGTTGAGCGTAAGATTATCAAGTGGAAGACACTGCATTGATCAATAGATCTGTGTCTGTGAAGTTCATCTCTGTGTTACTGAGGGTAGTGGCTATGAGAGACCATCAGTTGGCGGCTAAACTAGTGCCCACCTGGGAAATATCTTTAAGAGAAGTGAAAACTATCCCACCCCAGGTGTTTGGGTAGAAAGATGGAGGATGGGGAGACCCTGTGGACGGATGGTGACAACAGGGTAGGGCTCTGCCAGCAGGGACTGATGATGTCTGCCCCACTGGCTGGGCACAGGGTGTGTACAGATTAGGTCACAGTCACAGTGCTGATGGTGGCATTAGACTGGCTCGCATGCACGTGGGAGAGCGTCTCCGTCTTCCTATTTTGAATACATTTAATTTCATCAGTAGTAACCCATTTTTAGCATCTGTTATGCCAATTAAAAGCCACTGATTTCACAGTGAAAACCACTTTCAACATTAAGCGAATTGTGAAAACCTCTGGTGTTGGTCAGAAGCAAGGATAGCTGAAGGCTTGTTGTTGCCCCAGAGTAAGGAGACGGAGGTCGACAAGCCCCGGAGTGTGAGTGTCCACGCAGGGCCGCTGGACTGACTTACTGTGTGGTTTAAGCCGACAGTAGAGGGTAGCCTGCTGGCACCAGACGGGAGTTGTGCGGGACGTAGCCTTTGCCCCGGGATACTTAAGTATTCTGAATGCTCTTTGTGATCCCAGGACGTCATGACTCCTTCCCTCTCAAGAGTGTCTCCATGATTACAGAGACAAAACCACAGCTTTCTTTTCTTGGTGGTGGAAGATCACAGACAAGGGCAGAATGTGCTGTTGTAAATAGACATGAAGGCAGACCATCGGGTTTGATAGAAATGCACTGGCAGTCACGGTGATGGGTGAAACCATAGAACTTCCTAAAGGGGTAGATATCCATTTTTTTGGGCATGTGAACTTTTCTTCCCTAAAAAATGAACTGAAAAAAAAATGCTAGAAAAATGCAGAAAATAACCCCCCAGAAGCCTCTGTGTAGTTCCATGTTTTTCATTTCTTTGAAATTCAGTAAATACTGCTTATGATTTAAAGACCAAATGAAATGCACAGTAACAGGAAACTCTGCCTACCACTGAGTCTGTTGTTTTTTCCTAGTGATTTTGTGTGTAAATTCAGACAAATTGATGGCTTGTCCCATTAAGATGAAAAAGAAAAATAAAGAGAACAGACAATTACCCTTCCTAACCAACCTGCAAAATAAAATATTTATAGAAACTAGAGTTCTTAATTAGCCAGGGGCCATGGATAAATGAGTTTATGAAAGGCCACTTGAAAATTAGGATTGCAAACACATCTGAATTTTTACATTGTTTGGGGTAGATCCTAATGGGGATCTCAAATAATTCGATGATAAAAATCATTTCCTTAGGAGGTATTAGATGTGAGGTGATGATTTTGTTGATACCTGTGCCCTAGAGAAGGCTCAAAATTTGATGTGCAACGTTCGAAAGACAGATTTGAATGGGTGGATTGTTATCTTTCATGGTAGGCCGCTTATGCCTAGAATAATTCTACACTTTCTGGCTGTTACATCTTTGAGTATATTTCTCCTGTCTGCATTGTCTTGTCTTTGCTCTCTCCCTGACTTCCCCGGTGTGAACTATGGGGCGTGCGTGGGTGCTAAGTCTGGGATTTCTCCGACAGCAGGGAAGGGAAGTCAGGGAGGACACTTGGATTTGGATCTGGATCCATTCTGGGTCTCGGTGGTTGGTTTGGAAGGACAGATCCACCTGTAAGTGCTGGGAAGCAGGTAGAAGTAAAAGCAGGTACCCGGTGAGGAGGGCGATTAAAAGGTAATGGCCTATGAAACATGGGTAAGAAGGATGTGGCCCTCTTACCCGTCAGGCCTCCCCTTCCATGCCAGGATAGCCATCGTTAACTGATTGTGACATCCTTTTCTCTAGAAACTAGATGTGGCCTTGGACTTCTTTTCAACACAGTGTTCTAGGCAACAGTACATGTAAATGAATGAAATGTGTGCTCTAATTGGGTAACTCATCGGGGATAACAAGTCACAGATCAGGCACTGTCTGGAACAGCCGCCAAACAGGCCACGGACAACGTTGGAGCAGACTGTTAGCTGCTGGCTGGCCTGGACGCCAGTCCTTGGAAGAGTGACAAGCAAGGCACAAAGCACTCAGCTGTGAAGGACCCAGGCTGCGGGCAGGTCACCAAGATGGAGAACAGGACAGAATCCTAGAACTAGACGAGAAAGTGGGGACCTGTTATCAGGACTGGGGAACAAGGTCAACACTGAGTTCACTGCCAGGAGAGTGTCCTGTTGCTCCCCAGAACAATGGGACAGAAAGGGGAGACGGAAAAACAACCTCATCGGGCTCCTGGTGTATGCCAGGGACTAAGTGATTAAGTGATGCTTCACAGACCCGATCTGATTTCAGAGGCAACTTCTATAGTCCTTTCTACCTAAGAGGAGATTTATTCCTGGGCTGCCTCCAGGCCTAGCTAAGGAAGCCTAGGATCAGGCCATCACCTGCCACCTACTCTCATAACTTATCTTTTAAAGTCCCCAATGAGAAATAAAGCTCTTGAGGGAAGTCAAGGGACCTACTGCTTCTTTGTATTCTCCCCAGGGTCCTACTTGCCTTAGGTACTCAGTAAATATTTGTTAATCGATTGCTATGTCCTGGTACACACAGCACCTGCTTTAGAAGAAACGTATTTCTGGGGACGGTGTCTCAAAGCAGACCTCTGTGAGACCAGGTGCTGACTGTCCTCGCACTGTGGTCTTGTGTGGTCACCGAATGAATAGGTAACAGCAGTGAGAGATAAAGTCTGTGAGTGAGTGGTCAGAATTCACTCCGTGGGAAGCTCTCCACGTTGAGCCTCTATGGGAGGAAGAGTCTGGGCTGAGAACTGTGAAAACCAGAAAGGAAACACTGTCCTGAATTCTGATAACCTCCCTAGGCTGGGACTTTGCAAGTGCCAGGATATGTCCTCCACACCCCGTGTTCCCCTCAGGATACCTTTAGTGCCGAGATTCCTGTGTCTCTGAGTCCGCCCAAGGGAGTTTATGTTCACCAAACCGCTGTGTCTGGAAGATTTAAATTAAACCAGTATCAGTCCTCTGTTTCGCAGAATGAAGACTATGAAACTGCAGGGTGTCTGAGTCTGGATATCAACTGAGGTCTTGATCTCAGGGTCATGAGTTCAGGGCCCACACTGGGCTCCATGCAGGGTGTGAAACCCACTTAAAAAAACATACGATACCCTTTCTGTTAGGGCTGTCAGGTTAAGCTCGGGTTGGCAAAATAATTTGGGAAGAAACTTGTGTCCAAGTAAAAAGTGACTAATTCTAAAGACTGGCCCAATCGGCCTTTTTAGATACGGGCCGGCCCCCCGCAGATATCTGTGGTGGACGCTGAGACGTGCGGGTGGAACAACGTGGGCTTTGGGGCTAGGTTCCATTTTTATTTTGTCACTCTCTTATTTGGTAAGGTAATAAGTGTCTCCGAATCCTGGTTTCTTCATCTCTAAAATGAGGATAACAGTGGCTGTGCGCACAGTGTTTATAAGGATTTAAGAGAAGGCGCACAACTCCGCGGCACGAGTAGATGCCCAGCACAGTGTGGGTGTCATTACCAAACTTTGGTTTTTGGGAAGTAGGAGATGCACCCATTCGTAGGTGCTTTTATTCTTTTCAGACTTCTCCTTTATCAAACCAACAAAATGTAAAGTCATTGTGATGTTTCACTTTTTCTTTGGTATCGTTCTTCATTGGAGATGGAAATATTTGTCATTTATTATCTCGTCACTTGGGTAACACAGAGCGTAACACGTGTAAATGCAAAACCACGAAGTTCGCGCTCACAGAGCGTTTGATGCGGACCGGTAGGAAATTCGCGACGGAGGGACAGGGCACGGCGAGCCTCTGGCGCACACACGCTACTGAAAGGAGCAATTACGGTTCCGAAATGCAGATACTGGGGGTGTCTCCCTGCTGCAACCCCATCTCCCTCACGTTCCTCTTCCAGAATTACCGTTTCGGGTATTTCGTAGCTTTCAGTCATCGTTCCATCCAAGTGACGCACGTTTTTCGGCGTGGTCCCTTACATCTGTTGGGTGTGGGAGGCAGATCAGTGAGGCGTACCGGGCAGTTCTAACCCATTAACATCTTGGTACACACGCGCGAGCTGTGCACTGGGGTGGGACGGCGGGGCGAAGGGGCAGAGGGAGAGCGAATCCCAAGCAGGCTCCACGCCCAGCATGGAGCCCAGAGCAGGCTTGATCTGACGACCCTGAGACCGCGACCTGAGCTGAAATCGGGAGGCAGATGCTTAACTGATCGTGTCACCCAGGCACCCCGCGTTTTTAATTTAAAGAAAAACATAAAAGCAGAATAAAGGGGAGCTTGCTACGTTGTATGTATGTGTGTGTGGCCCTAGTCACTATAGAACGGCTTAATATTCTGCGAAAATGTTTTTACAAGCTCAGTTCCAGTTACCATAATCATGACAATAATTTTTCACACCCCAGCACCTATTAAATTAGCAACCAAGTTCTTTTCTTGAGCCATTATTCAAATGGATTCCGTCTGCATTCAAATTAATCTCAAGATCATAGAAATTAACAACGGGAAAGGCGCATTAAATCACCTAGTCCATTTGTTTGCTAGGGGAGAGAAGAACTGATCTTTACATCATAACCTCTGGTGCTTTGTCGAGTCTGTTTTAAATGCCTTTGTAAGTGTTATTCTGAGTCTGCGTGGTCAGCTCATCAAATTCCAGGGGAAATTCTTTTTCACGTCTACTGGAATATAAGCAGATGTTCTGATGCTTTACAATTTGCCAGGCTCAGAGCTGCTGGAATCAGGCAATGAATTTTCTAGAGGAGTGTGAGTGTGCAGGTGCGTGTGCGTGTGCGCGTGTGCGCAGGTGTGTGCGCGCGTGTGCGTGAGTGTGCAGGTGTGTGCGTGTGAGTGTGCAGGTGTGCGCGCGTGTGTGCGTGTGTGAGTGTGCGGGTGTGTGTGCGTGTGCGCGTGTGTGAGTGCGCAGGTGTGTGTGCGTGTGCGTGTGTGTGAGTGTGCAGGTGCGTGTGCGTGTGCGCGTGTGCGCAGGTGTGTGTGCGTGTGCGTGAGTGTGCAGGTGTGTGCGTGTGTGTGTGAGTGTGCAGGTGTGTGCGCGTGTGTGCGTGTGTG
>NW_019154105.1:1357700-1407188 GCF_002288905.1 Enhydra lutris kenyoni
GGCGTGTGTGCGTGTGTGTGAGTGTGCAGGTGTGTGTGCGTGTGCGCGTGTGCGCGTGCGCGCATGGAAGAGGGTTGGGTAGATCATGTGAGAGGGAGAGAAAGACAAAAAGAGGGCAGCCCGAGAAGGATGATCCATTTGATAATATTTGAGATCTGACCGTTGTTTGCCTTTACTTAGTAAAGCCCTGTGTGGCTTGGGGAATTGAAGGAAGAAATAGGCATGGTCACTCGGCCGGGGAGGCAATGAAAAATGTGGTGGGTCTGATGCCAGTTTGAGTGGTAATTAATGAAATATTGTGAGGTCAGTCATCTAAAAGCCAATGGAAAAATTCTTTAATTTAAGGTTATACTTTATTAATCTTACACATGTATAGTTTAACTTACAGGCTGTAGAGTAGAAGGTCTGAGTTTGGCATTCTTTTTTTTTTTTTTTTTTAAAGATTTTATTTATTTATTTATCTGACAGAAAGAGACCACGAGTAGGTGGAGAGGCAGGCAGAGAGAGACAGAGAGGGAAGCAGGCTCCCCGCCGAGCAGAGAGCCCGACGCGGGACTCGATCCCAGGACCCCGAGACCATGACCCGAGCCGAAGGCAGCGGCCCAACCCACTGAGCCACCCAGGCGCCCCAGTTTGGGCATTCTAATGTGAGCTGTTTCCTTTCTTTACAAACCCAGTGGCAGCATTCCGATTGATGACAGGTAGGAAGGTAGAACAGGCATCGATGTGCACCATCCAGCTCTAGAAACAGAGCATTATGAGTGCAGCGAATCCTTGGTCGCTGTTTTGTTGAACTCAGGTGAGATGGGAGGCCTGGATCAAACCTTTGTAAGTGTTAGAGCACAACGGAACTCAACCCGATTTTATGGTCTTACTGCAGTGTACTCATTATTCACACGAACACTTACTAGAAGCCAGAGAAGGAGTCGGGACACTAGAACGGACATGAAAAGCCTGAGACTCTTTCTCATGGAATATTTAAGCGTCATAAAGGACTTTGGATTCATTCGCCCTCTGTTGTGCTGCCCGAATTGCCACTGGGACATCCGGGACCAGCGTTTGTTCAAGTCCTTCTGTGGTGACAACGGTCGTCAGCATGCACGGCTTCAGTTCCAGTGGCTGGAAGGTCCTTATTCCTGTAGACCCAGACCCTGCATCCTCACCATGGCTGCCCATGGGTCCCACACTTAATCTCTTATGACAACTCTTCACACTTTAAAAAATAAATAAATTATTTATTTGAGAGAGAGAGAGCACAAGAGGGGAGAAGGTCAGAGGGAGAAGCAGACTCCTCGTGCAGCTGAGAGCCCAATGTGGGACTGATCACGGGACTTTAGGATCATGACCTGAGCTGAAGGCAGTTGCTTAACCAACTGAGCCACCGGGACACCTTCCTCATGTGTTTTAACACCTTGTTATTCCCCTTCCTTCAACCCTCTAGTGTTCCCAGGCCAGTTTCTTAAGCTAATTCACTCTTTCCCAGGCCCTGTAACCCACCCTGGCTGGTTCACCCATGACTGTCTTAAGTGGTGGCTCCAGGGAAACCTATCCTGCACAATCTTCCTGAAATAGATGCCTTCAGTGCCTAAGACATCACGGGGGCTTAACATACACCAGCTCCATAGCCTAGTCGCCCTGTGGCACGTCGATCTGGTACTGTAAACCTCAGCCTACACCAGCACGTTTTCCTCGGTATCTCCCATCTCACTCTTTTCTTGAATCTCAGTCCTCATTAGAAGAAACGGTGCAAACACCACCTTTGCTTCCAAGCCCTTCAATCTCTGAGGAACCGATCCATCTTTTTTGATAAGCCAAACACACAGCAAGAATCACTTCACGCCTTCCTCCCTTCCATCTTCTCGTCAAAGACAGGAAACCGGCTTGTATTTAACAGCTGGAGAATTCTCTCCGTGCCAGCTGAAGTGTACTGACTCTGCACTATGCCCCACTTACAGCGCCCTACTGTGACCTTCAGAAGACGTGGCCCCCATGTCACAGCCGCGGTGAGGTGTCTCTACTCAGGCTACTGGTTTAAGGGAGGTCCTCGTGCAAAGTAGGAAAGGCGACTCCCCACCCCTCATGGGCTCACAGACAAGCCCTCCCTGTCCCCGTCCTCTTGACTGCCCTATTCCCTCCTCCATGGCCACCTTTGTGGGCTCACACTCAGACAAGCCAGCAAGTCAGATGGCTGATGATAAAACTTTTGGAAACTCTTGCTGGTTAAGGGATGATGTTAGGAAAAGAAACAAATCAAATGCTAAGAATTACTTTCAGGGGAATGAGCCAAACGAATTTGTTCAATTTGGTCATGCCTGCCAACCAAACCCAGTTTGCTCAGACATGGACTATTTTACAGGGAAACATATTTCCAGAGCCCTTAAAGGATGAGGCAGGCTTACAATTTGAAAGTGGACTGGCTGTGGTTCCTACGGCTGTGGGGTCCACCAGTCCGGAACCACTAGCCCTGCCCCGTGTGTGGTGCTGCTCAGACAGAAGGCGGAGGAGCCAGCCCAGCAGGCTGCCTGCTGCTTGATGGTCCCAGCTCTCAAGGCCAGATACTCATTCGGAGATGAAAAGCTGAGCTCCTAAGGAAGTGGAGAGTGCTGGAAGAAAGAATTAGCACATCCCTCCTAGGGAGGCCAAATGTTAGATCAATCACGTCTTCCAGCCACTGCGGGGGGGCGGGGGAGGGATGAGATGCTAATTTATGCGCATCACCATCCGGAGACTGGGAAGCAAGTTCTGTAATCTGCCTGATGCCCGATGCTCGTGCGGGCGGAGCTGCCGCTCTGGTCATCTTTGGGCTGGGGTGGAGGGCAAACCCCGCCACTGCAGTGACCACCTATGGGATCAGCAGACCAGGCCCTATTTCCTAACTTTCTTTTCCCTCCCCTCACTCCCCACCGTTTCTTTCTTCCTTCTCCCTGTACAAGTCTGAGATGCTCTGGTGATAGGATAATAGGGAAAACTTTGCGTCCACTCAGAACAATTCGTGACTGACCGGAAATGCTTTCCTGCACCCTGCAAGGAACAGCGCGTGCGCAAGAAAGAAATTGGTTTATTTCATGTGGTTTTGAAGAGGCCATTTGGAACCATGGAAAATAACACCCAGCTTTGCAAACCTGGGAAGTTGACCTTGCAGTTTGTTTATGACTTTTTTTTCCTCGTCAAGAAAAGCCTATCGTCTGTCTTTTCTGGGGAGGGGGTTGGAGAAGAGGTAATGGAACCATCAGCAAGAAAAACCAGAATTTACCCCTAGCAATATGAATAATTGGAAGTTCTTAAATGGAAATTGGCATGGTTACAGACGACATGACATTTGTTGATGCGAAATGGGATGTCCCCAGAGGCACAGATGGCTTAAATTGTTCCTACCCCAGAGCTTTTATGAGCCCAGGAATAAACTATATTTTATAGTATCTTTGTGGCGGTGCCCCAGATAGCAACAAAGATATGTTTAATAAAGTTCTCTTTCTAGACAGAGCCAGAAGGCTCACAGAGCAGTGCTTTGCACCGAATTGCAGGTGTGATAGGCCATTTGCTTTTTGTTTGTGTTCTGTCGCATATGGGACACCCTGTAGGATTTAGCCCTGTGCTTCACCTTGATGAAGTTCTCACTTCATTTTCTGATTTATTTCCTCATCTCTTTGAGTGTTTCTGACTCAGAGGTGCTGGGAGGAAAGACTGTATGGTTGGACTTTTGAAGAGGAGAATGGAAGGTGTTCTTGGTCCAGTGTGTGGCAAGGTCTGACTGAGCAGATCAAGTGAGGGGATTCCTTCTGGTGGAGCCTCTCATGCTGATGGCTCCTGCCAACCTCGCAGAGCTTGGAAAAATGTCATGGCTGCGGGTCATGGCTGCGGGTCATGGAGGAGAGGTTTGCGTCGTTCTTTCTGAGGCTGCTTGAGTCTTGATGTCCATTTGCCATGGTTCCCTGATTATTCACAGAATCACAGATGAAAAAGCCCGATCTCAAAGGGCTATCTTTGCACTGTGTCCAAGTTCATATTCGTGAACTTCTAAGCCTTCTATAGTCCATGTTTCAGGAGAAATCATCTTTGAGTGGACCGTATCCGTTTTTCATGTGCAATTCTTTTCTCAGTAAGTTGTCTTACACATGCTCTGGCACCGCCATGAAAACGCTCCTGGATTCCGAGAAGTACAACCTCCCTCCGTGGCTCCACCCTGGGCACAGGCTTCAGCAAGGACTCGTCCGTCTCAGAGGTCTAGACACCACGCCTTTCACTTTGACCCAGTCTCTCTGCGTTGCCGCAGCTGTCACCATATTGGCTCTTTTATGTCACCAAGATGGCTACACTCGGGGCTTTCTGCCACTCTGGTCTCCACTGCTTCATCTGTCCCGGCTACCTTTCATGACTTATCCCTTCACTCAGCACTCTGTTGGAAATAGGCAAAGAGATCTCTGTCCTTATTGAGCTCCTATTCCAGTTGGGAGAGAGAGAGTTAAAAAAAATAAGTAAGAAGGAAAAGCAAGCAACGTGAATATATATATGTGAATGAATGAATGAATGAATGAATGAATATACAGATGGAGGTGCTAGTTCTGGGTTCGATCTCGGGATCCCATGCTGCCCCCTCTTCCCTTCTGAAGAGCTCTGCCAGGAACCTTTACCTTTTTTCTGGGTAGCCACCGAACTAGGCTTCCTTATCTTTCTGGGAGTTCTATTATGACTCCCATAGAAATTGAGCAAAGGGGGAAACTGCTGAAGATGGGGAGCTGGTTCAGTTATGGCACAGAAACAGACCTAGTATGGTCATCTGAAAATCCGGGCCTTTTTGACTTCATCCAAATCCCTGCACTCGACTTGGGCTGACTGACCTAATTAACGGTAGCACGGAATGTTGTGCTCATTACTACTCACTTCCAGAAGAAATGGACGTACATATAAAACTCTATGTGGTACTTTGCCATTTAAATAAAATGTTCATAAACGTAATCTTATTTTAGCCTCACAGGGTCTTGGGTGGCAGACACCGCAGACAGCTTCTTCCCCATGACAATATCATACCCATAAATTCTAGTCCTGCTGTGTTTCCCTGAGCAAGTTACTTAAATCCTCAAAGCCTGTTTCTTCACCTCTAAAATGGGGGTACTACTCCTTCTCTTGCACAGTTCTGGTGCGGTTTTAAGGAAAACAGTGTAGATAAGATACCTTGGCAATGCCTGATGCACCGTAAGAACGCCGCGTGACAGCTGTTGTTGTGATCCTGCTATTCGCAGTTAAGGAACAGGTTCACGGAGCCAACCGCGTAACAAAACTTGGTCAACGTGAGTCACAGGCATGGCGTCCTCTTAATAAAAATATGCTGTTTTTGAGAAATCTCTTCATGATTTAAAAAGTAAAGTAAAAACAAACAAACAAAAAAGGTAAAGGCTGAGCAACTTTTTCGGGGCCCCGGCTGGCTCCTCACGCATGGGCAAGGCTGGCGGCTGGAAGTCAGGGTCCTCCAGCGGCAGGAAAAGCCTTAGATGGCGGGAAAGGAGGAGGTGGCCCTCAGAGGGGGCGTGTTTCTCTTTTTGGTAGGAAATGTGATGAGAAGTACAATGGATATATAGCCTCGTTAGTTTGCATATCTTCCATATCTTTCTCCTCTCGATCACATTTTCCACTTTACTTTTTAAATAAATACATACATAAATAAGTAAAAATGGTCCCACCACTTATTTGCTATACTTAGGGCTGTGGCCTAATCTCCTGACGGCCGTTTCCCTACCGTAGTGATAGACCCACATGAGGAATAATGTAAGGCGGTGCCTAGTTGGGTCAGTTGGTAGAGCATGGGACTCTTGATCTCAGGGTCATGAGTTCAAGCCCCATTTGGGTGTAGAGCTTACTTAAAAAAAGAAAAGGAATCATGTAAGGAATAAAGGAGTGTATGCCAAGCATTTAGTATAGATCCTGACTCATCCCTTATAAAGACGCAAAAAGTGTTAGCTGTCGTCATCATTTTAGAAAGAGATGGTAAAAACTTGTGGCTCGCATATTTCAATATATTCCAAGTTAGAAACATGTAAGCAGATCACCTGGGTTAGGGATTTATTTCATTCTAATTTAAAGATAGAAACAAAACATTTATTGAGCCTCTCTGTACACCTGGCCCTTTGCTGGGAGTTCATCTACTCCTTGCTGACCTGATCCTGGTGGGAAACCCATCAACTGCTAGGACAGAAACTAATATTGTTCCCATTTGTTGTGATGTGGAAACTGAGGCTTGGAGAGAAGAAGGGATTCTCAAAGTCATTCAGCTAATAAAAGGCAAATGAGACTAAATCCAGGTTTTCCAACTCAAAGCCTAATGCTTTCTCCACAGTCGTGCTCCCCTGACCCGCTTTTGCCCCTCTCTACTGGTGACCCTGCTTCCCCTGAGTTCTGGCTTGGTGTCGTGGCCACCCAGGTTCCTGTGTTTGGGGTTTTCAGCTTCACTTCCCTGCTTTACAAGGACCTTTAATGCTTGAGAAGTTTTTTCCCTTACATTTAAAATATCCTTTCTTGCAGATTCCCAGACCCACAAATTCAGCGTTGTACATTCTGTATCTCATTAAAGAACCGGATGCTGTCTGCATTGAGTCATCCTCAGGGCTTATGCTGAGTAACTTGAACCAGGTCATGTCAAGAGAAAGATAAGTCCAGAGCTGGCCAGAGCGTCACGGTGCTTATGTGTGTTTCAATCAACGAATGAAAACTGGCCAACTTGGCCCGTTGATTGTAGCACGAGCCGATAGGGTAACGTTTCCTTACCAGATGATAACTCAGTTTTGTTTGATTTGTGGCCTGGTTTCGGTTCCCTTCTTGCCCTCTCCCCTTTGCTGGGGCATGGCTTCATCTGCTCAGGCCACCGTTGCCACGGCATTTCTGGGGACCCACTTGAGTGAATACTGCAGAGCCCCAAACGGGTCCCGCGGCGGCCGAGGCCTGCGTGCTCCGGGCTATAGTGTCCCCCTGGCTACAGAAACGCAGCGGCCTAAAGGGGGCTCCGCGTCACTTGGTCCTGAGAGGGATGGGTTACCCCCTCCTTCCCTGTCGTAGGCTGAAGTCAGACAACCACTTAGTAGACATTTCCCGTCTGTTCCCGTGGAGAGAAAATGCGGAGGGCCAGCTACGTAAGTGAGTCATTCATATATCCACTGATGCCTCAGAAAGTTATCGCGGCCTCTTGCGTGTCTCTCTAGAATGTGGCTCCCAGGATCTAGCCTGGCGCCTTACGTGATGGTTTCCTGTCGAATGAATGACTCAGGGAGTGGAGGACAAACACGGTGCCGTGGGAGCCTGGAAGAGGCAGACTTCACTCCTCAGGGGTGAGTCTGGGAGGAAGGGGTTTGCAAGAAGATGAAGGGCAAGGAAACTTGGTCGTGAAGTAAAGAAACGTGCTTTCGTGGGCCTGCGTCCAGCAGAGCCGTGTTCTCCAGGGTGCTCGTCACGAGAGAGGACAGATGGTGGCAGGGATGGGCCCGGCCAAGCACGGAGAGACTTTTCAGGATAAGACGTATGGGCAGCAAGCCATAGAACCGGGCGTGGGAAACAGGGAGCTTGGTCTGTTTTTTATTTGTTTATTCAACAGACACGAGCACTGACTCTGTGCTGGCACTTGCTGGCACTCGTTATTCCGTGCGCTTCACAAATTCATCGGGGCGCCTGGGTGGCTCAGTCGGTGAAGCGCCTGCCTTCAGCTCAGGTCATGATCTCAGGGTCCTGGGATGGAGCCCTGAGCCCTGCGTTGGGCTCCCTGCTCAGCGGGGAGCCTGCTTCTCTCCTCCCTCGGCTGTGTCCACCCCCACTCATGCTCTTTCTCTCTCTCTCTCCAGTAAAATCTTAAAAAAATAATAAATCCATCTTCGTAGAACAACTATTATTCCCATTTTACCCACGGGGCACTGAGGCACAAAGAAATTAAATAACTTACCCAAGGTCATATGGTAAGTGGTAGAGCCAGGATCCCAACCCAGACAGCCCAGGGACAGGGCCCATTTCGTTAATCCCATCACCATATTAACTCCTGCTGATGAGCAAGAAAGCAGACCAGAGACCTGGTCTCTCAGGACAGTGAAGGCAGAGCCAGAGCGGGCCTACCAGAGGCTGTCTTGTACCAGGGGAAGGAGGCCTGTCTGTACTGAGATGGACAGATCCTTGGGTTGGTGGTAGTATAGGAACCTACCTTTCTGTTGCATTTAAAGAAGAAAAGGTTCTTCTTAACCTTTCTGACCTTTGCTATTGTGTGAAGAGGAGGAATTGGGGTGGGTGTTGGGGAGAGAGGGGGAGGGAGAGAAAGAGAATGGGACTATAAAGGGGGGGAAGTCTAGTTCAGTGTTCTGGGGACTCAGCCAGACTCTGTGTTCGTTCCCAGAAGGTGATCACTGCCAAAGCCGGCGCTCGTGTGCCCAGATCTGCTTATTACCAAGTCTGGACTGGTACTTTTGTTCCACGTTGCCTCAGACACAACCAGAACCTCCAAATAAATTATTTTTTTTATTGTATTGTGGTAAGGACACGAGATCTGCCGTCTTCATTAATCTGTGAGCGTCTGGCACAGTCCTGGGCAGTGCAGGTCAGGGGCCGAGCAGCTCATCTCTAGAGCTTATGTGACTGAAACTTCACGCCCGCGGAGCATCAGCCCTGTTTCTCCCTCCTCCAGCCCCTGGCAGCCACGACCCAAACAATTTTAAGGTGTCTGAAATGGTAGTGAGCAGAGTCTGGTGCAGGGAGAATTTGAGGTTTCCTTCTCCAAATTACCTAGACAAAACTTTGATGCAAAGTTTTAGCAGACATAGATGTAATTATTACCCAAAAGAAAACGTTTGTGTAATTCTGATACTTCTAGAAAGATATTAAAATGATTTCTATGTTTAGGTTTAAGAAAAAAAACTGGTGGCAGATTCTCATATTTCTCAAAACTGGTGTCCCAGGTTTGCTCTAAGGGGGTCGGGAGGAACTCCACGAAAGGCCACTGCTGACACGATTCACGATGTGAGACAGCTGGGGGGCACTGGTAATTCGGATCTGCTGGGCTGGACCGACAGGACGACCTGGTGAAAACACCGTGTGGCTATTGTTTCCAATGGATTTTGCTTCTAACCGGTGTTTAGTGCGTAGTCCCTAAGCCAAGTGTGCGCTGGCTTCTGGACCCAGGCGCTCAGGCTCATTTTTCTCTCCCTAATGGCACTGTCATCTCCAGAGGGCAGAGCACGTTAGAAACCTGCTCCCGGGGCGGCTTTGTCAGGAGAGGGAGATAGAGTAAGAGGCTGTGGGAACAAACAAAGACACCCTTGACAGTGGCGACTCATCTTGCTCCTGCAAAACGCCCTTTGGTTTGAGAGCTGCCGGGCTGGCTGGGGTTATTTATCTCAAGCACACACTGGTACATGGAAGTGTGCCCCTGGCAGGCTTCCTTCCTCTCTTCTCTTCCTGCCTGGCCGGTCTCCTCCGTTCATTCTTCCATATCAGAGTGCTGTCAGCCCGCGCGGTCCTGGGGAATTAGAGGGGAGGGCAAGTGCCTAGAAATATCTTAGGAGAAATGATCTTCTTTGCAAGCAGAACTTGATCTAGTTTCTCTTTTGCCTGTCAGTGAGGCCTTGGGAAATCAGATGCCTGGGAGCTCCCCCCGGCAGGTGCGGGGAATGTGGGCCTGTGCATCTGTCCAGCAGCGACCTTACTTACGCAGACCCTCTCTCGTCTTCTGTCTTCCTAAAGAAAGGCTTCCCTCCTTCCTTTCTGCAGCCTGGGCTCGGTCCAGGCGACGCTAACACGTGCCGTTGCAGAAGAGCCTCCAGCAGCAGCTCTCCTCCCTTTGTGTCTCAGAGAAGGCTGCTGCGTCCGTCAATAATCTCATCTTCCCTTTACCCTGGACTCACTCCTGCTGGTTGTTCACACGTTCAGCTCAGGTGTGACCTTTTCTCAGCATCGCTTGCCCAGGTTCCCATCTTAGACGGCGCAGGGAGTTTTTCAGGGCACTCGGATGTCTTCCCCCGTCCCCCCAAAGAGAACGTAGTTATATCCTTGCTGGTTCAGTTTGCAAACCAGGCGAGCCTCGTGCCTGCGCGTGGAATGGGGCTCGCAGGAAATGGAAGTTGTTCTCAAAAGACTTTCAGCTGCGAAGAGTTTAACGCAGCCACTATTCCCTGGAGGGTGGGTGACTGGAGGAACCAACATGGGGTAAAATACCAAGGGACTAGTGACAGCAGGAAGGAGCCAGGCTCAGGAATGAAGCTAGTGGGACCTGGAGAGAGATGGTGCTGTTCGGCAGGGCTGACCCGTGGGAGCTGGGGCCACAGAGAAACGCAGCCTCTACAGGAAGCCTGGCAAGGCAGGGAGGGGGTGGGAGAGAGTCTTTTGTCCTCTAAGACAGAAGAGGCAGAAGGAAGCATGGATGTTGAATCCACAGAGGACACACTTGTGGGGCACAGAGCAAGGCAGAGAAGCTGCGGAGAGGGCGGGATCTGCGGGGCAGGGAGGCCGGGGAGGCTGTGGTGGGGCGCAAACAGAAAATAGCACATGAACATTCCCTTCGTTCTTTGAACCCTTTGGCAGTGTGGAAAGCTCACAGATCCATTTTCAAAACAATGTTCCTGAATACAAAAGAATAGGCAGAGGATGACAAAGGAAACCAATTATATTGAAATAAAGCTACCAAGATACTAAAAATCAATTGTAATACAATAATGTATCAATTGTAATACAATAATGTATCAATTGTAATACAATAATGTACATGCTGAGTAACATACGAGACTAAACAAATGTAGTGACAGATGTAACAGTTGCCAAACTTTCTAAGTAATGATGAACGTAAATGGTATTTTAAGACAGCTCTAACAGTTGACATGAATATGGAGATACCTGTGGTGTTTTTATGGAGGATAAAGTCTTAGGTTCTTCCAACACTGCCGTTCTTTGTGCTCTGCATTTCTCATTGAGGGAGATGCCAGATTTGAGTAGAGTTTAGTGATACAGATCAATACGTAATTTCCCGCATCTAAGCTTATAGACCTCGCATTCTATCCGAGGGTTCCTCACGGGTCTGAAGATCCCGGGTGAGGAACACTTGCCTTAAATTATATTTAAGGACAAGGAATGTTAAGTTCTGGTGGAGTGGTGAGTGGTGTAAGCCTGAGTCTGAGAGGACAGCAGGTAGCCAGGATCTAGCTTCTTAACAGGAACAAGATCTTCCCCATGCAGTGTCCCAGGGCCCTAAAACTCCGTGCTAAGAATGATGCATTTGCTCATTTCTCTGGTCAGCAGACACCTCTGTACGTAGGATGTCCTTGGCTACAGCAGAATGTAAACTTCATGAGCACAGGAATTTTTAGTAACTTCTTATTAAAGTATTGTGTGTGTGTGTGTGTGTGTGTGTGTGTGTGTGTTCGAGAAGTGCGTGGCTTGACAAATTTTCATAAACTGAAGCAGAACCGGGACCATTACCAGCATCCCAGAAGCCTCCCTCAGGTCCCCTTCCTGACACTCCACGTGCCCTAAAGGTAGCTATTATCCTGCTTCCTAGCAACATAGTTTTGCCTGGTTTTGTTCTTTATATAAGCAGAATCATGCACCACATACTCCTACCTGTCTGGCTTCTTTCTGTCAACGTTCCACTTGCGAGACTCACCCAGGTCATTCCATGCATGTGTGCACTATCCGTCCTTGCTGCTGTAACGTAACCCATCGTGTGGGTCCACCGTACTCCACCCATTCTGGGACTTGGATGGTTTGCTGATTTGGTTTATACGGTTAATACCTGTTACAAACATTCTTGTACATGCCTTTGGCGAACATGCTGAACCATTTCTGCTGTGCGCGTAATCAGGGGTGGAATTGTAGGGTTATGGATCTGAGGAACCTTGCAAATATTGCCTCAGCAGTTACCGTCGGTTTTCCAAAGCGATCATCCTGGCTTTTACTTCTACGAGTTCCCGTTGCTCCACACCCTCGCCAGCCTACAGCGTCCTGTCTTCTTCCTTTAGTCATTCTCATGGTTGCAGAGTGGTCGTGTGTCGTGTTTTTATTGGCATTTTCCTGGTGGCTAAGGAAGAAGAGTACCTTCTCATTTGGGTATTGACCATTTGCGTATCCTCTTATAGAAGTGTCTGTGCAGGTTTTTGTCCGTTTTTCTAACAATGTCTGTCATTAGACATCTTGAGCAAATTAGTTAATCACGCTCAGTTTCCTCATTTGCTAAGTTAGGGTGCTAATAGAACCAACTTCTTGGTATTGGCATGAGGACTAAGAGGGAGAGTCATACGAGATGGTTAGTCTTGTGCCTACTGCCTGGCCTGTGGAAAGTGCTCAGTACTTTTGATGGTTATTAGTTAATCACAAATGCAGTGCACATCATGGGGCTCTGTCTATGTTTCTTGCAAAACTGAATTTTAAACATATCACTCTAACGGCATTGTTATCTGTTAATAACTGGCTATATCTGAGTGGGAAGCTCCTTGGCTTGGGGATAGGATGAAGGAAACTTATTTATTCTCTTTTGATCTTTGTACTATGTGAATGTTTCTTGTTAAAAACATAAAGGTAATATCCAAAAAGCATAGCTGAAATAGAAATGGAAATAATCTGGTGTTAGGTTGAATTATGAATTATATTACTTGTGTTGCACAGGTATGCCCAGAATGTATATGAAGATGGGCAGGTGCAGGTGGTAAAAGGGGGAAAATTTTTTTTTTTTAATTTTAAAGTGGATTTAAAAAAATTTATTTTTATTTTTTTATAAACATATAATGTATTTTTATCCCCAGGGGTACAGGTCTGTGAATTGCCAGGTTTACACAGTTCACAGGACTCACCATAGCACATACCCTCCCCAATGTCCATAACCCCACCCCCTTCTCCTCCTCCCCCAACCCTCAGTTTGTTTTGTGAGATTAAGAGTCACTTATGGTTTGTCTCCCTCCCAATCCCATCTTGTTTCATTTATTCTTCTCCTACCCGCCAAGCCCCCACATTGCATCTCCACTTCCTCATATCAGGGAGATCGTATGATAGTTGTCTTTCTCCGATTGACTTATTTCGCTAAGCATGATACCCTCTAGTTCATCCACGTTGTCGCAAATGGCAAGATTTCATTCTTTCTGATGGCTGCATAGTATTCCATTGTGTATATACACCACATATTCTTTATCCATTCATCTGTTGATGGACATCTAGGTTCTTTCCATAGTTTGGCTATTGTGGACATTGCTGCTATAAACATTCGGGTGCACGTGCCCCTTCGGATCACTACGTTTGTATCTTTAGGGTAAATACCCAGCAGTGCAATTGCTGGGTCATAGGGTAGCTCTATTTTCAACTTTTTGAGGAACCTCCATGCTGTTTTCCAGAGCAGCTGCACCAGTTTGCATTCCCACCAACAGTGTAGGAGGGTTCCCCTTTCTCCGCATCCTCGCGAGCATCTGTCATTTCCTGACTTGTTAATTTGAGCCATTCTGACTGGTGTGAGGTGGTAACTCATAGTGGTTTTGATTTGTATTTCCCTGATGCCGAGTGATATGGAGAACTTTTTCATGTGTCTGTTGGCCATCTGGATGTCTTCTTTGCAGAAATGTCTGTTCATGTCCTCTGCCCATTTCTTGATTGGATTGTTTGTTCTTTGGGTGTTGAGTTTGCTGAGCTCTTTATAGATTTTGGACACTAGCCCTTTATCTGATATGACATTTCCAAATATCTTCTCCCATTCTGTCAGTTGTCTTTTGGTTTTGTTAACTGTTTCCTTTGCTGTGCAAAAGCTTTTGATCTTGATGAAATCCCAATAGTTCATTTTTGCCCTTGCTTCCCTTGCCTTTGGCGATGTTTCTAGGAAGATGTTGCTGCGGCTGAGGTCGAAGAGGTTGCTGTCTGTGTTCTCCTCAAGGATTTTGATGGATTCCTTTCTCACATCGAGATCCTTCATCCATTTTGAGTCTATTTTCGTGTGTGGTGTAAGGAAATGATCCAATTTCATTTTTCTGCATGTGGCTGTCCAATTTTCCCAACACCATTTATTGAAGAGGCTGTCTTTTTTCCATTGGACATTCTTTCCTGCTTTGTTGAAGATTAGTTGACCATAGAGTTGAGGGTCTATTTCTGGGCTCTCTATTCTGTTCCATTGATCTATGGGTCTGTTTTTGTGCCAGTACCATGCTGTCTTGATGATGACAGCTTTGTAATAGAGCTTGAAGTCCGGAATTGTGATGCCACCGACTTTGGCTTTCTTTTTCAATATTGCTTTGGCTATTCGAGGTCTTTTCTGGTTCCATATAAACTTTAGGATTATTTGTTCCATTTCTTTGAAAAAAATGGATGGGATTTTGATAGGGATTGCATTAAATGCGTAGACTGCTTTAGGTAGCATAGACATTTTCACAATATTTATTCTTCCAATCCAGGAGCATGGAACATTTTTCCATTTCTTTATGTCTTCCTCAATTTCTTTCATGAGTACTTTATAGTTTTCTGTGTATAGATTCTTTGCCTCTTTGGCTAGGTTTATTCCTAGGTATCTTAAGGTTTTGGGTGCAGTTGTAAATGGGATTGACTCCTTAATTTCTCTTTCTTCTGTCCTGTTGTTGGTGTAGAGAAATGCAACTGTTTTCTGTGCATTGATTTTATATCCTGAAACTTTACTGAATTCCTGTACAAGTTCTAGCAGTTTTGGAGTGGAGTCTTTTGGGTTTTCCACATATAGTATCATATCATCTGCAAAGAGTGATAGTTTGACTTCTTCTTTGCCGATTTAGATACATTTAATTTCTTTTTGTTGTTTTATTGCTGAGGCTAGGACTTTTAGTACTATGTTGAATAGCAGTGGCGATAGTGGACATCCCTGCCATGTTCCTGATCTTAGCAGAAAACCTTTCAGTTTTTCTCCATTGAGAATGATATTTGTGGTGGGATTTTCATAGATGGCCTTGATAATATTGAGGTATGTGACCTCTATCCCTACACTTTGAAGAGTTTTGATCAAGAAAGGATGCTGTACTTTGTCAAATGCTTTTTCAGCATCTATGGAGAGTATCATATGGTTCTTGTTCTTTTTTTATTAATGTATTGTATCACATTGATTGATTTGCGGATGTTGAACCAACCTTGCAGCCCTGGAATAAATCCCACTTGGTCGTGGTGAATAATCCTTTTAATATACTGTTGGATCCTATTGGCTAGTATTTTGGTGAGAATTTTTGCATCTGTGTTCATCAGAATATTGGTCTGTAATTCTCTTTTTTGATGGGATCCTTGTCTGGTTTTGGGATCAAGGTGAAGCTGGCCTCATAAAATGAGTTTGGAAGTTTTCCTTCCATTTCTATTTTTTGGAACAGTTTCAGGAGAATAGGAATTAATTCTTCTTTAAATGTTTGGTAGAATTCCCCTGGGAAGCCATCTGGCCCTGGGCTCTTGTTTGGAGATTTTTGATGACTGTTTCAATCTCCTTACTGGTTATGGGTCTGTTCAGGCTTTCTATTTCTTCCTGGTTCAATTGTGGTAGTTTAAATGTCTCCAGGAATGCATCCATTTCTTCCAGATTGTCAAATTTGTTGGCGTAGAGTTGCCATAGTATGTTCTTATAATTGTTTGTATTTCTTTGGTGTTGGTTGTGATCTCTCCTCTTTCATTCATGATTTTATTTATTTGGGTCCTTTTTCTTTTCTTTTTCATAATTCTGGCCAGGGGTTTATCAATCTTATTAATTCTTTCAAAGAACCACCTCCTAGATTCGTTGATTTTTTCTATTGTTTTTTTTGGTTTCTATTTCATTGATTTCTGCTCTGACCTTTATGATTTCTCTTCTCCTGCTGGTTTTAGGCTTTCTTTGTTGTTCTTTCTCCAGCTCCTTTAAGTGTAGGGTTAGGTTGTGTACCTGAGACCTTTCTTGTTTCTTGAGAAAGGCTTGTACCGCTCTATATATTCCTCTCAGGACTGCCTTTGCTATGTCCCACAGATTTTGAATCATTGTGTTTTCATTATCATTTGTTTCCATGAACTTTTTCAATTCTTCTTTAATTTCCTGGTTGACCCATTCATTCTTTAGAAGGATGCTGTTTAGTCTCCATGTATTTGGGTTCTTTCCAAGTTTCCTCTTGTGATTGAGTTCTAGCTTCAGAGCATTGTGGTCTGAAAATATGCAGGGAATGATCCCAATCTTTTGATACCGGTTGAGACCTGCTTTATGACCCAGGATGTGATCTATTCTGGAGAATGTTCCATGTGCACTAGAGAAGAATGTGTATTCTGTTGCTTTGGGATGAAATGTTCTGAATAGATCTGTGATGTCCATCTGGTCCAGTGTGTCATTTAAGGCCTTTATTTCCTTGTCGATCTTTTGCTTGGATGATCTGTCCATTTCAGTGAGGGGAGTGTTAAATTCCCCTAAGGATGGTAAATTCTACCATCCTTATTGTATTATTGTCTATGTGTTTCTTTGATTTTGTTACTAATTGGTTTATATAGTTGGCTGCTCCTATGTTAGTGGCATAGATATTTAAAATTGTTAGAGCTTCTTGTTGGACAGACCCTTTGAGTATGATAGTTATAGTGTCCTTCCTCATCTCTTATTATAGTCTTTGGCTTAAAATCGAATTGATCTGATATAAGGATCACCACCCCAGCTTTCTTCTGATGTCCATTAGCATGGTAAATTGTTTTCTACCCCCTCACTTTAAATCTGGAGGTGTCTTCAGGTCTAAAATGAATTTCTTGTAGGCAGCATATTGATGGGTTTTGTTTTTTTATCCTTTCTGATACCCTGTGTCTTTTGATTGGGGCATGTAGTCCATTTACATTCAGGGTAATGATTGAGAGATATGAATTTAGTGCCATTGTATTACCTGTAAGGGGACTGTTACTGTATATCGTTTAGTGCTCTGAATATATCATGCCAGTTCTTTCTGGCCTGCCAGGTCTCTGTGGATAAGTCCACTGCCAATCTAATGTTTTTACCATTGTATGTTACAGACTTCTTGTCCTGGGCTGCTTTCAGGATTTTCTCTTTATTGCTAAGACTTTTGAATTTTACTATTAGGTGATGGGGTGTGGACCTATTCTTATTGATTTTGAGGGAGTTTCTCTGCACCTCCTGGATTTTGATTCTTTGCCATATTAGGGAAATTCTCTACAGTAATTCTTTCCAATATACTTTCTGCTCCCCTCTCTCTTTCTCCTTCTTCTGGAATCCCAGTTATTCTAATGTTTCGTCTTACAGTATCACTTATCTCTCGAATTCTCCCCTCATGGTCCAGTAGTTGTTTGTCTCTCTTTTGCTCAGCTTCTTTATTCTCTGTCATTTGGTCTTGTATATCACTGATTCTCTCTTCTGCCTCATTTATCCTAGCAGTAATAGCCTCCATTTTTGGTTGCCCCTTGTTAATAGCTTTTTTGAATTCAATTTGGTTAGATTTTAGTTCATTTCTCCAGAAAGGGATTTTATCTGTCCAGAGAATGTTTCCCTAATATCTTCCATGCCTTTTTCGAGCCTGGCTAGAACCTTGAGAATCATCATTCTGAACTCTAGATCTGACATATTACCAATGTCTGTATTGATTAGGTCCCTAGCCTTCGGTACTGCCTCTTGTTCTTTTTTTTTGTGGTGAGTTTTTCTGCCTGGTCAATTTGCCCAGATAAGAATATATGAAGGAGCAAATAAATACTAAAAAGGTGGCAAAGACCCGAGGAAAATACGCTTTAACCAAATGAGAAGGGACCCCAAATCGTTGGGGGGCGGGGAGAAAGGGGATAAAAAGAAGTTCAGAAAAAAAAAAAAGAAAACAAATAAAGAAAAATATAAAAAAGAAAAAAACATATATTAGGCTGGTAACTAGAACAGGGTCATCCACTTAATTTTGGGAGTATTTTGGTCTCTTAGAAGAAACTACCTCCCAAAATGTTAAAGAATGAAAAACATTATAAGGGTAAACACAATGAAGGGATGGAATATATGTATAAAGATGAAAAAAAATTTTTTTTTAAATTTCTAAAAAAGGAGTTGAAAAAGTAAGTTGATTGGGAGAATAAAGAAAAAGAAAGTGGAGAGAATTTTGTGTCTTCTTCCATTTCTTTCATGAGTGTTCTGTAGTTCCTCGAGTACAGATCCTTTACCTCTTTGGTTAGGTTTATTCCCAGGTATCTTATGGTTCTTGGTGCTATAGTAAGTGGAAATGATTCTTTAATTTTCCTTTCTGTATTTTCATTGTTAGTGTATAAGAAAGCCACTGATTTCTGTACAGTGACTTTGTATCCTGCCACGTTACTGAATTGCTGTATGAGTTCTAGTAGTTTGGGGGTGGAGTCTTTTGGGTTTTCCATATAAAGAATCATGTCATCTGCAAAGAGAGAGAGTTTGACTTTTTCATTGCTAATTTGGGTACCTTTTATTTCACTTTGTTGTCTGATTACTGTTGCTAGGACTTCTAATACTATGTTGAAAAAGAGTGGTGAGTGGGCATCCTTGTCGTGTTCCTGATCTCAACAGGAAGGCTGCAAGCTTTTTCCCATTGAGGATGATATTTGCTGTGGGTCTTTCATAGACAGATTTTATGAGGTTTAGGAATGTTCCCTCTATCCCTATACTTTGAAGCGTTTTAATCCGGAACAGATGCTGGATTTTGTCAAATGCTTTTTCTGCATCAATTGAGAGGACCATGTGGTTCTTCTCTCTTCTCTTATTGATTTGTTCTATCACCCTGATTGATTTGCAAATGTTGAACCATCCTTGTAACCCAGGGATGAATCCCACTTGGTCATGGTGGATAATCTTTTTTTTTTTTTTTTAATTTTATATTTTTAAACATATAATATCTTTTTATCCCCAGGGGTACAGGTCTGTGAATCGCCAGGTTGGTGGATAATCTTTTTAATGTGCTGTTGGATCCTGTTTGCTAGGATCTTGTTGAGAATCTTAGCATCCATATTCATCAGTGATATTGGTCTGAAATTCTCCTTTTTGGTAGGGTCTTTGCCTGGTTTGGGGATCAGGGTAGACCATTCCATGCTCTTGGATCGGAAGAATAAACATTGTTAAAATGTCTATACTGCCTAGAGCAATCTATACTTTTAATGCCATTCCGATCAAAATTCCACTGGTATTTTTCAAAGAGCTGGAGCAAATAATCCTAAAATTTGTATGGAATCAGAAGAGACCCCGAATTGCTAAGGAAATGTTGAAAAACAAAAATAAAACTGGTGGCATCATGTTACCTGGTTTCAAGCTTTACTACAAAGCTTTGATCACCAAGACAGCATGATACTAGCATAAAAACAGACACATAGACCAGTCGAACAGAGTAGAGAGTCCAGATATGGACCCTCAACTCTATGGTCAAATAATCTTTGACAAAACAGGAAAAGATATACAGTGGAAAAAAGACAGTCTCTTCAATAAATGGTGCTGGGAAAACTGGACAGCTATATGTAGAAGAATGAAACTCGACCATTCTCTTACACTGTACACAAAGATAAACTCGAAATGGATAAAAGTCCTCAACGTGAGACATGAATCCATCAGAATCCTAGAGGAGAACATAGGCAGTAACCTCTTTGATATCAGCCACAGCAACTTCTTTCAAGATATGTCTCCAAAGGCAAAGGAAACAAAAGCAAAAATGAACTTTTGGGACTTCATCAAGATCAAAAGCTTCTGCACAGCAAAGGAAACATTCAAGAAAACAAAGAGGCAACCCACGGAATGGGAGAAGATATTTGCAAATGACAGTACAGACAAAAGGTTGATATCCAGGATCTATAAAGAACTCCTCAAACTCAACACACACAAAACAGATAATCATATCAAAAAATGGGCAGTAGACATGAACAGACACTTCTCCAATGAAGACATACAAATGGCTATCACACACATGAAAAAATATTCATCATCACTAGCCATCAGGGAGATTCAAATTAAAACCACATTGTAGTACCACGTTACACCAGTTAGAATGGCCAACATTAGCAAGACAGGAAACAACATGTGTTGGAGGGGATGTGGAGAAAGGGGAACCCTCTTACACTGTTGGTGGGAATGCAAGTTGGTGCAGCCACTTTGGAGAACAGTGTGGAGATTCCTCAAGAAATTTAAAATAGCGCTTCCCTATGACCCTGCAATTGCACTACTGGGTATTTACCTCAAAGATACAGATGGAGTGAAAAGAAGGGCCATCTGTACCCCAATGTTTATAGCAGCAATGGCCACGGTCGCCAAACTGTGGAAAGAACCAAGATGCCCTTCAACGGACGAATGGATAAGGAAGATGTGGTCCATATACACTATGGAGTATTATGCCTCCATCAGAAAGGATGAGTACCCAACTTTTGTAGCAACATGGATGGGACTGGAAGAGATTATGCTGAGTGAAATAAGTCAAGCAGAGAGAGTCAATTATCATATGGTTTCACTTATTTGTGGAGCATAACAAATAACATGTAGGACATGGGAGTTGGAGAGGAGAAGGGAGTTGAGGGAAATTGGAAGGGGAGGTGAACCATGAGAGACTATGGACTCTGAAAAACAATCTGAGGGTTTTGAAGGGGTGGGAGGTGGGAGATTGTGTGAACCTGGTGGTGGGTGTTAGGGAGGGCATGTATTGCATGGAGCACTGGGTGTGGTGCAAAAACAATGAATACTGTTATGCTGAAAAGAAATAAAGAAAAAGAAAAAAAAAAGAAACATTTGATCAAATCCTTAAAAAAAAAAAAGAAAGAAAGAAAATGGAGAGAATTTGCTTGGGCTGGAGACTAGTACAAGTCCGGAGGTAGATTTAGGGTATATTTTGATCTTTTAGAAGAAGTTGTACCCCAAATTTTTTAGAAGAAAATACCCTATGTGTATATAAAAAATAAAGTTAGATACAATGAATGATAAAATATGACTATAATAATGAAGGTTCAAAAAAGATTATTATTATTTTTTTTTGAATAGTATTGTTAAGATAAACTCATTTAAAAAACGTTAAAAGAGGAAAGGGAAAGGTAAAAAAAATTAGCAGAAGAAAAAAATTAATTAACTGCAAGACTAAAGGATCATGGGGAGAAAGCCATGAATTCCATGCTTTGCTTTCTCCTCTTCCGGAATTCCGCTGTTCTCCTTGGTAAGTGAACTTGGTCCTGGCTGGATTTCTTGTTGATCATCTGGGGGAGGGGTCTGTTGTAGTGATTCTCAAGTGTCTTTGCCGGAGGCGGAATTGCCCCATCCTTACCAGGGGCCGGGCTGAGTAATCTGCTCGGGTTCACTTTTGGGAGCTTTTGTTCCCTGAGCGCTTTCCATAGAGTTCTGGAGGATGGGCATGAAAATGGCGGCCGCCCAGTGTCCGGCTTGGAGGAGCGGAGAGCTCAGGGCCCCGCTCCTCAGTGCGCCCTCGGAGAAAAGCGCTCAGTCACTCCCGTCTCCCTGGCCTCTGGCCGCGCTCCGCGCTCACCTGGCCTGTGACTGGTTCAAGGTAACCCCGAGCTGAGAGCTCACTCCTCGGCTCTGTCTCTGTAGCTGGCTTCCCCGTTCTAATACCTGTAAGCTCTGTGACACTCAGACACCCCCGATCCTTCTGTGACCCCGCGGGACCTGAGGCCACGCTGACCCCGTGTGGGCTTCACCCTGGTTTAGCCTCTGGAGCGATGTCCCTCAGTGGAGCAGACTTTTAAAAGTCCTGATTTTGTGCTCTATTGTTCGCCGCTTGCAGGGAGGTGGGCCCTCCCCCCATGGTCTATCCTCCCGTCGCTTTGGATTCACTTCTCCGCTGTCCTACCTTTCAGAAAGTGGTTGATTTTCTGTTTCTAGAATTGTTGCTCTTCTTCTCTTCGGTCTTCTGTTGGATTTGTAGGTGTTCACAATGGTTTGATAAACTATCTAGCAGATCTCCTGCTACCTGATGTCGTCTCAGCCGCTATTCCTCTGCCATCTTGGCTCCTCAATAAGGGGGAAAACTTTTAAAGAAACAGATTTGGTTAGGAAGGTGTGATGATAGTGTATTAATGTGGAAGTTATGAGGAGGAAGGACAAGTAAATTATTCACACGGTATTAGTATTGGAGGGTTCTCAGAGTTTAATGAGATGGGATATAAATTTGTGTTGTGAAATTAAAAAATATCAGAAGCCAGAAGTGAAATGAATAGAATGCTTTAGTCATGTCCAGTCCAGCCTCTCAAAGTCCCAGGAAGTTTGAAAGGGAATATTTCGCTCCAGGTTTCCTGAGGATGGGGGTAAATATCTATGAGTCTCTTGGGGCTTTATTATTTAAAAAAGGTATTTGTCCCTCTTGGTGAATTTTGTGTTGCGTTTATGCAAGGTAAGTCATCTTTGATTGATCTAGGGGAAGTAACAGAACTCTGTGTATGTTTAAAAATTATTATTATTGGTAACAATACTGATAATGCCTTAATTGCATAATGTATTATTACATACGTGTTCTTATTTGCTCTGCACACTAACTCCTGAGGAGGATAGCTCCATTTTATGGAAGAATTAAGTCACAGAGGGGCTAATGGGAATGTGGGAGCCAGGGCTAAAAGCCAGTTTAGTAATGGAAAAAACCCAAAGTACAATCCACATAGTGACTGTGAAAGGTGTAAGAGTTGAGATGAGGAGGATCATTGATGAGGTGTTTGAACAGAGAATAATGACTGGACAATCCTGAGAGTGATGAATGGAGATGCTTGAAGTGGAGAGTTCAGTGACTCCCACCACCAGGGGAAGGTTGTCATGTCCTGTCATGTGCTATTCCTCCAGACGTGTCAGTTCTGAGCTTTGATGGTGTCCCAGAACAATGGCTTGGAACTAACATTCAATTTAGTGACTTCTCACATGGTTCTACTTTCTGTTTAGATGGTATAAGTCTAGGTTGGATTTACCTAGACTTATTGAATAGACCTGGGAGACAGCTTCAGTGTCACCCAGAATGACCTTCTTGTAGTTCTACAAATGAGAAAACTTAGACCCAGAAAGGCAAAGTGACTTGTCCAATATCACAAAGCTGGCTGATGGAGAGGACTGCATGAAATACACTGGAGGAGAGTAAGAGGGCACAGTTGGCTTTCAAAAAAGAAGGTTTTCTATAGACATTGATTGAGTTGAGTTTTAAGGGAGGTCAAAGCTCTGTTAGGTCTATGGAAAGAGAAGTGCTTTCTGCACCAGCAAGAATTTTTCCTATCTAGCTGTTGGGTAATGATGGCAGATAGTGGCCACAGGATTCTTGTAGCTATGGACCTGTAAGATCTTTAGACATAGTACTCACTGATACACCTTCCACTCCACACCTCAATTCTGAACCAGTGCGGAAAATAGAAAGTCATTCTGAAAGGACGTGGCCTGTGTAGCAGGCAGAACACTAAGGTGGCCCCCAAGACTCCTGCCCCCTCCCTTTTATTTATTCCTTTTAGACACTCTTTACAATCTGCTCCCCTTTGAGCATGGACAGGTCTGTGAATGCGATGGAATTCGCTCCTATGACTGGGCGATGAAAGAATTTTGCAGGTTTAATCTCAGATCAGCTGGTTTTAAGTGAGTCAGAAGGGATGTTATCCTGGATAGCTTGTCTTAATCAATGGGAGTTATTCAGAGGACTCGCAGATTCAAAGGAATAGAGATTCTCCTCCTGAGTTTGAAGGAAGCCCCTGTATGGTGAGAGACCTACAGGGCCGGGACCTGAGACAGCTCCTCCCCTGAGCGTGACCTCTGACTCTAGACCGCAAGAATGCAGGGGCTTCAGTCCTACAGTTACAAGGAGGTGCCTTTCTCACCACCTGAATGAGCTTGGAAGAGGACCCCAGGCTCCTGATGGGACCACAAGCCCAGCTGACACTAAGACCTGGTGAGACTCTGAGCAGAGGACCCAGTTAGGCTGTGCCTAGACTTCTGACATAAACTGTGAGATGATAAATTTTTGTTGTTTAAAAAAAAACTCCCTGTCTAGGTGTGTACCACTTTCCTGGAATGTCTCCAAGTCCAGGAGCACAAATTCAGGCAAGAACATCTCTTTGGGGGTACTCTTGGGTGTCAGGGCTGATGCATTTGTAGTATAGCATATGAATTATACAGGTCAATAGCAATTCACAGAATTGGCTTATAATAACTTTTGTGAATCGTCCTGCAGAGAAATAGTTTTCTAAGGGGTCAAATCAAGCTTTGTTAAGAAGCTTTATTTTAGAGAAGATAATATTCCTGGAAACCTACCGGAGATTCAAAGTAGGTCTTATCCACCTGGATATGGGATTTCTTTATATTAAGCAAAATCTTTGCTGGCTTGATGAAAGGAGTCTTTCTGATAGAAGAAGCACACGGGTGTTTTTATTCTTTGTTGCTTTATTTTTTAGACTGCCTCTTAATTCTTTCCTGACAAAACAGGAAAGACTGAGCACCATTCATTTCTATTTGGTGCAAGACTTCCGAGGAGAAGAGGACTTACACCTTTAGAAGGGACTGGCCTCTTCCTTACCATGAGAAAATGCCACTTTGTTGCATGGGGCTCTCTGAATCACGCGAAATTCTGGTGGTTCCCTGGCTACACGGCTTCTTTTCCACAGTTTTGGGCCCATCTGTAGTGAGGGAAAGACTAGGGTTGGCAAAGTTCTTGCTCAGGAAAAGCCCCTTGGTGGAATTTCCTTGCAATGCTTTTAGTCCACAAATTCTTTATTTCAGCTCTCAGTCATGGCTGAACACTTGTAAAGAAAAGATTGTTCTAATAATTTGCAGCTCTGTCCTACAGGTTACTCTAGCCTTTGTGACTATTCAGCCCAAGTCAAAACAGCTGAGCGGGGAGCAAGGATGGCTCTGGTGGTTAAGCATCTGACTCTTGATTTTGGCTCAGGTCAGGGTCACGAGATGGAGCCCATGGGAGGCTCCGGACTCAGAGCAGAGTCTGCTGGAGGCTCTCCCTCCCTCTCCTTCCGCCACTCTTCTGCTCCCATGTGCGCACACTCTCTCTCTCGAAAACAAACAAATAAATAAATAAATAAAATCTTTAAAAATATGACTGACAAACTCCCTACTTTGTGTAGAGCACAGAAGGAGCTTTAAGGAATCATGTCTATTAGGAACGGGGCCCTAACTGTGGGGTTAGGTCAGGTTCCCCTGAGGGCAGCAGGCGACGGGGTGCAAAGGGAGCAGCGAGAGCATCGACTCTGAGGAAACATGCCAGATCACTTTGAGTGCCTTTGAGGTTCAGAAATAAATCTCAGACCGGGAGTCCCTATAAAGTGACTCAGGGATCAGGGAGAACACTGGGCCAGGATTCCGTTCTTCGCTGTTACCAACTGGCTGTGTGACCTCGGCCGGGTCATTCAGTTGTTTCTAGCCCCAGTGTCCTCAGGTGTTAAGAGGGGTCTTGCTGTTAGTGTTCTTGGTCTACAAGGTGCAGAAAAGGATACTTTAGAAGGTGCTGGGCCGCTCGCGGAACCTGCAGAGGCTAGGGACCCGGGCTGGGAAAGGGCAGGAAGCCGGGCAGCCTGACTGGAGTCTGTGGGGCGGGACCACCTGCCGCGGTAGAGAAAGCGCTGGGCCTTGGTGGCTTCTTGGAGGCGCGGTCCTTTGCCGCGTCGCTGCGGACAGCCCTGGGCTGGCATCGAGGCTTCACAGTCGTCGTGCACTGTCCCTAGCTTGTGGTTTCTCACTCGGTGCGGAACCTGGGATTCATAACATGAATATTTAGCTTCAAAGGAAAGAAGGGACGGGTATCCTAGGCTTTCTCTTCTGGCACAGTTTCCCTTCTGGATTACGTGCTTTATTCAGCAGGGCTCTGGCTTGATCGAAATTAATTTACTTGCCACCGACCCAAAGCTTGAACTGTTTAATACAGTTTTAATTTTACCATTTAATAATATAAGTAAGGTGAAGAAGACACGAAGCTTGACATACGTGACATTTAAATCTAACTTTGCAAAAACACAGTAGGCAAGGAACGTGTTTGCTGTGCTTTCTCAGGTCCGTCTGGATATGTTGTAGGGCAGTAATGAGCATCCCTAGAAGGGCAAAATACACGTTTGAAATTACATTTTTATTTTTTATTGTATTGAAATAGATTCTCTAGTTCAAAGGTTTTTCAACTTAGGGTTTCACTGTGCTGGCCATATAATCAGCCGTAGTTACCATAGGAATTATGATTTAGAAAGTATTTATATGGAAATACACTGCCACTGAATACATCAGAGCCTTTTTCTTGCTATTCTGAAAATCAGATGGAACTCAATTTAGAGAAGCACCAGTTTTAAGGAACCAAATCTCATGCCATTCACTCATTTTAGTGCATTTTAATCACTTGGAAGTTTAACTATTTCAGACCTTTTTCCTTCCTTCCTTCCTTCCTTCCTCCCTTCCTTCCTTCCTTCCCTCCTTCTTTCTTTTTATTTTGCGAGAAAGAGAGAGAGAGAGCGTGCGCACTCACATGATGCTGGTGTTGGGGGGCAGGAGCAGAGGGTGAGGGAGGAAAAATCTGAAGCAGGCTCCACGCTGAGCTCAGAGCCTGATGTGAGGCTCGATCCCACGACTCTGAGATCATGACCTGAGCCAAAATCAAGAGTCAAATGCTTAACTGACTGAGCCACCCGGGTGCCCCCCAGATCTCTTTCTGAATCTGAAAAGGACTGAGAATATTTGTGTGCTGCTGCAGGGGTGTTTTTCTTTCAGGTAATCGGATATTTTAAACAGCAGATATTAAATAAACACGAAGTATTGACCTTACCTGGATTTTTTTCATGCGAGGAGGTGGGGGAGGAGTCTCCACCCTGGCTCTACAGTCCAGTTTAGGAGACCATGGTTTCTCGGTTTCTCTGTTTCTCTGCATCGAGCCTTCTCAAGGGGCACTGCCCTGCCAACTGCCAGTGACCAGGGTGAGCTGTGGAAATGGGGTTCTCTTGTTCTCCCATTAGATTCCGCGGGGAGAGTCTCCCAGAGACACATGCTGCTGTGTGATGGGCGGCCCGCAAAATCCCCACGGGAAGGACGTGTCAGAGGTGGCTAGCTGTGCCCCGGAGTTCATGCCCCTTCCTACTGTACATCCTTATCTCTGCTAAGTAGCTAGCTGGCTGGGATACGTTCCCAGTCTTCTTACACGTAAGTGTGGCCAAGTAGCTGTTTCTCACTAATGGAACATGAGTGGAAGTGATGTGTGTCACAGAAGCAGGGATGCTTCCTCCATGTTTCTTTCCTCCTCTGCTGGCTGGACGCAGATGGCTACACACGGGCATGGCGGAGCCAAAGGAAGGAACCGCTGCGAGGAGGCCACTTGTCAGGGACATCTACCTTGTATTCACACCAGAGCAAGAAATACGTTTTTATTGTGCTTGAAGTTTTGCACATCTGTACGTCTATTTGTTACGTCAGCCAGCATTATCCTGTTATAGGAAGTAGATTCCTGTGGGTAATCTCTGACCTTTATTCTCTGTTTATTGTGTCTTTGAAACCCTTTGTCAGTCGGAACTTGGAGTGGGAAGAGAACAGTCTATATTTCCTGTGCGTGTCATATCTACAGGACACAAATATATGATTAAAAAAATTGACACACTCCACATTTGTAAATCACCTTCCTAAGTTCTTCTCCCTAAATTTTCACCCATGGAGAGGCAGTATGGCAGAGTGGTTAAGTGTGGAACCAGAACACCCAGGTATTAATACTGCCTCTGCTGCTGACTACTTTTGTGAACTTGGGCAGACTGCTTAGCCTTTCTGTGTCTCTGTCTCTGCATCTGAAACATGGAGTTAACAACACGACCTGCCTCAGAGGGTTATGAGAATTCAGTGAGTGACAGGAATCCCCCTTTATCCATGTGTTCCAAGACCCCCTCTAGATCCCTGAAACAGAAGGTAGTACTGAACCCTGTATATGTATTTTCCTACATAGACATATGATAAAGTTTACTATATAAATTTGGCACAGTAAGAGATTCACAATAATAACCAATAATAAAATAGGACAATTATAACCATATACTGTAATGAAAGTCATATGAATGTGGTCTTTCTCCCTTTCTGTCTTTCAAAACCTTGGTGCGCTGTACTCACTGTTCTTCCCGTGATGATGGGAGTTGATAAATCACTCTGTGATGCGAGGGAGGGAGGTGAATGAACTAGGCATTGGGACGTAGCTTTAGGCTACTACTGACCTTCTGATGATATGTCAGAAGGAGGTTCACCTGCTTCCAGACCATGGTTGACAGCAGGTGACTGACACTGCGGATCGGGGCCGAGGGGGGGCAGTGGGGACGACTGTAGCACAGCTAAGTGCTCACAGGGTTTTCTGGTGGGTAGGGAGCACACAATACATGTCATTTCCTACAGTTTTTCAAGGACTGATTGTTGTAACTTAGCCTACGCCTCCTGAGGACGTTTGCATTTGTGTGTAGTTCTTTCACGCTAACATCAGGAGATCCCAACAAACAGAACGAAACAGAAACAAGCCATCAGGGGAATCCAGAAGACTTTTCCAGGAACGGATGACGCCGTGGTTGAAGGGGCAGAGGCCGATGTAACATTAAATTAGGAGCTGCAAACACCGGCGAACCCGTGGAGGAGATCTGAAAACACGAGGATGATGGTAGTTCATACTTTGTGGTGCTTCTGCGCATCAGGCGTTATTGTAACGTCACATGTATTAGCTCATTTAATCAGCACAATGACCCTATGACACAAGTGTGACCATTTTCCCTATTTTACACATGGGGAAGTCGAGGCACGGCAGGGTCAGATTACTCACCCCAGGTCACACAACTAGTAAGTGGCCGAGTTGTTGCTTCAAAGCTGGTAGTCTGGGCGCAGAAGCCATGTGTGGGAACACCTGCTCGTCTTTAGCACCTAGTCAAGGGGCCCCTCTTTTGTGCGTCCTCCCTGGTGTGTTCACGGGGTCATCGCTGCTTCCCATGCCAGCCACCCCGGTGCCCTGGACTGTTTGGTTGCCGCTGGAACCATGTTGTGTTGCAGTCACTGGGGCGTGTTTCTGTGAGGTGCTTGTGCACACAGACTACACCAGTGCTTCTCAGACATCGGTGTGCTGATGGATTGTCAACATGCAGATTCCAGACTGTAGGTGTGCCAGTTAGTTTTATGGTCAGCTCGACTGGGCTATGGGGTACCTGGAGGTGTGGTCAGGCACCATTTCCAGTGTGTCTGTGAGGGTGTGATTAAGATTTAAATGGGTAGACTGTAGCAGAATGTGCTCCCTAACCAGGTGGGCCTCACCCAATCAGTTGAAGGCCTCAATAGAACAAAAGGCTGACCCTTCCCTAAGCAAGAGAGAATTCTTCCTGTCTAACTGCCTTCAATCTTGGCTTCTTCCTGCCTTCAGCTTGAACAGAAGCATCAGCTCTTCTTGGATCTTAGGCCTGCCACCCTCGGACTCAGACTAAACCATTGGCCCTCCATTTGCCAACACATGGTGTAGCTACTGGGGCTTGTCAGTGTCCATAACTGTGTTAGCCAATTCCTTATGAATTTCTTCGTGTGTCTCTATATTTACATCCGTATCACCTCTATCTGTATCTATTTCCTACTGGATCTCTTTTTCTGAAGAACCCTAACTGAGATGGTAGGTCTGGGGTGGGACCTGAGATTCTGCATTTCTAAGAAGTTTCCAGATGATGCTGATGCTCCTAGATAATGGACCACATTTTGAGAACCAAAGATAAGACTGTCACGCTCACCTTTCTGTCTTTGGTCTCTTAGACAGAGTGGGCACCCAGCAAATCTCTTTTGAATATTTTGAATGAAGTTTTCTTACCAGGTGAAAGATTCTCTAAAAGGAAATTCAAGGAAATGGTGATAAGAAGTGATTTTGAAAACTGTAACTTCAAGATTAATGAAATCCAAACTTGACGTAAATTAAGAGAAAAGAGAATGGAAAATCAGAAAAATGACAAATTCTAAGAGCTAACATCTAGGAAATGGAAAGTAAGATTAATGGGACTGATTGGGACCAATGGAATCTATCAGTGGTTATGCATAGAAACGATGAAATTAGTTTTAGCACTTGTGGTTTTAATAGCATGGATTTGAAACTATGCAGCGCCTGTGTACCTTAATGTTACATAAAATTTAGTTCCATGCATTCATGCATCAAAAGTCATTATAATCATCTGTAAGGAGGATAATGTATCCATGAAGTTTGAGCCTGATAACCTTCAGTTATCAGGTCATTATTTTCTGCTTCGGAGATGGTGTGGCTCATTGGCTGTGTTTCCTCTTGGAACTTTGTTCCTGAAGTTTGGTTTCACTACAGTCGACTCAACAATTCAGGGTTTAATTTTGTGGTAAGGGTTGACAACATGTTTCATCATCGACTTTGCTTGTTTTCTCCTAGTAAGTAAGATTGTCTACCAGATTTGTAAACCTGTGACTCTTAGGATTAAAGTTACCTCAAGAGGCATATATAAAAGGGCTAAAACAACAACAAAGGAAGATAGTAGGAGTAAGGCGCGCGCACACACACACACACACACACACAGACATATGCACACAATTTAAGATGCTGCTGATTATAAGATATATCACTGAGGTATATGCTGGTGAAATTGAAAAAAAGGCTCTATAATAATTATTATGTATAATAATGTCACATTATCAGATTATTACTATTTTTAAAATTTTATTTATTTATTTGTCAGAGAGAGTAAAGCAGGGGGAGCAGCAGGCAGAGGGAGAAGCAGGCTCCCTGCTGAGCGAGGAGCCCAATATGGGGCTTGATCCCAGAACCCTGAGATCATGACCTGAGGTGATGGTAGACGCTTAACTGACTGAGCCACTCAGGCATTCCACATTACTAGATTATAATATGCATCCCAATTTCAGAAGTGTTAACATGTTAAAAATGTGCATTTTAGGACTTCTGAAACACATTGCATATTTATGTATACATGTGTATATTATGGGTATATAAACACATACATGTACTTATTTATACATGCCCATTTAGATGCTGAAGACCAAACTCTGTGTGGGAGTTTACAGATACACTCTACAGGATGTGCAGCAAATGTGTTTTCTCGGGTTCTCTAGAGCTAGAAAATGAGATCACTGGTGATATTTTTAAGCGCATTCATTCATTCCTTCATTCATTCAATGTAGGCTCCACGTCCAACGTGGGGCTCAAACTCACAACCCTGAGATCAGGAGTTGTGTGCTCTATGGTGTGAGCCAGCCAGGCGTCCCTTAAGCTTATTTTAAATATTGGGAATGATTGGAATAGAGTCCCACTATATTGTTCCTAGGCTTAAGCTATTTCAGGCTTTAAAAGTAATACTAATTTTGACTTGTACAATGAAGAATCTCTAGTTAGTAAAGAGAATTTTAATTCAGATAAAAACTACTTGGTCATTCATATGAAATACATGCTCTATGATGTGTCTTCATGCTCTCGTGCTTTTTTTTTTTCCAGATATTTTAGTACAGATTTGCTGCTTTTTAAAATCTTTTTTGATCTGAGGTCTCCTTCTGACTGACCCTATTAATCAAACCAAATTGCCAAGGCTTTCACTGGTGTGACCTTGGTTAAAATTGCAGGGCAAGTTCAGAATTGTTTCATACATGGAGAACTCCCCAAAGTTCAATAATGATCTTTAGGGCATGTGGACTTTGTGACAAGTGGCATGGAGTTTATGTGAGAAACAATTAAAATCGCATCAATACTCACTAATGTCTTACGCCGAGGGATCAGAATTGTGAAAAAGCTATGAACCCCAGGAGTGTGATGGATATTGTAGGGCGACCACAGTTGTCATGGAAAGGCTAATGATCGTTATTTTTTGTGGATGAAACTTTCCCAGTGCCAATAAAACCTTTCAAATGGGTGGACGTGTGTCCCTCAGGAAACATGTTTAGGCATTGCTGAAATCTGTTTTCTCTCTTCCCTGTCCCCGAGGTCCCTTTAAGAGATCGATTATTTAATGTTGAGCCTTGCTTTATTTCGTGTTGATTTCTGCTGGTAGCTTACATTTGGAAGCTAGCTTATTCATTGTCAGAGCAGGAGATAGAAGAGGGTCATTAAGGAACTACCAAGTTAGCAAGACTATGGGGGGGTTAATAACAATAAAATCTCATTTTCAGGACCAGGGGCATTCTCCAAAATGTTACTATGTAAAGTAAAGTGTATTTTTTTTTTTGTCTTGAAAAAAGAACTAATGCTATTTCAATAATGATAGAGATGTAACATGCTTGTAGTTAACAGTGACTGAGTGTTTCCTGTGACGGGGACGCTGGGAACCATCCTATAAGGTACATTCTGTCACTAGACTGGTTCTACAGCTGCAGACACGGAGGCTGAGAGGTGTTTGATGACTTTTCTGAGTATCAGTCAAGGTCCTGGAAAGAAACACATTCAAACTGGGTACCTGGAGGAGAGTTTATTAAAAGGGTTTTTTACAAGAGTATTGTAGGATTTAGAGAAACCAGCATGGAGTTAGCAACATCAGAAGCCATTTCCACCCCTAGAACTGAGGGGATGGGGGAATGGAACCACTCCTGGATCCACAGCTGTATGGAGAGGATTGGCTGAAAGGATTGTAGATTTGGGGAGAGATGTGTTATCAGGCTCAAAGACTCCACAGAAGGGCAGCTGGGGGATCCATACTCCGCCTCACTCTCCTGTTCTTGGATGTCCTTCTGGTGCCTTCCATTGGCGGAGTCCCACTGGAAAACCAGAAGGCAAAAAGGCCCAATGATACAGTCCCTAAAGTCCAGCCTTCTGGGGCACGGAGTAAGAAGGACTGGGGTCTAACTCCAGCGTCAGGGCGCCTAACTGTTGCCTCATGCCTGGCGCCCTCCGCTTGCCTTCAGAATGAAGCTGGGATTAAAAAAAATCCCATAGAAGTGTCTTAGCAGCCCCAAACATCATCCATTCATGCTTTATTATTCACTTAAAATTTCATTAAACTTCCATTTCTGGTATTACAGAACATCTTGTCTTTCTTTTCCCGGATTGCATGAAGTTCAGATTCATCTTTGGTTCTCAATTGCTGTGTGTTTTGTTATCTCACTGTCCCTGTGTTCTTTTATTGTGGGAAGTGATTCTCCAATAATTATTATAGTTGAGAAGAAAGAGTTCTTGTCTTAAAGTGATCGTTAAGCCAGGTAGATTTGGAAGCAGTGTCAAGAAAGTATCTGTTTCCAAAAAAGACAAGAAAATTGCCCTTTAGTGTATATGTCAAAAAGCTAAATTGTCTGGAGAAAATAATCCTCCTTGTGAACAGGCAGATAAATGAACTAATGGTTATGTTTTTATTTTGAAATGTAGTTATTTCCAGATAACTGATTCATAAGGATTAATTGTACAGTTGTATTTTCCAAAGTCTATTTGAATCATACATAGCAGTGGTATAATAAATTTCTAACTTCTTAAGTATTTCACAGTTTTCTTTAAAAATCATTGATGTGCAGTGCCTTAAATAGAAACTAATAGATTCAGTTTCCCATTTTTATATTCACTTGCTACAAGATATATTTTGGAAATGTATTAGATTTTATCAGTTACAATGATTTTAATTTTAGTTTTTTTATTATTGAAAAAAGTATAATGAAGAATTCATATGTTTAAATGGGTTGGTATTGTGATGATGTTGTGACCAGAGCAAGCTCCTCTTTGTAGGGAGTAGGGAGCCCCAGGTTAGCCAGGAGTCTACATCTGGTCGTGGGGTATGTGGTAGTCACTGAGCTTAACATGGCTACTCTTGGCGCTGGTGGACGCCAGGTTAATGAACACCCTGCTTAACGGTAGTAACAACTAATCTTGGTACACAGCTTTAATACTTAGAGTGCTTTCAAACATGTACCTTATATGGTCAAAACTGCATTCTTATAAAGAAGTTATTTCTTTATCATCAAGGTACAAACAAAGAAACTCAGTATTAGTTTCATAGTTGTGAATGGTAAGACAAGAATCCAGATAAGTTTTCTGACTTCTGAGTTTGGGTCTTTTTCTAATGGTTTGAGGCTGGCCTCTAAAGTATCACCAACCCGAGCAATTGGCAAGACAGAGCTGAACTTACTGGTTACCACGGCAAAAGAGAACACTACCTTGACAGAGCCTTGGCCGTGTCTTGGAGGGGAAAATCAAGGTTGGATTTCATCGGGAATTGGAAGTTTTGTTTAAAATGAAGGAACTTGGTTAGGATTGAGTAAGGGTAGCGATATAACAGTTTAGGATTGGTGAAAACAGCAATGTGATGGGGTCCAAGAATGTTGATACTTTTTAATTTTTATATATTTATATAGAGGGAGTATGCACGTGCATGTGGTGGGGGGGCAGTGGGAGAGTGAGAGAGGATCTTAAGCAGGCTCTGTGCAGGGCTCGCTCTCCCGACCCTGAGATCACGACCTGAGCCAAAATCAAGAGTTGGACGCTTAACCGATGGAGCCACACAGGCGCCCCAAGAATGGTGATGCTCCTTGAAGAGTTGATGATCTTTTGGGAAATTTTTGTGATTAACAATCAAGTTATTTGCTGACTAGGCAGGTGTCTCTTGGGACAGTAAAGTAATACTAGTGAAAATGATGGGATAGTAGTCATGTTTGTGTAGACGGCTGTGTGTGTGTGTGTGTAGGTAATTCCAAAGCAGTGCTCTGCTGTCCAGGCTGTGTATGGAGGGATGTAACCCAGGTTCCCCGTGTTCCCCTTGAATCGGAATACAGTTATTTCCATAGATATCTTCAGCCTGAACTGAAGCATGGATCACTTATGTCTGGGGTCTGGGGGTGTGATCATCTGATCTTCCCCTGTGTTTGAGGTGTCACAATTTTATATCAAGTATCTGGGTTTTTACCTCTGTAAATACCAAGTTTTCTGATTCTTTTTGCCCAGTGATCATTTGTTAGAACGTTTGATAGAACAGAATGCACAGCAGCACATCAGACTCTGGAGGTCACATATCTGAACACCTTGACACAAATACTAAGAGAAGAGAAGATTTATGACCCGAGGTTGTAGTCTGCTTCTCAGCCAGAAGTCCGCAAGGCCCAGATTGAACCCAGAGACTAGATCCCATACCAAATGTGGAGAGCCCACAGAACTGGGTGGGGTTATTAGCCACGTTAACTTTTTTCTTTGTTTGTTTCTGGGATTTCTAGTGCTATTAACGATTCAGCGGAGGTCGGTGGGGATATAAATACGCAGTTCTTCCTCCAGAATAGCACAAGTCCCCCTCCAGAGGCCGACATTATATCTCAGGTCGCTCTATTTTTGAAGTGCTCTGTCTGATTTGTTCTGTATTCTTGGTTTTATTGTCTGACTTTCCTGCATGGTAAGCATGGAATCATGGTACCTGGGATTCTTCTTACTCTCATAGCCTCTTGTAAAGTGTGATCTGAAGAGCTCTGAGAAAAGAAGAGAGCAGTCAAGAATTTCCCTGAGCAGTTAGGATTTGGTTCTTGTATTGGGGCCCAGTTTTTCTCCTTAGAGCACAAACTGATGGGTCAGAATGGGCCTTGGGTGCTGTGAGGATCAACCCTGAAATCAGGCATTAGTTTATTAAAGGAAAACATTCCTGCTAAGTCATGAGTGGTAATCAGAAGGCTCCTTCCACGAATACACTACCAGACATTAGGGCTACACAATGATCTACTTTTGGCTAAGATACTCCTCTAGGTCTATCTAATGCTATTGTAACATTTTCGTGCCACTCGTCAGGTAGAGTTTCGCATCCCACAGTGAAATGTGTAGTATCAAGAGAATTATGTCTGAAGGAAATTAAAAAAAAAAAAAAAAAGGAAACAGGTCATTCTTGTAAAATCTGAGAAAGGGAGACAGCTTCCAAATACACACCAACTTAATAAACCATAACTACCTGTCCCGGTAGTGAATACTTACGCAGAAAATAAAACAAATTTTCCCCGAGAATTCACTTATACTTTCATTTAATTTAGGAGTTTTTGAAATATGTCAGGCATTGCACATGTTGCAAAATAATTGTCTAAGACCTTGGTTTTCCTTTTTATCATACTGGAGGTAATTAGTATATCTAGTGAACCCTGTACCTAATACAAAATCGCTCATGACCACTTCTGCTGCTTTTGTGACTCTGTCACATGTTCCTTTCCTAATCTCGTTTGGGTTCTTTTTTTTTTTTTATTTTATTTATTTATTTGACAGAGAGAGACAGAGAGACAGAAGACAAGCAGGGGGAGTGGGAGAGGGAGAAGCAGGCTCCCCGCTGAGCAGAGAGCCCGATGTGGGGCTCGATCCCAGGACCCCGGGATCATGACCTGAGCTGAAGGCAGAGGCTTAATGACTGAGCCAGCCAGGCGCCCCGCCTTTTGTGTTCTTCCGTCTACCAAGTACTTCAGAATCCTGGAGAACACTTGTGTGGGTCTGTGCCCCGAGGGGCTGTATGGATTTTCATGTCTGTGCTGAGAATTATTTGGGAAATGGAATTGACAGCTGCGGAGGCGGAGGAGGTGGAGGAGGGCTTGTAAAGTGTCCTCCAGACCGAGGAAGCGGTTGAGACGAAGCACGAAGCAGGCCGCCTGTACTGTTTGCACAGTTTTGCTCAGGGCTCTGACGGGGGCACTGCCTGGCCAGGACCCAGGGGCTATGCATCTCTGCTCTTCTCTGCACAGTTAGACCCTAGTCCGCAGCTTTTCTAGAGTGAGGGGCGTTGTGGTGAGGTCAAAGGGTCGTTATCTGAAAGTGGCGCCATCCGTGTGCCATAGGGGAGCTCAGAACAAGACCCCCGCGTTCCAGTACGTGCGTGCACCAGCCTCCAAGGCCCTGAGGGGGTCATTGCACAGGCAGGAATGCAACGGAGCACCAGAGATGGAGTCGGTGTCGTCCGCACTCCCGCACCCAGCCCGACCTCCTCACGGCTCATCCGGTCTGCGCACACCATTCTTCCGCAGTGACCGAGAGCCCGATAGCAGGAGGGGACTTGCGTCCTTATGAACAGCAATGTGAGGTTAACATACCTACAAGACAAAAGACTCAGAACTGTGGCTCCTCAGGGACCTGGTAAAGAGGTCCTTTCTGCAGACCCGGCCGTCAGAGTGACTGTGAACTTCAGGGTAAGTGGTGGGTGGTGACAGGAAGGTGTTTCCTGATGCAGCAGAGAGGGCATCAGCAAGGTGAGGCGAGGGGTGATTAGACAACCATCGTGTAGGCAATAAATACGGCAGATCTTCATTTAGCAACAACATGGCAGTGGTTTGGTTCCCATGAGCCCGTTCTACCCCTGGATCGTCACCATTCCTGGTTCTTGAAGGACTGGGACAGCGACTGCTCTAGCTCCTTCTGGCGGAAAAGGGGCATCGGTCAGACTTGAGGAGTGGGACTGTGGGTGTTCCCTAGTACCACATTGAGCCCCATCCTTCCAGAGCCTTTATTTTATTTTTAAGATTTATTGATCCGAGAGAGACAGAGTGTGCATGGGGAGAGGGAGAGAGAAAATCTCAAGCAAACACCCCCCTGAGTGGGGCTCAATCTCACAACCCTGAGATCATGACCTGAGTTGAAATCAAGAGTCGGACGCTTGGCCCACTGAGCCACCCAGGTGCCCCTACAGCCAGTGTTTCAGAGCTCTCACGTACAGTCACCGACAGCGGCTGGCTCCACATTTCACAGGGAGCCGAGTTAGGTCAGTTCAGGTCAACAGGGGTCTCATTTCAGGAGGTGGTCCTGCGGGACGGCATTCAGAGTCAGGCCTACGATGTGCAAACCCTCAGGCAGAAATTAGATATGCAAGGAAACCAGAAGAATTCAGAATCCAGCCTGGTCTTACAGGTGAACAATAAACATGGGAGGACAGGTAATGGGATCTGGAATCAAACACCCATAAAGGTGTGTCCCCAAAACACCTTCTTTCCTCTCTGGAGCCTCCCTCATTTCTGTCAAAAGGAGCCAAATTAAGACCATGTTGTTTGTAAAACAAGTCCAGGTTTTAACAGACGTGGCCTAATTAGTTACGTAAGTGCAGCAAGAATAGTGAGTGGGTATGAGTGAATCTGCTTTGTTGGAACTTTGGGAGCGAATTTCAGATGGAGCCTTTAGCAGCCTTTCAAGGTTAGGAGCGAAGCCTGACGCCTGCGGTGGGACGCGCCTGCTACACCCACAGATTTGGGTTATTTCCTCTTTTCTCAAGGTCCCTAAAGTATCCTGGGGATCCGGAGCCTGCCAAGAAGGGACCTTCACTCACCGGGTACGGCTCCTGGGAACCCTGTAAGTGAGACACCAGGCCAGCGTTTTCCAAGGGGCTTCGCTGGGTCATGAAGTAAATCTTAGCTGCTTAAGGCTGGTCATGTCTGAGTCTATGCACATCTCTCAGGGCGACATTTCAGTCAAAGCCGGGGTAACATAACCAGTGTTTTTAATGGTGTCGTGTTACAAGGAGAAGAGATTCCTACTGAACTTATGCAAATGACTGTAATTGATTTCCCTTTTGATGGATTCTTTGGTTTCTCTTAAGTCAGCCCTTACAGCAGCTACTGTAGCAATGGGTTGATTAATCGCAGGTGTGAGGACAGTGACTTAAGTCCTGCGCATGCCCTGGGAGCTGACTGTAAGAATCAGCTCTAATCCCTTGGCGTACTACAGTTGTATCACCCAAGTTGCTGTATCTTTTCAGCACGTGGCTTCCCTACAGTTTTGGATAGGATATCTAATAATTTCTTAGGCATTTTGGGGGCATCCTCACACTCACAAAGTGGTCTGAAATGCTCAAGAAGCCTGGCCGTCGGGGTTCCCGGGTGGCTCAGTTGGGTAAGCATCTGCCTTCAGCTCAGGTCATGATCCTGGGGTCCTGGGATCAAGCCCTGAGCCCCACGTCGTGTTCCCTGCTCAACAGAGAGTCTGCTCGTCCCTCTCCCTCTACCCCTCCCCTGCTCATGCTCTCGCTCCCTCTCTCTTTCTCTCAAATGAAGAATAAAATCTTAAAAAAAAAAAATAAAAGGAAAAGAAAACCTGGCTGTCTCCCCACATAGAGGTCGTGGCCAGCTGGGGATTTCGTCTACAGACAATGGGCTTCATCCCATGGACAATGAGATTTCTCCCAAGGATGGTGGGCTTTCCCCTAACATGGCCCCTTTATGCATGCTTGTTTCATTTCGGCCTCCTGGCCGGCTCAGCAGTTGTTAGGAGGTGGAGGAGGGATTGGAAAGTATCCTCCAGACCGAGAAGGCTCTTGGAGACTAAAAATCAAAGCAAGCCACTCCATGCCGTTTACACAGAATTTCATTCAGGGCAGCTTCCGGATAGGAGGGATCCAGCAGGTGGTGATCCAGGGTCTGCACGGCTCTTCCGAACCTCATCCACAGCTTCTACACAGCAAGGGGCATTATGGTGAGGGCAAAGGGCAGTTACCTGTAGTGGCACCAGGTGTGTGTTAGGGGACGCTCAGAGCAAGCCTTCCTGCACTCTGGTTAGGGCATCAACTGACCTCCAAGGGTCCTGAGACACGTAGCCCTGAGGCTGGGCATTGCAGGGACATGAATGAGATGCAGGACGAAAGATGGAGTCACTGTTGTCAGCTCCCCTACAGCAGAGAAAGGAGATCAAATGAAGGGCATAGGAGTGTGTAAGATGTTTTCATAATGCGGCACTGAATCACAGAAAGGAGACTGAAGCTTTGGGACAGCATCTCTGTCATTGAGGACAGAGCCCTCATGAAGCAGTCTGAGCCACATCAGAGTACCTTGTTATATTGTGATGTGGTCTTGGGGGAAATTCTCTTAGCTGAGTTTTAGCTGGAGAACCATGTGTATTTAAGAGTTGGCTGAAGAGGGGCGCCTGGATGGCTCAGTGGGTTGAGCCTCTGCCTTGGGCTCAGGTCATGATCTCAGGGTCTTGGGATCGAGCCCTGCTTCAGGCTCTCTGCTCGGTGGGGAGCCTGCTTCCCCCTCTTTCTCTGCCTCTCTGCCTACTTGTCAAATAAATAAATAAAATGTTAAAAAAAAAGCGTTGGCCGAAGAAATATGGTACGGACGTCCGGGCTGTCAGTCGCCACCACCACCACTACTACCACGCCCTTGACAGCTACCACTTCTTGTCTGCTTGCTCTATACCAGGAAATGGGCTAAATGATTATGGCATTTTCTCATTTAACCCTTGTAACAACCCTAGGAAGCGGCAATTAATAGTGTTCTCCTTTTACAGATGAAGAAATCAAGGCTGAGAACTTAGAAGCTGGGCTTGGAAGGCTTAGGTAGCGCGGCCAAGGACGTACAAGCAGAAATATGGTGGTGCTCAGGTTTGAAGATAGGTCTCTCGGACGCAGCAAGGTATTTTAATAAATTTCCAATTTGAGCATCTAAGCAATCATGGGAGCAGCCTGTATGAGACTTGAAAGTGAATGTCAGTCATTTGGAATGGTCATCGAGATCCCTAAACTCCTAGCATGTCTGCAGTTGTGTCATAGGCGGCCTTCTGGGAAAAGGGGAGGTTTTAAATACATAATTGGGAATTTCCATCCAGTGGTTATAATTCCTCTAGGAGTCCTTTAAAGAGATGATGTCCACATGGGGAAGAATGAAGGACAGTTGTGACCCCAGAGCCAAGTCAAAGTATTTTTAACCCAGGAAAAGTAGAATCATCTTTTAGGCCTTCGGAATAGATCCACAAGCAGAGTTTGTAGGAAGTGGTGGACACTTATCAGGCCGAAAAAGCTTCAGGGAGGTGGGAGTGGAGGTCTCTGATGCTGAGGCTTATGGGTAAAGAAACCCAAATTGAAGTTTTATAAGGGTAAGTAGCAGAGCAGGGGATATATTTCACACCATCAGGAATTTATTCTACCTCCAATGTCTCTGAGCTCTTCTTCTGAAATATATGGGAATGACTCTGACTTAGGGAAAGACCCTCTTATGAAGAACATGAGGTTATTTTTACCAGATATTTTTAGAGTCTACACTTCCTGTGTGTTTCTGTCATCTTGAGAGTTAGAAGGGGAAACCTTCTAGTAGTAGTGGGAACACTACACTAGCCATAGTATTTTATGTCATCTGTCATTTTAAGGAAACATAGGTTTCATTATTTTGTACTCATTTTATATTCTCCAACTAATTAAATGAGATAATTAGAAGATCAATATCGATATTCAAAAGAATCCTGTAATTTAAAGAAAGGATTCATGTATAATTTTTTTACATGGAGTTACTCCCTGTGCATTTAAGTACACATTTGTATGGCATTAATTAATTCAAAATGACAAGGGAGAAAGGAACATAAATGTGAAGAATTAGGAGCCATTTCAGTTGGAGATGAGTCAGAAAAGAAGATACACATATCTTAAGGCAAAATATGAGGCAATAGGAAAGCCAGATTTGATTTACAAAAATTCTGTCCACAGACATATCTTCTTAAGCACATGTGGGCTGGTGTTGCTGACCACTCCTGTTCATCTTGGTGTTTGTATGTGGCTGATTCCACAACCTGTTGCTGCAGGAATGGGAAGTCAGCTTTCCGTGGCACTACAACAAGTATCCCCTTCTTGGATAGGAAGGCTCCCCTAAGATAGTCACAGATCTATTACATGCTTTTATAATTTCAAGTCAACATTCAGTATTGACTATCTGTGGAGTAGAAAAAGAATGATGCCCTACTTATATATAACCCATATGTGTGAAATTTCTGCATAGGGTTCTCTATCGACAAGTTCAGTGTTGTATTTGGAACTTTGTATTTCTTATATTTTATTCATTTATAAGTAATACAGAGGCTATCCATGACCTTATTTCCTTTTTTTTTTTAAAGATTTTATTTATTTATTGACAGACAGATCGCAAGTAGGCAGAGAGGCAGGCAGAGAGAGGAGGAAGCAGGCTCCCCACTTAGTCTTTTTACTACCATCACACCTATTTAGATCATTATAATATATGACCATGGAATGAGAAATGGAACTGGCCCCTACATTTTTGAACCCCCATTGCTTATTAAGTGTCACAAAAGAAGACATGAAAAATGAAAGAAAGATAAAGGTGGAAATATTTTTCATTGTTTAAAAAATAGCATTGAAGTAGGTAGTCATCGATTGACCAAACGTTCTGTTCAGAAGACAGTCTGCCGGCTTGACTTGCCCCTCTAGATGCTGCATAGACTTCTTAGAAGTGTATACCCCAAATGGAACTCAACATTTCCTTCTCTGAACCTGTCCCCCCACCTTGAGTTTCCCCATTTCCACAAGTGGTGCCCCTATTCACCCAGCTGTTCCTGCTGGAACTCTGTGAACTGTTCCTGACACACCCGCACACATTCCACAAGCAAGCCCTGTTGGCACGTGCGTACAAGTAAGTCATGCTGACTTCAGAATGTCTTGAATCCATCCACTTTAGCCACGGATATTGCCTTTTTCTTAGTACAAGACATTGCTCTGTTCACCTGAATTACTGCATTAGTTACCAACTGTCCTCTTCTCTCTGACTTGTCTCCTGTCAAACGTTATCCACCCAGAGACAGGGACGATTTAAAAAAATACTTATCAAACCATTTTCTGCCTGCTGGTTATAATTCATCCATCGCTTCCCATTGTACTTGGAGCAAAACCCAAAGTCCTTATAATGGGCCACGAAGTCTTGCATGGTATGACTTCTTCTTCACCCACTGGGTTGAAGCCGACACCGATCAGTTGCTGAACACATTGTGTATTCTTTGACTGAGGGCTCTGCTGCGTCTCTGCGTGCCCAGTGCTCACACTCTCTGCTTTCCATCCGGTAGGTCTTAGTGCCAATGTCACCGCTTCGGAGGGCTTGTCTCGTGGGTTTCTCCCGTTATTCTCTTTCGCAGTTTCTTGCTTGTTTCATTTATAACACGTTATACAAATTTGTAATTTTTAAAATTTTTTGTCTGTTTGCTTATGTATTTCTCTCTTCCCCTCCTGTAGGTAAACTCCATGAGAACAGAGACAGAGAGGACAAGTTTCTTGCTCAGTGTCTTGTACATCGAGGGCAATCAGTACATCCTCGAGTGAATCATCCTAGAAATCACTATCTCACAGAAATGTTGGAAATAACAGTTGGTTCTCCGGGAGCCCCATAAAAGCTTAGTTATTGCAGCGATGTAATTCATCCGTGACTCCAGGATTAGCAGCTTGAGTTATGGGTTCTGTGGGTTCACAGAAGGGGCTATGTAATGGGCCTCAGGAAAAAGGGAGGGAATAATTTGCTCTCATTTTCTTACATACAGATGTAGCTGTAGGCAAATAATGAAACTGAGAAAGTTTGTCTTCAGTATCTTTATACTTCCTTTCCTGCGGCCTTTTAAAAAAAAATTTTATTTTATTTTTTTCAGTGTTCCAAAATTCATTGTTTATGCACCTTTTAAAATTTTATTTCAGCTGTTGTAAGGGACAGAGATCCATTCAGGAAGAGCCAAGGAAAGGGAGATCAGATAGTGGGTAACCAGGTATAGGAACTAGATATCATGGAAATAGGAACTGGGAAGCCACAGACAGGTGGCATGATTGACAAAGTGAGGGAAGAACAAGAGGAGATTAGAGACAGAGGTCAAGGGAAGAGATTCAGGAGAACAGGAGTGGTTAGCAGTGTCAGGAGCTGCAGAATGGTGAGGTAAGATGAAGACGGAAATTTGGCATTTATGGATTAGGAACCCCAAGAAGAGATAATGAAAAGTGTGAGGACGTGAGTCTGTGACTGCTCGTGGACGCTAGGTCTGAAGGGCAGATCTTGCAGGGCAAGAGATGCCTACGTTGGACAGAGAAACAGGGAGGGTTTGGGTATTAGTCAGAGAAGTCTGGACTTTGCCCCATAGACAGTGGGGAGCCACTGAAGAAAATTTGGCATTATGAGTGGGATAGGCAGTGGGGGCTGTAGGGTATAGAGTAGCAGGTATCACCTCCCAATTTCACCCAGAGCTGACCTTGCACAAAGGAGTCTCAGTTAAGTCAGTTTGAATACTTCGTTAGCAGCTCTCAGAAAAGGTTTATTGAAAGAGATTGAAACTCTTGGCTTCAATGAAGGTTCTGGATTATTTATGGATTTAATTTATCCCCGTGATCCACGGCCACAGTTGGCACAGGCTGTCAGGAGTGAGCTGCATTCTTTTCTCCTTGAAAAAGTGGGAAGAGTATTTAATCATAACTGAGTTGCACTAATAAAGATTTTAATAAAACTGGGCTGAGCTAGGACTGGGAAGTTGCATAAGCAATTGGAGAGTGAATGGTCCTCTGGGTGTACTCTGTGAACTGGAGTAACTCTTAGGACTGAAATATAGTATTTAATCCAGAGTGCTCACAGGGTTTTCATAAATGCAGTTTAATTTAAAGTCCATGCAAACACATGTAGTACATAAACAGGATTTTCTTGGAATTTTAAGCCTCCCTATGACTTGGATAAAACTTAATAGAAAATCTGTGATAAATTTGATAGCATGACTCACTTAAATTAGTTTACCTTCCATGGAAATCAAGGTAAAGAGTCTTGACTGAATCCCTCTCTCACTCTTACATACGCAACATTCCTTTGAGGATCAGTGAGAGGGCCTGAAGAGTTATTGCCATCTGGAGCTTAGAGATCATGTTGTCTATCTTCTCCATTTTGCAACAAGGAAACCGAGGGTCCCAGAAGAGAAATGACTTGTCTGAGGTGCCTAACTGTTTCATGCCAGAGCTAGGAAAAGAACTGAGTTTATACTGGCTATAGAGCAAAACCTACGTTACTACGAACGCTAGCAATAAAAAACCAGCACGTGTAAAATCCTACCAACTCTCCTAACACCGCTCTAGATGGCTTTAACCCTGCCAGAGTTTTCTTTCCCAACATGCCGTTCCTACCATGGAAGAGTCTTCAGTGCATGTATGTGCGTGTGTGACCGTTCCACTCGGGGGTCCTTGAGTTCAGAGGCATCTTACCGTGTTTACATCCCGAGTGCTCAACGCCTGTAGTGTATAGGTGCTCAGGAAACGCTTATGGGTCGAGCAACAGCAACAACAAGTTTTGGATAGTCATTAGCCCTGAGTAGAAAATTTAGGTAAGGTTATCCTTACCAGCTAGAAACTGCCCTCCTCTCTCCACTTCCGTCTGCTCTCTGTAACTTCATGGAGAATTTGGTTGACTTGCTATAGCCCGGAGAGACGGTCTGCATTGACTGCTCCCGCTCTGTCCAGTCCGTGGCTTTGTCCCTGCGTGGCACGCCAATCCTCCTTGTTTATTTAGAAGTTACTGACCACCTATGTGTGGATATTGTACTGGGCTCTTTACCTATCTAAATAGGACCCCATTCTTCAGGCTCCCAATGTCTTACTCACACTCGTATCTTCTTCTGACCCACGGTCTCAGCCCTCTATACTGTTAGCATTTCCTATAGGCACTGCATATTTGTTATGTAATAACACATGCTCCTGTCTATGGTTTTATCATTCTGGGCGTGTTGCACACCCACCCAACTGAGGTATAGGACTTTTGAGGGTAGGAACTGTATCTTCAGCTCCTAACTGTGGGAAGCACCTTAATAGATGTTGGCCAATCATTGAGAGGACTAGGGGAAATGTTTTCTAGTGAAATTCAATAATTTTTTCCAGTGTAACTTTTATTTTATATTTTAAGTATTTTGCTCAAATGTTTCTTTTACTACATAGATTCCAGCAAAGGATGGTCTAGTATCAGTCAATATTAAATTATTCTCTGAGTACCCAGCACTGTCTAGGAGCTGTATTTATTTTTATTTATTTTTTTATTGAGATATAATTGACAAACAACACTGTATTTGTTTCAGATGTACAATGTAGTGGTTTGATATTTGTATATATTGTGAAATAATCACTACAATGTCCAGTTAACATATATCACCATACATAATATCAATTTCTTTTCTTGTGATGAAAACTTTATAGGTTTGCTCTTTTAGCAACTTTTAAATACGTGATACAGTGTTACTACCTTTCGTAATCTATTCTCTTAGCAACTTTCAAGTACACAGTACAGTATTAGTAACTATAGTCATTATGCTATACGTGACATCCCATGAATTATTTATTTTATAGTTGGAAGTTTGTACTTCTTAACCACCTTCTCTCATTCCCCCCCCACCCCTCCCCGTTGACTCTGGCAACCATTAATCTGTTCTCTGTATCTGTGGGCTTGGGGTTTTATTTATTTTTTGTTTGTTTCCTTTGGTTCAGCTTCCACATTATAATAGTGACAGCACACAGTATTTGTCTTTCTGTGTTTGACTTATTTCACTTAGCATAATACCCTCAAGGTCCATCCGTGTTGTTACAAAGGGCAGGATTTCCTTCTTTTTTATGGCTGAATAATATTACTATATATATATCACATTTTCTTTATTCATTTAGACTTTATGATTTTGCTACTGGAATCAGCTGAGTCTGTTTCTGATGATGCTACATGGGGAGGCAGGGCAGGCTGGCTGTGGTCAGGGATTCTGGAATTGGAGAGTGACTTTTGGAAGCCTAATTGCCTGAGTTCATTAAAAGTAAATATCTCCCAGGTGGGAAGACTGGCTCATGTAAAGATTTCCTCAAATTGCAGTGATTTATAGACTTAATACACTGGCAATTAAAGTCTGATTGGGATAGAGAGAAGAGTTTATCTGAAAGAATAAATGGATTTTACAAAGGAGATTGTGTAAAAGTCCATTTAAGAGTCCATTTCCATCAGATTTTAAAGAACAAAAAGCTATCGTAGTTAAAATAATTTAGTACTCATACACAGATTGAAAAATACAGTATTCTTTTGTTGGTTTTATGTATGTGTGTATGTCTCATGTAACGCATATGTAAAAAATGCCTATAAACAGTATCATCCTGCTGTCATTCTTCGTGGAGCTAGTGGTGGAAAAAGCCTCAATTATGAGTTTCCCCACCCCGTTCCCAGGGATAGCAGGAAAAGAAATTGGATTATCCTGAAAGAAAGACATTGGGAAGTATTTCACCAAACCATGGCCCTTTCACATAAATTTTTTTTTAACTATATGATTCCAGAGATAACATAAAAACAGTGACAAAGGGCAGATTTTTTCCTCTATAAATATTGTTGAAATGAGTAGTTAGCAATTTGGAAGAAAAATCAGTCTAAACCATCTGATAAGATAAATATCAAAGGAAAAGAATGAAGCTCAAACCGTAGTCCTGAACAAAGAAAACAAGTTCAGGATTTGTCATACTTTAGAGGGGACGTACTTTACAATGCTTGGGGGTTAGGCAGGACTTAATGGTGACTTCATAGGCCATAAAGGCCTACAATAATTGTAGGGTTTCTGTCCAGCGTGGTGGCCCTAACAGCATCTGGCACATAGTAGGTTCGGTAACTACTTGTAGAACGCGGGGATGCATGGATGTTTGAGTGAATGTGTAGACCCTTCGGTCTGATAAGCTGTGAGAGTTCTCTGTGCCCTTGTTCATGCTTTGGCTCTCTGAACCCTGGAGAGAAGAGATGAAAAGACCTCACAGGGTCATCAGATACCATTTCTGACACTTGTGGGCTGTGCTGTTCTTTGTGTTCAATGGGATAAAGGTGCAGATGAGGACGAGAGCCTGGAATCAGAGAGAAAAAATACAGCTCTTTCAAGGATGTCGTATGGGGAATGGGTTGTTGGGGAGAGAAGGTGAATTTGTAAATGCTCTTGAAGTGTTTGCAATCCTCTTCTTCTTTTGTGGTGACAAATAAAATGATGGTCTCCTTTGCACCACGTCACTTTCTCCAGCTACAAAGTAGCTAATAGAGAGTTAAAAACTGAAAAAGGAGTTCCTTCTTCTGGAGTTTTGTTAATTTTATAACTGCTTGATTACGGGGATCAAGATAGAGGATTGCACTATGATAATAGCTTGTTTACTTGTCTGACTTCCTTCCTGAAGGCTGGCCTTTGTCTCTTTCACCCCTGTATCCTCCGCACTAAGCCTATGACTTAGTGGAAACTTGAAACTTAGTGGAAACTAAGCCTATGACAGAGTGGAAACTTGAAAACATGCGCCAAGTGAATGAATCAGTACCTACCGCGTGCTTTCAGAGAGCTCTCGGTGAAGACCTGTAAGACACAACCCTTGCGTTGGCATCTATCATGTGAAAATATCTGGTCTTTATTAGTGTTTTCCTTGTGGCTTTGCATTTTCAAAGAATGTTTGGTATTAGGCTTCTACACGTTAATTAGCTTTGGAGACACACGGATCCAGAATACATTACCGTCATTTGTCTGGGCCTCATTCGTGCACTGAGTTCATCATTGTTTTATTTCGAGCACAGCTCCTTCTTCTCCCTGTGCCGTGGTTATTAATAGTAATCGGAGCTTCCCAGCGTCAGTCAGCGGCATGCCTGAAAGGGATGTTCAAAAGAGATAGGAAGGATTCATCTCCCAAGTAATTTGTATGCCAGGGAGTACCACTCCTCAGAAATCCTGTTCTTTGTAGCTGACATGGTTCACGAGAGGGTTGGCGTGGGCAGTGAGCTGCGGCAAACAGGGTAGACAGGAAGAAACTGGAATGTACAGCCACCGCCCTTCTCCCTACCCTGGGGCTGACAGGGGCTAAGGGGCTGAGCGCAGGCAGCAGCTGGCCGTGGGAAGAAAGAACGAGGCGGTAGGCAGACCAGAGCGCCCAGGTGGTCACGGAGCCGTCCCAGAGGAGGGTCTAACCACAGAAAGCAGACAGCACAGCACATGGGAGGTGATTAAATGTCACGGTTAAGAGGGGCAGCTTTGAAAGCAGCCCAGGTGTCCAACAACGGATGAACGGATAAGCAAGACATAGTGTATACACACAGCAGAATATTACGCAGCTTTTTTTTTTTTTAAAGATTATTTATTTATTTATACGGAAGAGAGAGAGAGAGAGACAGCGAGAGAGGGAACACAAGCAGGGGGAGTGGGAGAGGGAGAAGCAGGCCTCCCACTGAGCAGGGAGCCCAACACGGGGCTTGATCCCAGGACCCTGGGATCATGACCTGAGCAGAAGGCAGATGCTTAATGACTGAGCCACCCAGGCATCCCAAATATTGCTCAGCCTTAAAAAGGAAGGGATGTGCCTCAGCGTAGATGAACCCTGAGGAGATTATCGTAATGAAATGAGGCGGTCACAGAAGGACAAATACTGTACGACTCCACTTACATGAGGTTCCTAGATCAGTCGAATTCAGAGACAGAAGAGAGTGATAGTTGCCAGGCGCTGGGGAAAGTGGGGAATGAGGAATTGTTTAATGGATACAGAGTTTCAGATTTGCAAGATGAAGAGTTCCGGAGATTTGGTTGAGTAACAATGTGACCGCAGTTAACATGACTGAACTGTGCACTTAAAAATGGGTGATATGGTCAATTTTGTGTTTCGTGTATTTTGCTGCAATTGAAAATTTTAAAAAATCAGAGATGATCTGAAAGAAAAAAGAAAGGCATTTTTGAAGACAGATTGCCTGAGTTCAAATTCTGGCCAAGACACTGACCAATGGGTGTCTTTGGCAAATCAGGTGACCTCTTTGGGGTTTGGTTTTCTTTCTAATATGGGAGTGATGGCTCTAGTACCTATACTGTTGGCTTCTTGTGAGGATTAAATGAGATACTATAAGTGAAGCCCACAGCACTCAGAAGAGCACCACAGTGTGAGTTTTTCGCCACGATTATGGGGAGAATATGTAACACTTCGAGTGCGCGGCAGGTGGCTTGCTTTGGG
>NW_019154105.1:1407198-1409442 GCF_002288905.1 Enhydra lutris kenyoni
GCGTCTGTGCAGCGTGTACTGGGGCTGTAAAGAACAAGGTCTAGCTCCGGCCAGCGTCTGTGCAGCGTGTACTGGGGCTGTAAAGAACAAGGTCTAGCTCTGGCCAGCATCAACAAGTATTTCTGGAGGACACGCAAGCAGCCAGGGGCAGTAACGTGGTCCCGCTCACAGTGTGGGGCGTGTGCTGTTAAGTTTAAGGTGAGACTCCAGTTACTTGAGTTGGGATACAGGACAGGGACTTGGTAGGAGATGTATTGCAGACGCTCAGTCAGTTGTTAGAATTATGGCACCACAAGGTACCGGATTAACAACTAGAATAACTCTATGGACGAAGACTTTCCCAATTGCCAGTGACAGAAATTCCAACTCAACCTCACTTGAACGTAAACTTGATCACTTTGCAAATGAAAAGCTAGTAGTATACCTCACTTCAGGCACGGTTGGACCCAGCTGTTCTACTGATGTTGGAAATCTGTCTCTTGGCAACCCTTGACTCTGCTTTCCACTGTACTGGTGTGACCCTTAGACAATTCTTCATGACGGTGGTGATACAGCCACTAATGCCCCTTGGTTTATGTTCTATCAACTTAACACTCCTTCTTCCTCTTTCTTTCCCTTCCCCTGCCCCCTTCTTTTCCTCTCTCTTCCTGAACTCCTTCATCCAAAAAGCCAATAAGTGGAACTGTGCAAGCTAGGGGTCTTTGCTGGGGGCAGAGGTGGGAAGCTGTGGTGGCCCAGAGCAGAGTGGTCCAGCCCAGTGGGGTTGAGAAGGGAGTCCACATGGGAGTGACGAAGCCCATGGGGGGCAAGGAGGGCGTTCCAGCAGGACAGTGGTCTTTGCAGGGCATCAGAGTCCAAGGAGGGCAACCAGAGTGTCCAGGGAGAAGGGCTGCTCGGTGTATTGTGGCAAAGCCTGTGTGAGGTAGTGTTCATTCAGCACAGGTCGTTGGAGACCAGGCGAGCTGGGGAGAATGTCTGCATGGAGCCCCAGTGGGTGAGGAGGGTGCCCACGAAGGACGATAGCTCAGAACGAGGCTTCAGAGCCTGAGAAGGGTGGGAGGCTCACCCAGTGGGGTGGAGGGCTCGGGAAGAGGTGTCCGAATCCAGACGTGGTGTCGAGGGCTTTCCGTGTTGGCAATGTGAGAGAATGGTGTTATGGATAGGAAAGGGAGAAAAGTAAAAGCAATCCTGTCGGACTGGGCTGGAATTTGATTTTTTCTCTTTGTCTGTGATAAATGAGTCGTCATAGATAGACAGATGGAGAAGCAAATGTGAATGTAAATGCGTGTGTGCATGCCGTGTGGTGTGTGTATGTGTGTGTACATTTATGTCACTACCTACCTGCCTGCCTACCATTCCTCACCGAGAGAAAGCAGAGATCCGTGGGGAAATGGGTGAGTGAGGGGCTGGGGGAGGCGGCACAGGTGAGCCTGGAGCGTTATGTGCGTGAGAGCGAGGAGGGGTGAAGAAGGAGAGGGGTAGGTCAGACAGGTCAGAAGGACTCAGGATCTGTGTAAAGGGCTCCCGCTGGCGACACGGGGGACAATGCGAGCTTCAAAATGAACAATGACAGTAACATGTTAATGCCTCCTGAGTCAAATCAGGGGACCGTGAGTTCCAAGTGACACAAACTGAAAGTCGGTGACTGTGCAGAATGGAAATGCAGGTAGTGTCACCGCAAAATACTGACCAGTGACAGAAGGAGGGGTGGGGGGTGATGTCTCCCAACGAAAGACACAAGAGCTGGTGCGGGCGATGTCCCGTGGTCTCTCCTGTCCGCTCCCACCTCTTCCGTCCGCTCCTCGCTCCAGAGGCGGATCTCTGCAGACCCCCACCCCCTTGTGCTCTGGTTCCCGCTTGGGTTTGCCGTGGTCGGTGCAGCCGGTGAAGTGGGTGCAGGGCCGAGTCGTGTGGCGCTTTGCTGGCCGGGCGCAGTCGTGCAGGGCCGGCTTCAGCGCGCGGTCTCTGACGGCCGCAGCCCCCACGGATCGTGTAAAACCCTCCCGCGGCCTGCGGTGGGCTAAGCACTGCTGTTAGCCCGGACTGAGTCCCCGCCCCTTACGGGTTTCCCTTAACTCTGTCTACACCTCTGTGCACCCCTTCATTAAGCCCTCTTCAGGCTGCTCCCTCTTTCCTCCCTGAGCCTGACTGATACGGGAGCATAGGGGTACGGCATAGGGGTACGGCATAGGGGTACAGCATAGGGTACGGCATAGGGGGTACGGCATAGGGTACGGCATAGGG
>NW_019154105.1:1409842-1463618 GCF_002288905.1 Enhydra lutris kenyoni
GGCATAGGGGTACGGCATAGGGTACGGCATAGGGGTACGGCATAGGGGTACGGCATAGGGGTACGGCATAGGGGTACGGCATAGGGTACGGCATAGGGTACGGCAGTATGAGCAGCAAGAAGGACAAACAGGGACGGCCGATGTCCCCCGCAGCCGATGCTGCCCGGCCGCCGCTCCCAGATGGGCGCATCGGGTTACCTCCCCACGGGCTACTGAGCCACAGCTGTCCCGTGACCTAAGGTCATTGCCCTAAGGAAGGGCAATGAAACCAGAGCAGCAGCTTAGTGACCAGAGGCGCATTTGGTCCCAGTGTTTTATGCAGATGCTCCTCTAAAAAGGAAGGACTCCTTAAACTGACGTGGAGAGTCAGACACTTTCCCTCACCTTCAGTCAAGGAGGCGGCGGCCCCACGTTAGGAGGAGTCGCAGTTCAGCATGGTTTAGGCCTTTCGAATTAAACGTCTCTGCGATTTCTTCCGAAGACGATCGAGTGCAGACCGCCCGGAGGTCCGGGGTCCCCTTCTCTCGAGACCGCGCGGTCCTCACTGCGCCAGGGAGCGGCGGACGTTCCGACCCCGGGCACTTTCCGTTTCGGCTGCGGCTCTTGTGCTGCTCTGGAAATCCGCCGACAAGGACATAAAGCAGACTTTCCTCACGTCCCGTCCCCTCGGAGGTGTCCTTGTTGCAGCTGCGGACAGAGGGACACCTCTGAGTGCAGCCTGCTGAGAGCCGCGGCGCTGCCGTGAGTTACTGGGTTGCGGAGCGCCCCAGTCACAGAGTGACCCCGGCAAGTTACCCTGCAGCCCCCACTAAGGGAACTCAGACCAGAGTCGGTATTTAAGAGTGCTCCCCTTAGGGCGCCTGGGTGGCTCCGGGGGTTAAAGCCTCTGCCTTCGGCTCAGGCCGTGGTCCCAGGGTCCTGGGATCGAGCCCCGCATCGGGCTCTCTGCTCAGCGGGGAGCCTGCTTCCCCTCTCTCTGCCTGCCTCTCTGCCTGCTTGTGATCTCTCTCTCTCTGTCAAATAAATAAAGTAAAAAAAAAAAAAAGAGTGCTCCCTTTAAACTGAATTCTTACTGTTGGTAGAGCAACCAGAACCGTTTCCTAATTCTGCTAGGAATAGCAGAACAATCATATACTGGGGCCCCCTTTCCAATGTGGGCAGGGAAAACAGGTCCTATTTTCTAGGAAGTGTCACTTAAATTCCCTTTTGGTTTCCATTAAAGTCCTGCACACAACGTCCTCAGTCATAGCTGCAAACTTAGGTACCAGAGCGCTCATTTTCGTGAAGAGTCACATCCACCCCTCGCTGTTTTCAACTTTGCAGTAACTTTCTAGAACACACTGTTTTAATTAACACTGACTTACATGAGTTAAGGTCAAAATTCCGGATAGGCTGGTATAATTTGATTGTAGAAGACGATCTTAGATTTCTTTTATAAAGTTTTTTCCTGCTGTTGCCTCTTTTTAGTGTGGAGATGTCTGTGGGGGTGGAGGGTTAGCCTTATTAGGTAGACTATTTTCATGTAAATGTCTTAAAGTTTATAATAAAATACCATGCAGGTGGTCCCCAAATTAGGCATGCCTAATTAGTGAATGTGTTTCGCATTTGTAGTGCCTATTACGTAATAACTGTCCCCCAACCTGCCTCACCCCAAGCTCCTCTGCTCTTCTCCCCTTTTTGCCATCTGCTGGCTCCAAAGGACGATCTTGGGGTCCTTGGCCGCTAATGCCAGCCCAAGTATGACTTGGGTAGATTTCTGACCTACCACCTCTTTCCATGGCATCCTTTCTTCCTCTTGAAGCAATGGCTCATGCTATACAGTTTCTATGTATCCTGCGATTTTCATTGCTCTGAACTCTGCTAATGCTTCCTCAGGCAATTTTCTCATATAAATGGGATCGTGTTTAAGACCATGAATCAGACAGACAAGTTCAGGTCTCAATTCTACCACTTATCAGCAGCACGACTTTGCTTTCTATGCCTCAGTCTTCTGAGGTACAAAACTGAGATGAACGATATAATTATTCTCATTTCTTAGCCATGTTATGAGTGTCTTGTAAAACACAAGCTGGACAGTACGGTGGGGACATATTGTGGGTGCTTAAAAATGTGATTTGCTGCTGCGTGTGTTAATTATTTTTGTTTTAGTTTCTTCTTTATTTTTCTTTCTTGCTCTATTCTCTCTTTTCTCATTTTTACTCAGGTATTTGAAAAAAAACAAAATTTCCCCCCTTTGGGTGATCTCCCCCCATTTCTGTGTTTTTCAAGCTGGGGCACAGGCAACAAGAAGCAGTGGTCCCCAGCGAGGGCTGGCCTGGGCGAGCTCTGCTTTGTTCTTCTACTTCTCTTTACCACTCACTAGTTCTCAGTGAGCCCTGTTTGTAGCTGCTGAAGATCGGGGGAATGCTGGAGATTCACTGAAATCAAGAAAAGGGAAATCCTCTGCTTGGGTGGGGAGGATGAGAGCATCAGCATCAGATGTATTAGCAGTGAGTGCCATATCTTAACGTTTCTAACAAGGCTTCTTCAGAATTCCAGGATTTCTACCTTAGTCCCCATCCTCTTCAAATTAAATCTGCTTTTGGATTCTTATAATTTTTTAAGATACTGTTAGTGGGCAAAGCAAAATGGCTTCTTAATTGATTTTATTATTTTTCTTATTTGCATAATTGTTACTATTGTGATGATCTGTTATTTTGTATTGAAATTGTCTAGCATCTTAGTTATATTCCACATGAAATAGGCCTTTGTGTTGGAGTCCATAAAATGATTTCTACGGGCAAATAACTTCTAAGTCCTTAAGACCTAACTAATGAAAGAGACTTTTAGAAGGTTACAACTTTGTAAAAGGAGGACCAAATGTATAGTATAATATGTGTAATGGAGGTGATCTTTTAGTGGGCCCAAGCACCATCCTGTCTAGAGAAGATGTTTACTAGGGGAGATGCAAGAACTCATTTAATGTCAAATGGAAGTGTTGTTTCTCTGGAATTGGATTGGCTTTTGTATTAGTCAGGGTTCTCCAGAGAAACAGAACCAATAGGATATAAACACACACACACACACACACACACACACACACACACACTGATTTATTAAAGAAATTGGCTCGTGCAGGTTTGGGATCCCAAACCTCCTATGATCTGTGGTCTGTAAGCAGGAGAACCAGGATATCGGTGATAAAGTTCATTTCGAGTTTGACGGCCCAAGAGCTGGGGGGCCACTGGTGGAAGGTCTGAGCAGCATGACTCCAGTGTCTGAGGACAGGAGAAGACGGATGCCCTAGCTCACAGAAGGAGAGAGAACTTATCCTTCCTTCTCCTTTTAGTTTTCTTTGGGCGCCCAGAGGATTGGAAGATGCCCCACCAGTGATGAGGGTGGGTCCCTTTTCTCAGTCAACTGAATGAAATGCTGATTTCTTCTACAAACACCCACACAGATACACCCAGAAATAATATTTTACCAGCTCTCTGGGCATCTCCGAGGCCTGTCAAATTGACACGTGAAATTGACCATCACGACTTTTAATCCCTTTTATAAGTGGGAGTCTCATCCTTTAGCTTAGGCTCACGCTCATGACTGAGTTGAGTACAAAGGCTATCATCATGGAGGTTTATTGCATTGAGTATGATATGGAAACCCAGTTTCTAAATTTCTAAAAATATAAACAAACACAGAATTTGTTTGGTCATGTTTTTAAATTGGAGAGGTTGAAGAACTGTTGCAGATTTACTTTTGGGCTTGTTTGAGCAATTTACCAACATTCAGCCTGTTTCCATTATCCTTGCCCACCCACTGGTTCCATCAAATTAAGAATTTTAACACCAGGCATTTAAAAGGGAAAGGAAAAAGATTCATGTGTTTGGATTCTTCAAAGAGAAAATGAGAGAGAATTCATGCCAATTCTTGAATTTTCTTCTCATCCCAAGTTACTGCCGTCCTTGGCAGGCGAGTAGTCCTCAAATTGTGGTTTACGTCCCATGTATCTATTTGAACTCCCTGGGGTGCTCATTAACATGCACAGTCCTGGGGGCCACCCAGACTTTCTGAGTTGGAATTTCTGGAGTTTGGGGTTTGGCAAATTGCATGGTTAACGGTCCCCAGAATGGTCTTTATGAACCCTGAATTTGAGAACCACTGGTGCAGACATTCTGCCTGAGGATGTATGTGGTTGACAAAGAATGACCCCTTTGGAGTCAGGATTTGGTTTGTCTGGACCCCCATGTTTTAGATTCTTGAGTTCTTGGACGTGGATTCGTCAGCGTCTGTAATGTTAGTTTGTGCGGGGCGCCATCCAACACCTGGGGAAGGGGTGGCTTAAAGGACAGGAACGTATTTTCTCACGGTTCTGGAGGCTGCCAGGTCGAGGGCAAGGTGTTAGCAGGGCTGGTTTCTGGTGAGGTCGCTCTCGTCGGCTCACAGGTGCTGGTCTTCCTTGTCTTTACACGGTTTGCTCTGTTTACAAGTGTTGTCTGTGTCTTAATCTCTCCTTCCTATAAGTACCTCAGTCATACAGGGTTGGGGCTCACCCACTGATGCCCATTTTATCCGCTTTACCACTTTAAAGGCCCTGTCTCCAGATACAGTCACGTTGCAAGACACTGAGAGTTAGGACTTCAACATGTGAGTTTGGGGGAGGCAATTCAGCCCATAACAGTCTAGATGGGTCTCAGAAACTTCCATAGTAAGTGCAGCATGAGCACTGCAGACTTACAATCCAGTTCCCTCCACGGTGGTCTCTTTGTCTCTCTCCTCTACGGCGGCAGGAGGAAGGTAAGAACAGCAACAACTTGCGTTTCCTAGGCTCTGTTCCGCAGACGCCCCATTTCTCCGACTGTACGAGAGTCTAACTACTGTTGAGTCAACGGCTTTACTGACTAAGAATGGTAGTTTCTGAAGGAAACACAGAGCCAGCAGTCTCTTCATAACTAATTCTCAGATGCCCTTTCTTGTGATTTTTTTTTTTTAACTGGACATCTGCACTGATCTTGCAGTAGCAGTGGTGGCTGAGGCCAGTGGCGCCTCAGCACGAAGTAAGGCAGTGGCACCGAGCGGCACTGGTAGTCACCGTATGATTTCCCCATTTTGCATTTGCACGGAAGGAGAGAAAATGCCAGTCCCACTTAAAATTGCCCTTGTGGACGTGGTAAAGATGATTAGGCCTGCTCAATTTCAACCTTTGAGCATCCCCTTCTTTTAGGAATACAGGTGACAAAATGGGATGCATGCATAAAAGCGCTTCTGGTGCACATGGACTCGGTGGTGGCTGTTTTGAAGAAAAGCACTCATAGGATTGAACTGTGAGCCAAACTAGCCTTTTTTCCCCCCCATGAAACACCATTTTAAATTCAAAGAACCAGTGATACATGAACTGCGTTTATTCAGACCCCGTAGCTGGCAGACGTGTTCACAAAGAAGAACGAAGTGGGCCTGTCACTTCGTGAAAAGCAACTGACAATATTTGTTGCCCATGACAGAATTCAAGCTTTCAAGTGAAAATTGGAATTTTGGAAAGCTTGTATCTTTTACTGTGAGCTTGATAGCTTACCAGCATTTGAAGATTTTGCTAGTGAGGTTGGTGATGAACAAATGTGATTTTTTTTTTTTTGTAGCTGTAATGAAATGTGTCAATATTTGGGAAACCTGCATGATTCATGGAGCCACTATTTTCCAAATGACCAATGAATGATGCTGCAGAATCAGGTGTGGGGGGAAGATCCACTCAAAGTGCGAGATGAGCCAACACACTTTTATGTAGCAGTTTATTATAAGATTTCAGATCCTCATTGCGGCCAAACTTTAAGAAGCTCTAATTGTCAAGTTTTACCATATTGTTGGAGAAAAAAATTCACAATTATCTGAAAGGATTATTACAAATGCTCTTTCCTTTTTCAAGCCTCATCTGAGTGATGTTGATTTTTCTTTATTTACTTCAACAGAAAATATATGGAAGTAGATTAAATGCAGAAGCAAATAGGAAGATCTAGCTATCTTCTACTTAAACTAAACATTAGAGATTGAAAAAAATATAAAAACATGCCATTTTCTGATTCTGTGTTCAGGAATATACATAAAATACACGAATATATTTTAATTAACATGGAATGGGTTTATCATTGCTATTTTATTTTATTTTAAGATTCTATTTATTTGTCAGAGAGAGAGAGAGTAAGTTCATCGGCAGGGGGAGCAGCAGGCAGAGGGAGAGGGAGAAGCAGGCTCCTCGCTGAGCAGGGAGCCTGATGCGGGGCTCCATCCCAAGACCCCGGGGTCATGACCTGAGCCGACAGCAGACACTTAGCCGACAGAGCCACTCGGATGCCCCTCTCCTTGCTATTTTATTTTATTTATTTATTTATTTAAAAGATTTATTTATTTATTCATTTGACAGACAGAGATCACAAGTAGGTAGAGAGACAGGCAGAGAGAGAGGAGGAAGCAGGCTCCCTGCTGAGCAGAGAGCCCAAAGCGGGGCTCGATCCCAGGACCCTGGGATCATGATCTGAGCCGAAGGCAGAGGCTTTAACCCACTGAGCCACCCAGGCGCCCCTCTCCTTGCTATTTTAAAATGAATTGATAAATACGTATTTTAAAAAGTTTCTCAGTTCCAACCTCTAATGCAGTGATACCCGCGCACATAAGCCACTGAACAAAGGCCCTTTGGGAGCCGCAGTCATTTTTAATAGTGTAAAGGGTCCTGAGGTCCAATAGTTTGAGGACGACCGAATTAGACGTCTTTCTAGCTACGTTGTGGTAATTGGTTTAGAGTTAACTTTGATTCATGGTACACTTGGAGCCAAATATATTCACTTTCTGAATGCTAAACATGGTTTGACTTTTGCTTTTTTCTCATTGGGAGAAAAATCAGATTGGTATTCTATACCAAACAATGTTCATGTGTAGAGTAATGCCTGTCCTACCTCTCCTAATTCCAAGCAAGGTTAGATAATCCTGAACAAACTGGAAAACAAAAAGCCTTTTATAAAAACTACTGTTTTTGAGAGCTTTGTTTTAGTCTAATAACGATGTACTGAAATGAGCAGAGACTAAATCCTGCCCTGTAGAAATGCCCTGGGAAATCTTGCCATCAATGCGCTTTTTCCTCATTCTGCTTCTATTTTGTCTTTTCCCACTTTACAGAGGATTTGTTTCCTTCTCCTTCTCGTCTTTCCTTCAGACCTTTTCTTTTATTCATTTTTCCCCCTTTCCCCCTGTCTCATTCTCACTGGAGGTCATTTCTCCCGCGCCGCAGCGTGATTTCTGTGGTGTCCTCTAAGACAGCTGCTGAGTCAGCACGTGTGAGCAGGGCCTTGACAAGGTGTGGGTGCGTCTTTACACTCTCAGCTCTCGGACTTCCGCAGACTTCTGCTCCACACGTGGAATTCAGCACTCGGGTCTATACTGTGCAGGCGGGGAAGGAAAGACGGGAAAGGATTTTGACTTAAGACTTCCGCCTGCTAGAAGAAATGACTTCAGAATAAGTCCTCTGGTTATACCGTGTTCTTCATAGATTTCTTTCTCATTTTCCCTCTAGTCCAGAAGTTACTCTCGAGTTGGCCTGGAGTCATGCACGAAGCAAAAGGTATGTTTTCTTCCCTTCTGCATTGTTCCTTTAAAATACCATGGTTTTGCTGGATGCTTTTATTTTTTTCCAAAGAGAATGACTTGTTTTTGGAAGGTAAGGATAGTCCCAGAAGCAAAGTATCTTGAGATTTTCATTTACTTTGCTTCTACAATAGCAATCCCGAAAGGGGAAAAGAAATCCTCAAAATGAAATGGAACGAGAGAGGTTCTGGAAACCCAGTGACAGAAGCTGAGAATTTCCCGGGCTTGCGAGCAACTCTGAAAGCAAGGTCAGAAGATCATGAACCAGACTCGGTTCTCTCATTGTTGAAGCCCTTCACAGTGAAGGAATTTGTTTCTATCTCGGTTCCTGTGTTCAGTAAACTTTATTCTCCCTGGATCCGCGATGGAGAGCGACCCTCACCTGTGACCTGTGGTGAATCGGCTAAAAACAGGGGCTCTGAGTTAGAAAGAATTGGTTTCAGTTCCTGGTTCGGTTACTTTACTAGCTATGTGACCTTGGACGTGTTTGTACCAAGAAGATGCTTGTACCTACTGGAGTAGTGTATTTTAAGGATAAAACAGGATGAGATAACATCTGTGACAACACTTATATCCTAATGCCTAATGCAAAACAGACACTTCATTTTTAAAATCCTATATTATTTCATTGGTCTTTTAGGTACACAAAACAATGCAAAATTTGAAATGCCAAAATCTTAATCCCCAGACAGACACAGACACACACACACAGACACACAGACACACACACACACTCTTACATATATTTAAATTATGTTAATTACTGGTGATATATAGGGCAATGATATAAACAGATTTATTAGAATTTGGAGAAGCTGTTAAAAAATTATTATTCTAATGTCGATGTTTGAACCTGTTGGAGTACTTGCCTAACATTTTAGGATAATGGAGTATTAACTCGGAATACCTTTCTTGATGTCAGTTGTTAGAGAAAAAAACACTTCAAGAATGCAAAGCATCTAAGAGGTGCTTACGGAGATTAAAAGAGGTAACATCTGTGAAAACTCTGAGCCCAGTGCCTGAATGCGCGGAAGCTGTGTTTACTAGCGAAACACGGTGTTGTTCGGGAAGAGGATGGGCAGACATGGCTTCCAGCCCAGCCTCAACACTCAGCAGCTCATAACAGCCAACACCCATCGAGCAAACACTGCACTCCGGGCACAGTCGCGAGCACTCCTGAATCCTCCCTGCGGCCCTCCAACGTAAGTGTGCTGGTGCCCCAGGGTCAGTCAGCAGAATGAAATTACACCAATAACTCGCACAGAGACAATCTGACATGAAGAACTGTTAACTGGTTGTAAGGTTAACTAGGTAATGGAGAGCCCGAAGTACACAGGTGGGCAGAGCAGTCACCGGGAAGCCGGTCTCACCCCAGGGCTGAGGCATCAAGGGAAACAGACGGGATTACGAAAACGTCTTAGATACTTCAGGGAAGGGACCCACGGCGTTGAAATTCAGGCCTCTGAGGACAGGGTGGCGGCCGGCTCTGTAAGAGCGGCCAGTGTCCCAGAGCAGGCGACAGAAAGATGGGCTGGGAGATGAGAGATAATAATTTAGCAATGGGTACCATTCTTAGCTCCCTTTTGTAGATGAGGAAACTGAGGCACAGGTGTGTTCAGCTCTCTTTGCCCAGTGCGGTGGTCTATTTGTGACCCCCTCAAATTCAAGTCCTAACCCTTCCAGGTGATGGTACTGGGAGGCGGAACCTTGGGGAGGTGCCAGGTCACGAGGGCTCTGCCCTCATGAAGAGGACTAATGCTTTCGCAGAAGGGACCCCACAGAGCTTCCTTAGTCCTTCCACCACGGAAGGACCATGACACGTGGCAACCCCCCCAAACCGTGTCGGCACCCTGACGTCGGGCTTCCGGTGTCTAGAACCGTGAGAAGTATATTCTGTTTTTCGTGAGCTACACGGTCTGTGGTGTTTTGTTACACCACCTGGATGTACTAAGACACCCATTGAGGATGAGGCAGGGTCAGAAAGGAAGCCCACTTGGCTCCAGACTTTACGCTCTTAACCTCTTGAGTAAGTGACCAGGCACAGGGGCTGGGTGGGAGAAGCTGGGAGGCAGCAGCTCTGGAAAGCTCCCAGGGCCCTGGTGGAAGGTCCTAAGATATTTGTGTGTGGGGATGGGACAGTTCAGGGCTGCAGGCTGGGTGCTCTGGTGCTCTCTGGGGCCTTTCGCTCTTGCATGGTCCATAGATTGGGGGATGGGACCTGGAACGTGCAGGGCCTTGGAGCTCTAGAAATTGCTGACATAGGACCAGGAACCTCTCCTCTATAGAGCGACTGTTTTCATGCTTTATCTCCACTCTGTGTTTACTCTCTGTTTGCTTAAAAGTGCCAAGCATTGAGGTCTTCCTAAAGAACTAAAGGAAGGGCTTTATGTAGGAGTTTTGCTCAGAACTTTAAGGGGGAGCTGACCTGGAGGCTAGCACGGTTCCTTTGGCAAACAAATATTCTGTTGCCCGGTGTAGCACCCAGTGAGCGAGCTGAAGCAAATAGAAGGCTCTTCTGTCCCCTCTCCATTAACCTTACCTTCTCCTCCCTCAAGTATCTTCTCAAGATTAATAACACTATTAATAGTAAAAATAGCAAACAATCAGTGTTCTGCTTGCTCTGTAAAGATTCAGCGGTTGCACTGTTTTCATCTGATTTTAATCAGAAAGAAAATTGAACTGTCAAAGCCTACAGTTAGCAGAGTGTTTTAAGTAGTCTGTCTCTTGCCCAAACGTTTCTCTGGTGTTTGGAGATCTCGCGCTAACTATGCATATCTTTTCTTCTATTAAAACCTTCTTTTCAGATCTGATAAATAAATTCACAGTAAGTTATACGTGGATTATAGGGTTTAAAGTCTAATCTCTCCTAAGAGTATTTGCATTTTAATAGGTGACAGAGCTAATGAAATGTAGTGAGGGGTGGAGTTTCTAGCACTAGCAGGCAGGGAACAAATTTGGGTTGGTCAAAAGATCTTATCCTTGCTCCTAAAATGACATTATTACCTGCAAGGTCAATTCTGGAGGAAATATGAACTGATTAGAGGACGTAGAGTCGTGAACGAATCTAGGGGGAGTCAGTGCTCGAATCTGGAGCACGGAGGTTGGCATGTTGGTGCCGAGCCCATGATCATCTCCTTCCTTCCACTCATTCCCCACCAGCCTCCTTATTTATGAGTGTAATACCCCCTTTTCCATGCAACTAAAATCCCCTCCTCCAAACAAAAACGGTGTTTCGTTAATATTTGTCCCTTTTCTCTGCCCCCTTCTTTGTGGCTCCTAGTATCTGAGAGCTTCCAAAATGTCGATGAATGTATTGGAAAACAGCCATACCTGTAACTGTGTTATGGACAATAATGGTGCCCAATGTTGGTCTCAGGTCCCCGGAGAAGTAGCCTGTAGTTTTTCCTGCTAAAGACCAAAGAAGGCTCTTGCACATGTCCTGTGGTATTATTTTCATTTTCTGACTCTGTCTCTAGTCTCCATCAGCAGTGTCCTTTGGCCTGTCTGCACCCCCCCACTCAAGTCTCACCCCCATGCACAGCCTCTCCTGCTCTCACACAGAGACTGCACAGAGCAGTACCTCTGTTATACTGATGAACCCGGTCTGATGCTTCGTTCTCACCCGACCTCCGTAGTGTACTTCCTTCTTGGTGTTGCACATTTGTGGGTTTCAAACAGCATATGACGTGTATCCGCCATTATAGTATCATACACAACAGTTTCACTGTCCTAACCGTCCTCTGTGCCTCCCCTGCTCTAGTCTCCACTCCCAGCCTCTGGCAACCACTGAGCTAAAAGTCTCCACTGTTTTGCCCTGTCCAGAATGGCCCATTGTTGGCATCAGACAATATGTAGCCCTTTCCGACTGGCTTCTTTCACTTTATAATACGCATTTAATGTGCTTCCATGTCTTTTCGTGTCTTGATAGCTTATTTGATTTTAGCGCTGAGCCGCAGCAGTCCCTTGTCCGGAGGTACCGCTGTTGGCTCCTCTGTTCACCTGCTGAAGGGCCCTTGGCGCTTCCAAGGCTTGGCAGTTACAAAGAAAGCTGCTACGAGTGTTCACATGTGGGATTTTGCGTGAACAGATGTCTTCCCTTCATTTGGATAAATACCATGGAGTGTGATCGCTGGATCAATTTTTCTTTTTTCTTTTCTTCCCCTAAATGACTAATAGCCTTTGCTCGATTGTCTTCAAGTTCCTATATCGATCTGTGTGTTTTCTCAAGTGCTTTTTCTGTTTTGGGCTCTGGATTTCCTGCGTGGAGCCTCCAGAATCCCTGGGAATGATCTGTGCCCCACTTGGAAGAATGTGAGGAAAGAGACACACTGTGTAGCAATTGCACAAGGGAGTTTTTAATGGAGCAGCTAGATTTGGGCAAGTTAAGACATGAAAACCAGAAGATGTGCACCCGAGAGTTAAAATTCTGTCAGCTCACGTGTTTCCACCAGTCACTTGGGCCTTTTACACAGCGGTAAGGATCTGAACGATGAATCCAGCTTAAGGGAAATTAAAAGTCACTGCTTTCTAGTGGTGGCAATTCCCTTGAAGGTCCTGGCAGGAGATGGAAAGGAAATCGGGCTCCTTGAAATGGAGTCCGTATTACCTTTCATCTGTATTATCTTTTCGTGGCCTATGAAAGATGCCTGGTGGCTTTCTGGAAGAGGCAGTCCAGATAAAAAATGACGAAACCAGCGAGATGAATTTGAAAGAGATGGAGATCATTTCTACGGAGTCTAACAATGGGGATTCTAGGAGAGCCTACTATTTTGTCCCAGAAAAATGAAAACAAAAAGAAAAGACACTGGTTTTTAAAAATGCTATTTTACTTTTCTAGAAGGAGGGAAGTTTTTCAGACAAGTATTGTTCAAAGGACCAATGGCATGAGTCAGACCCACTGACAGTAACTTTTACAGTAATCTAATTTCTGAATTGTACCCTTAAAAGACCCAGAAGGACAAACTGAGCATTTCAGCAATGTAGGTCAAATTCTATTGCCATGAGCTCCAGGGAACTGTCTCTCCAGTGTTTTTTTTCCCTCTCGAACTTGTGCTATATTGAATAGTATTTGGAAAATGGAAGCCTTAGGCTGAGGCTCTAAAAGTGTGTTATGGATTTTTAACGTGATGGTATTTATTAAATGGGTTTGGAGTTATTTCACTTTTCATCCTATTGCTTTTCTCCCCCCTTGCCTTGGTGGAGAGCAGCCCAAGTCTGACCAAAGTTTGTAGTCCCCTCCATGTCTCAGTCCCCTGTGGCTCGGGCCAAAGGTCTCCTTCATTCCTGTCTTCTCTCCCTTAATTTTCCAAGACCCTGAGACAGGCCACAGATAGAAGGCATGCTCAGACTTGCTGAAGTTACAGCCTAGTATCTCTGACTCAGAAGAGTTGGCTTCAAGGGTGCTTTGAGTCTGCAGTTGTAAGCATTCATTTTATCCGAGAGCAAATGTATTTGTATAAATGCTGTGGGAGATGAGGCCTGAACTGGATGGCTCAAAGCTTCTGCCATATATTTCTGGAGCAAATTAGAAATAATAATGCCTCCAAGTACAGCTCTCTTTGCTAAATGTTAAATACGGTCCCTGCCCATTTCTTCTGGGGTTCTCTGAATTTCAGTAGGTCTCTTCAAGCTGGTCCTCTAATTGGCTTTTCTAGCCTGAATTCACCCAGCATTTCAGAACGACAATCTCTCTGCAAGAGAATGCCAATGAGTTTAAACCTGGAAGCAGGAGGTGACTAGGTGAGGTTATACAGGGAAATGTCACAAAGGGCAAAGCAGATGCAATGCAATTTCTTCTCTTAATTGAAGGAATATGACTCTGAAAAATTCATGGCCCTTCAACTCAGAATTGGTCTGGATTCCCTTGTGTCCAGACTATTCTGAAATAAAAACTTTGATTTTGTATCCACAGCTTTCTCTAAGTGGTCTTTTATTTTGGGTTAACTAAAACAAAGAAGGTATTTTGATTTGGATAAATTTAAAATCTTCCATGGTGCAGAATTGCTCTAGATACAATTTTGGAAGGAAAAAATGAAGCTGTATCTCTTTTTCCTCTTTTTTTAAAAACAAAGGTAATTCTCTATGCAGAGATCGGGTATCCACAGCTCGTTATGTTTTGTTTGGTCCATTTAAGTGATTTTTTTTTTATTTGAGCATGGTTAACACACAATGTTCTATTACTTTTAGGTGTACAACTTAGTGATTTGACATGTTTATACATTATGCTATGTTCACCACAAGTGTAGCTACCATCTGTCCCATTACATCGCTGTTAAAATGTTATTGACTATGTTCCTTATGCTCTGCTTTTTATTCCCTTAACTTATTCCTTCCAAAACTGGAGCGCTGTACCTTCCTCTCCCCTTCACCTATTTTGCCCAACCCTCTACCTGCCTCCCCTCTGGAAACCACCAGTTTTTTTCTCTGTATTTATAGTTCTGATTCTGATGTTTGTTTGGTTATTCATTTTTTTTAAGATTTCAGTTATGAGAGGAATCATATGATATTTGTCTTTCTCAATCTGATTTATGTCACTTAGAATTATACCCTCTAGGTCCATCCATGTTTCATCTGGGAAACTCTTTTTTTTCCTTCAAATCTGAATGATAATATTTGTTTTGTTGTAGGTTTTCCCCTTCAGCACTTTGACTGTATTATACCACTCTTTTCTGGCTTATAAAGTTTCTGCTGAAAACTCAGCTGATAGCCTTACAGATTTTCCTTTCTAGATAACTTTTTGTCTTTTGCTGCTTTTAAGAATCTCTCTTTATCTTAATCTTTGATATTTTTATGCGCCACGGTTTACCACCTTGTGTTTATTCTGTTTGGTACTGTCTGTGCTTCTTGGACTTAAAGGTCTATTTTCCTTCCTACGTTAGGGAAGTTTTTAGTTATTTTTTTATTTTTTATTTTTATTAACATATAATGTATTTTTTGCCGCAGGGTACAGGTCTGTGAATCATCAGGCTTACACACTTCACAGCACTCACCATAGCACATACCTTCCCCAATGTCCATAACCCAGCCACCCTCTCCCTACCCCATGACCCCCAGCAACCCCCAGTTTGTTTCCTGAGATTAAGAGTCTCTTTTGGTTAGTCTCCCTCCTGATCCCATCTTGTTTCATTTTTTCCCTCCTTACCCCCCATGACCTCCCATCCTGCCTCTCAAATTCCTCATATCAGAAAGAGCATATGATAATTATCTTTCTCTGACTGATTTTGATTTTGCTCAGCATAATACCCTCTAGTTCCATCCACGTCATTGCAAATGGCAAGATTTCATTTCTTTTAATGGCAGCATAGTATTACATTGTGTATATATATACACACACTATATCTTCTTTATCCATTCGTCTGTTGATGGACATCTAGGCTCTTTCCATAGTTTGTCTGTTGTGAACATTGCTGACATGAACATTTGGGTGCACGTGCCCCTTCTGATCACTACATTTGTATCTTCGGGGTAAGTACCCAGTAGTGTGATTGCTGGGTCATATGGTAGCTCCATTTTCAACTTTTTGAGGAACCTCCATATTGTTTGCCAGAGTGGTTGCACCAGCTTGCATTCCCACCAACAGTGTAGGAGGGTTCCCCTTTCTCCGCATCCTCGCCAGCATCTGTCATTTCCTGACTCGTTGATTTTAGCCGTTCTGACTGGTGTGAGGTGGTATCTCATTGTGGTTTTGATTTGTATTTCCCTGATGCCGAGTGATGTGGAGCACTTTTTCATGTGTCTGTTGGCCATCTGGGTGTCTTCTTTGCAGAAATGTCTGTTCATGTCCTCTGTCCATTTCTTGATTGGATTATTTGTTCCTTGGGTGTTGAGTTTGAGAAGTTCTTTATAGATTTTGGCCCTTTATCTGATATGTTATTTGTGAATATCTTCTCCCATTCTGTTGGTTGTCTTTTCGTTTTGTTGACTGTTTCCTCTGCTGTGCAAAAGGTTTTGATCTTCATGAAGTCCCAATAGTTCATTTCTGCCCTTGCTTCCCTTGCCTTTGGCGATGTTTCTAGGAAGAAGTTGCTGTGGCTGAGGTCGAAAACATTGCTGCCTGTGTTCTTCTCTAGGATTTGGATGGATTCCTGTCTCACATTGAGGCCTTTCTTCCATTTTGAGTCTATTTTTGTGTGTAGTGTAAAGAAATGGTCCAGTTTCATTTTTCTGCATGTGGCTGTCCAATTTTCCCAACACCATTTGTTGAAGAGACTGTCTTTTTTCCATTGGACATTCTTTCCTTCTTTGTCAAAGATTAGTTGACCATAGAATTGAGGGTCCATTTCTGGACTCTCTATTCTGTTCCATTGATCTATGTGTCTGTTTTTGTGCCAGTGACATACTGTCTTGATGATGACAGCTTTGTACTAGAACTTGAAGTCTGGAATTGTGATGCCACCAACTTTGGCTTTCTTTTTCAACATTCCTCTGGCTATTTGGAGTCTTTTCTGGTTTCATATAAGTTTTAGGATTATTTGTTCCATTTCTTTGAAAAAAATGGATGGTAATTTGATAGGAATTGCATTAAATGTGTAGATTGCTTTAGGTAGCATAGACATTTTCACCATATTTGTTATTCCAGCCCATGAGCATGGAATGTTTTTCCATTTATTTGTGTCTTCCTCCATTTCTTTCACGAGTACTTTATAGTTTTATGAGTACAGATTTTTTGCCTCTTTGGTGAGGTTTATTCCTAGGTATCTTATGGTTTTAGGTGCAATTATAAATGGGATTGACTCCTTAATTTCTTTTTCTTCTGTCTTGTTGTTGGTGTATAGAAATGCAATTGATTTCTGTGTATTGATTTTATATCCTAACAATTTACTGAATTCCTGTATGAGTTCTAGCAGTTTTGGAGTGGAGTCTCTTGGGTTTTCCACATAATGTATCATATCATCTGCAAAGATTGAGAGTTTGACTTCTTTGCCAATTTGGATCTTTAATTTCTTTTTGTTGTCTTATTGCTGAGGCTAGGACTTCTAGTACTATGTTGAATAGCAGTGGTGATAATGGACATACCTGCCATATTCCTCACCTTAGGGGAAAAGCTCTCAGTTTTTTCCCATTGAGAATGATACTCACTGTGTGTTTTTCATAGATGGCTTTGATGATATTGAGGTATGTACCCTCTATCCCTACACTTTGAAGAGTTTTGATCAAGAAAGGATGCTGTACTTTGTCAAATGCTTTTTCAGCATCTATTGAGAGGATCATATGGTTCTTGTTCTTTCTTTTATTAATGTGTTGTATCACATTGATTGATTTGCGGATGTTGAACCAACCTTGCAGCCCTGAAATAAATCCCACTTGGTTGTGGTAAATAATCTTTTTAAAGTACTGTTGGATCCTATTGGCTTGTATCTTGGTGAGAATTTTTGCATCTGTGTTTATCAAGGATATAGGTCTGTAATTCTCTTTTTTGATGGGATTCTTGTCTGGTTTTAGGATCCAGGTAATGCTGGCTTCATAAAATGAGTTTGGAAGTTTTCCTTCCATTTCTATTTTTTGGAACAGTTTCAGGAGAATAGGAATTAATTCTTCTTTAAATGCTTGGTAGAATTCCCCCGGGAAGCCATCTGGTCTGGGCTCTTGTTTGTTGGGTGATTTTTGATGACTGTTTCAATCTCCTTACTGGCTATGGGTCTGTTCAGGTTTTCTATTTCTTCCTGGTTCAGTTGTGGTAGTTTATATGTCTCTAGGAATGCTTCCATTTCTTCCAGATTGTCAAATTTGCTGGCGTAGAGTTGCTCATAATATGTTCTTATAATTGTCTGCATTTCTTTGGTGTTGGTTGTGATCTCTCCTCTTTCATTCATGATTTTATTTATTTGGGTCCTTTCTCTTTTCTTTTTGATAAGTCTGGCCAGGGGTTTATCGATCTTATTAATTCATTCAAAGTACCAGCTCCGAGTTTTGTTGATTTGTTCCATTGTTTTTTTCGTTTCTATTTCATTGATTTCTGCTCTGATCTTTATGATTTCTCTTCTCCTGCTGGGTTTAGGCTTTCTTTGTTGTTCTTTCTCCAGCTCCTTTAGGTGTAGGGTTAGGTTGTATATTTGAGACCTTTCTTGTTTTTTGAAAAAGGCTTTGTATCACTATATATTTTCCTCTCAGGACTGCCTTTGCTGTGTTCCACAGATTCTGAACCATTGTGTTTTCATTATCATTTGTTTCTATGAACTTTTTCAATTCTTCTTTAATTTTCTGGTTGACCCATTCATTCTTTAGAAGGATGCTCTTTAGTTTCCATGTATTTGGGTTCTTTCCAAAAATCCTTTTATGATTGAGTTCTAGCTTCAGAGCATTGTGGTCTGAAAATATGCAGGATATGATCCCAATCTTTTTTGTTTTTTTAAAATTTTATTTATTTATTTGACAGACAGAGATCACAAGCAGGCAGAGAAGCAGGCAGAGTGAGAGAGGAGGAAATAGGCTCCCTGCTCAGCAGAGAGCCCAATGTGGGGCTCGATCCCAGGACCCTGAGATCATGACCTGAGCTGAAGGCAGAGGCTTTAACCCACTCAGCCACCCAGGCGCCCCGATCCCAATCTTTTGATCCCAGTTGAGACCTGATTTATGACGCAGGATGTGATCTATTCTGGAGAATGTTCCATGTGCACTAGAGAAGAATGTGTATTCTGTTGCTTTGGGATGAAATGTTCTGAATATATCTGTGATGTCCATTTGGTCCAGTGTGTCATTTAAGGCCTTTATTTCCTTGTTGATCTTTTGCTTGGATGATCTGTCCATTTCAGTGAGAGGAGTGTTAAAGTCCCCTACTATTATTGCATTATTGTCTATGTGTTTCTTTGATTTTGTTACTAATTGGTTTATATAGTTGGCTGCCCCCACGTTAGGGGCATAGATATTTAAAATTGTTAGAGCTTCTTGTTGGACAGACCCTTTGAGTATGATATTGTGTCCTTCCTCATCTCTTATTATAGTCTTTGGCTTAAAATCTAATTTACCTAATATAAGGATTGCCACCCCAGCTTTCTTTTGATGTCCATTAGCATGGTAAATTGTTTTCCACCCCATCACTTTAAATCTCGAGGTCTAAATGGTTTAAATATGCAGGTCTTTGTGTCTAAAATGAGTTTCTTGTAGACAACATGTCGATGGGTCTTTTTTTTTTTTTTTCCCATCCATTCTGATACCCTGTGTCTTTTGATTGGGGCATTTAGCCCATTTAAATTCCTGGTAACTTCTGAAAGATATGAATTTAGAGCCATTGTATTGCCTGTAAGGTGATTGTTACTGTGTCTTGTCTCTGTTCCTTTCTGGTCTGTGTTACTTTTAGTTTCTCCCTTTGCTTAGAGGACCCCTTTCAATATTTCCTGTAGGGCTGGTTTGGTGTTTGCAAATTCTTTTAGTTTTTGTTTGTCCTGGAAGCTTTTTATCTCTCCTTCTATTTTCAGTGATAGCCTAGCTGCATGTAGTATTCTTGGCTGCATGTCTTTCTCGTTTACTGCTCTGAATATATCACGCCAGTCCGTTCTGGCCTGCCAGGTCTCTGTGGATAGGTCTGTTGTTAACCTAATATTTCTAACATTGTATGTTACAGACCTCTTGTCCTGAGCTGCTTTCAGGATTTTCTCTTTGTCATTAAGACTTGTAAGTTTTACTATGAGAAAATGGGGTGTGGACCTATTTTTATTGATTTTGAGGGGCAGTCTTTGTGCTTCCTGAATTTTGATGCTTGTTCCCTTCGCCAAATTAGGGAGATTCTTTACTCTAATTTGCTTCAATATAACTTCTGCCCACCCCTCTCTTTCTTCTTCTTGTGGGATTTCAATTATTCTAATATTGTTTTGTCTTATGGTATCACTTATCTCTCAAATTCACCCCTCGTGGTCCAGTAGTTGTTTGTCTCTCTTTTGCTCAGCCTCTTTACTCTCCATCATTTGGTCTTCTATATCACTAATTCTCTCTTCTGCCTCATTTATCCTAGCAGTAAGAGTCTCCATTTTTTATTGCACCTCATCAATACCTTTTTTTATTTCAACTTGCTTAGATCTTAGTTCTTTTATTTCTCCAGAAAGAGATTTTATTTCTCCAGAAAGGGATTCTCTAATACCTTCCATGCTTTTTTTCAGCCCAGCTAGCACCTAGATAATCATCATTCTGAACTCTAGTTCTGACATACTACTAATTGATTAGGTCCCTAGCTGTTGGTTCTGCGTCTTGTTCTTTTTTTTTGTGGTGAGTTTTTCCGCCTTGTCATTTTATCCACATAAGAATAGGTGAATGAGAGAACAAATACTAAAAGGGTAGGAATGAGCCCAGAAAAATTTACACTAACCAAATCAGAAAAGAAACGAAACTGGGGGAGAAGGAAGGGGGGAAAAAAGAGAATACATACATATTATATATGTAATGTATATAATATCAATATATTAATATATTAATTAATAATTAATTATTTATTCAATTAATTATTAATTGATATAATTAATATTAATATAATAAAAATATATATATATTGGACTGGTGAACAGAACAGAGGCACACACTTGATTATGGGTGTACTTTGGTCTGTTAGAAGAAACTACCTCCCAAATTTTAAAGAAAGTAAAACATATATATATAAAAATAAGGGTAAACACGATGAAGGGATGGGATATTAGTGTAAAGATAAAATTTAAAAAGATTCTAAAAAAGGAATTGATAAGATAAGAAACTGGTTGAAAAAAGAAAAAGAAGAAGAAGAAAGAAAGTGATCAGGCTGGAGACTAGAACAAAGCCATGCTCTGGATTTAGGGTATATTTTGATCTATTAGAAGAAATTGTACCCCAAAATTTTAAAGAAAAAAACCCCTATATGTATACAAAAAATAACATTAAATACAATGAAGGCATAAAATATGACTCAACAATGAATATTAAAAAAGATTTTTAAAAAGGTATTGATAAGATAAAATAGTTTAAAAATGTTAAAATAGGAAAGAGAAAAATTTTAAAAAATAGAACAAGAAAAAAATAAAATTAAAAAAATTCAACTTTGAAAGGCTAAAGGACGATGGGAAAAAAGCCATGAATTCTGTGTTGCTTTCCCCTAGCTCTGGAGTTCTGCAGTTCTTATTGGTCAGTGAACTTGGTCTTGGATGAATGTTCTTGTGGATCTTCTGGGGAAGGGGCCTGTTGCAGTGCTTCTCGAATGTCTTTGCTTGAGGCAGAATTGCACGCCCCTTGCCAGGGGCCAGGCTAAATCATTTGCTTGGGTTCACTCTCAGTAGCTTTTGTTCCCTGAACACTCCCTGAACCAGCTTTGGAGGACAGGAATGAAGATGGCAGCCTCCCATTCTCCAGCCCCAGAGGAGCTGAGAGCTTGGGGCCCCACTCTTCAGTGAGCCTCAGAGAAAAGAACTCAGTCCCTCTTGTCTCTCTCGTCTCCAGCTGCACTCTGTGCTCACCTGGAATGTGACCAAGCATTTCTATCTCTGGTGCATAGCCCCATTTGGAGTCCCCAAACCCAGCAGTTTTCTGGTGCATGCTCCTGCACCCCTCCTCCTGGAGGAGGAAGAAAGGGGGGTTTCTCTGAATCTGCCCCTTCTTGAAGGGCAGTGGTCTGACTGTGCCTTGGATCAGAGTTTAATGTAATCCTGAGTTGGGAGCCCACTGCTCGGCTCCATCTTTGTGGACAGCTTCCCCACTCTGATACCTGGGAGCTCTGTCACACTCAATGGCCCCTGGTCTTTTTGTGTCCCCACAGGTCCTGAGACCACACTGTCCCACAAGGGCTCCACCCCACCCCGTTTAGCCACTGCAGCGACCTCCCTCAGTGGAGCAGACTTCTAAAAGTTCCAATTTTGTGCTCTGCTGCTCCACTGTTTGCTGGCAGCTGGCCCCTTCCCTCTGCCCCCCTGTGATCTATCTTCTGGTCACTTTGGATTCACTTCTCTGCACATCCTACCTTCTGGAAAGTGGTCGCTTTTCTGTTCCTGGAATTGTGGGTCTTCTTCTCTTCTATCTCCTGTTGAGTTTGTAGGTGTTCAAAATGGTTTGATAACTATCTAGCTGAACTTCTGGGACCTGATGATATTTTGGTCTCTTACTCCTCTGCCATCTTGCTCCTCCCCCTCAGTTATTTTTTCTTCAAATAATTTTCCTACACATTTCTCTCTCTCTTCTTCTTCTTCTTCTGGGACCCCTATAATGCAAATGTTTGTTTGCTTGATGTTATCCAAGAGATCTCTTAATCTAGCCTCATTTAAAAAAATTCTATTCTCTTCTTGCTGTTCAGCTTATGTGCTTTTCATTACCCTGTCTTCCAGATGCCTGATATGTTCTTCTGCATCCTCTGATCTACTGTCAATTTCCTCTAAGGTGGTTTTTAAATTTCAGTTATTGTATTCTTCAACTCTGATTTATTCTTTTTAATATTTTCTATCTCTTTATTGAAGTCTTTACTGAGTTCTTTCATTCTTTTCTCCAGCCCAGTGAGTATCTTTATGATCATTTCTTTAAATTCTTTATTAGGCATATTGCTTATATCTGTTGCATTTTATTCTTTTACTGAGGTTTTCTTCTTCTTTCTTTTGGTTCACAGTCTTCTGTCTTCTCATTTTGCTTGATTTTCTATGTTTGTTTCTATGGATTAGGTAAAAGTGCTACTTCTCAAGTTGAAGGAATGTCTCATGTATGGTGACCCCTATGCAGACTATGGTTGCTTGGTGAGTTGCTGGCTGGCTGGAGCTTGGCTGTATATGCTACTTACTTTTTTAAACCATGGCTTTTTATAGGGAGAATAAAGAAAAAAATAAAAAAGTAAAAAGATAATAAAAGAAAAAAATAACAAAACCAAAAAGAAAAAAATTAATAATGAAAAAAATAAATTAAAAAGTGAAAACAAAAAAAACCCCTTCAAAACAAATCCCATAAAATTATGGCTTGTTTCTATGCCTCAGCACCACAGGATGGTGGCTGGACCCTGGCCTTGCTGAGGCTGCAAACTTTCTGTGACAATTTGACCCACTACTGTGCCGCAGCACATCTAGGAAGGTGGAGGCTTGTGAATAAAATTGGAAGCTCATTGAGAGATCTAGACTTGCCCATTATGGTGTCTGGACCCTGCTCCAGTTTAGGCATTTTTAAAAGAGATTTTATTTATTTATTTATTAGAGAGCATGAGAGAGAGATATTTATTATTTATTATTTATTTATTTATTAGAGAGAGTGAGAAAGAGCATGCCTATGTATGAGAGCTGGGAGGGAGGCAGAGAGAGGGAGAGAGAGAAAGAGTGAGAGAGAGAAGCAGATTTCCTGCTGAGTGTGGAGTCTGAAGTGGGGTTCAATCCCATGACCTGAGATCATGACCTGAGGTGAAATCAAGAGTCAGATGCTTAACTGAGTGAGCCACCCAGGTGCCCTCTTTGGTCTAGGCTTTTAAATCAGGATGGGTGTGTAAACCAAGCCATTCTCTCTCTGACCCATGAGCTTTCCTGTAGCTCCTCCATTACTTGACAGAGTTTGTGTTGTCTCTTTTATGTTCTAGTTGCTATTTTAAATCATGGGGTTTTTTTCTTTGCCCAAGGGCAGAGGGATCTATGCCTGGTCCCTCAATACTATCCTCCCCCCCGCCTCCGCTCACTGCTGTTTGAGCATTGGGGCTGGGGGGTTCCCTTTGTTACTTCTCTCTTGCTATTGTTGTTCTCCTTGTTTTTTGGTTGTTCAGGAGCTGTTTAGTCAGGGCTCGATTCTTCTTCAGAAGGAAGTGTTCTATTAATAGGTGTAATTTCATGTGTTCTGTGGAGGAGGTAAGTTCAGAATCTTTCTATGTTGCCCTCTTGAACTGGAACTCCATTTGAGTGACTTCTAAAAATACTGAACCAATATTTTTAAATGTGTCTTTACATAAATACCTGGATTTTGGGCCTTTTTTTTTTTTAAATATTGGAATATCTGGAAAGTTAACATGGGTTTGCAAATGACAGCAGTCAAACCTAGCTGAGTACCACCCTCCTCTGAACAGGGCGAGGCACCTCCAGTTCATCCCACTCCTCACTTTTCTCCCTTGTCTTCCTGATACCCCCCACCTCATGCCTTTTACTGTTTTCATAGCCCTGAGAGATATTTGAGTTTTTGACCTCTATTCTATGGGATATTATATTACTATTTTTAAATTTTTTTTTAATTTGATAGAGAGAGAGAGAGACAGTGAGAAAGAGAACACAAACAAGGGGGGTGGGAGAGGGAGAAGCAGGCTTCCAGCCAAGCAGGGAGCCTGATGCAGGCCTTGATCCAGGATCCTGGGATCATAACCTGAGCCAAAGGGAGACACTCAACTGACTGAACTACCCAGATGCCCCACTACTTCTATTTTTGAGGCATTTTAAGTCCTTATATAGATATTTTAGCTGAGATGAACCCCAACTGTCTTCTTACGACCACATTCTATTTTATTAATTAGGGTTCAAGTTCTCTTAGTAACATGTTAGACTTCAGCAAAGAATTATTATTATTATTTTTTAAAGATTTTATTTATTTATTTGGCAGAGAAAGCTCACAAGTAGACGGGAGAGGCAGGCAGAGAGAGAGAGAGAGGGAAGCAGGCTCCCTGCTGAGCAGAGAGCCCGATGTGGGACTCGATCCCAGGACCCTGAGATCATGACCCGAGCCGAAGGCAGCGGCTTAACCCACTGAGCCACCCAGGCGCCCAGCAAAGAATTATTTTAAACTGTTTTTTTTTTTTTTTCAGTTTAAATGGAATTTCTTCTAATGTATTATGATATTTAAGACTTTTTGGTAAAAGATAATTCAGTTTCATAAATCTTGGATTTCCTATTAGACCCTTGACTTACAGAACACTAGTTCTGCATTCTGTTTAAGCCAAGAATAATTATCTTTAAAACTGGAACTAAAGACAGAAATCTAATACATGAATATCACAGCTTCCTACATAATGATGTAAGTCCAAGTCCAGACATTATTTGAAACATAAATGTTGCAAGGAAATATATTCTCAAACATCAATAACCTGGTCACAAGACAAACCATGTCCTAGGGATGAAATAAGATGGAGAAATATGATAGGCCACAAAAGGAGGAGTCACAAGGAAAATCTGGACATTAAAATACAGGTGATCGGATCCTGGGAGGCTGCTGCCTGAGCCCATTGTTCCAGAATCACGGGATCACTGCCATGACTAGATCTAGACCTAAGATGTGATGAGCAAGGTAGATTCAAAGTTTAAGAGGGTGCCAAAAGACTTAGTAATCATGACAAATACTTTAATGCATGATTTAGAAAATTTACTGCAGTATTTTATAAACAAAATTAATGCCAAAAAATTTGATGATGTATGAAATGATCTTGTTGGCCAATAGTCTAAAATTTGGCCAGCATTTAGGAATCTTGACCCTGTGCCAGGTATGGAGCTAAGCAGTTTTCAAGCTTTTTAAAAAACTTTGATATACAGAACTCCATGAAATAAACTGTATTATTTCCCATCCTTCTTTCTATTTTCAGCTGAGAACACTGAGGCTTAAAGATGTTGAATGACTTGCCCAGGTAGAGCTAATAACAGATAGAGCCAGGATTCAGACCTCAGAAACTGCTGTGTCCATGGTACTATGGGATGGCTCAGCCCACAGTGTGATCATTAAGTTCAGCAGATGTTGGAGTGAGTCCACTATCCTGGTGTTCCTACTGGATTAGGGATAGGTTCATGACCTCCGAGCAGTCATGTATAGGCTGGTCTTGAGAAGCTGAATTTAATTTGATGGGAAGACATAGCTTATTGGTTTTCCTATACTAGATGGTTTCTGTTTCACTCAGTGTAAGGAGAGATCGGTGCGGGGAGAAGGAGGAGGAGAAGTAGCTAGGGAGAGAGAGAGAATCAGGAAATGTGTGTGCACACACAGAGAGAAGGAAACCTAAAGACAGTGGGGACCAGGCAATGAACAAAGACTATTGTTGGTAGAGGCAAGAGTAAAAGAAAGAGACTGTTTCACCAAAAATTTCAAGCCCAGAATGGAGAGCAAGGGTTCCTTAGCACTGAAATGTACCCATTAAACTCAGGCCTAGAGCGGGGTGAAATGGTTCTTCAGTCCTGGGAGTATGTCTGAAGTCACTCCAGCCTATTTTCAGTTTCCTTACCATGTCTTCTTCCCCTGTCCTCTCCATACCCATATTTTAGTAGATACCTAAACATATTCACCACAACCCGTAATAGCCCAACAGACCCTCATTCCCAGTTTCACACATCTCTCTTCCCAGTCTGAGTTGTCCTGTCCTCCTGTCCTTTTGCTGCCTTCACCCTTTTCCTGGTCGTCCTCACGCTGTCATTACACTATAATACAAGAATACTCATCAGTGGGGCCTTGTTATTCCTCTCGTGATGCTTCATGAAACTATAAAGAGCCCAGTTGTCTGTGATCCTTCACTGACTCTCCAAGTGCTGCGTTACTTGCCAGTTTCCCCCTGCCCACAGGGCAGGAGGCAGAGGGTCAGGAGCTGAGAGGCCTGGCCAAGAAGGGTACAGTAGCTGAGAGGTAAGAAAGAAGTTCAGTTAAATTACTGGTGCGCTATAAGCACACCTGGTGACTGTGGTGGCATAATTCTGACGGAGTATTTACCTTCCACTGTGCACTTGCTGCTAATGCTACAGCCAGACTTCCAAGACAGGGTAGATTTCCAGGAGCACTCATTCACTAAAAATAAAAATTAACCCTCTAAATCAGTGGTCTCAGTCCTCCCAAATCCAACAACCCCTTTGGCAGTAATATGTAACAAACATTTTATAATGATTCCTTTAGTATTTGCATGGACATTATAACCCATTTATGTATACTTTAAAAAAATGCTCTGATTGTATAAGAAGAAATAAAAGTGAATTATGTTTATAAATGAGGTAAATATAAATTCTTGGGCAGGACCACACCAGACACATATAAAGCTGTCAGATATTTTTACCACTTTTTAGAATCATTAAGGATGGAACGGTGAATAACACAATGTGATTGTTTTTATATTTGCCACACAAAACCCATGAGCAGTGTTATGGTCAGTGACATGATTACCCAAAATAGTAACTGTGGTAAGTGGAATAAGGGCCTTTCCAAGGATATTCAGATCTCAATTTCTAGAAACTGAATATGTTACCTTATAGGACATATTTTGCAGATATGATTAAGTGAAGGATCTTGAGATGGAGTGGTTACACTGTATTATCCTGTAGACCCCATGTGATCGCCAAGGTCCTTATAAGAGAGAGACAGGAGTGTAAGAGTCAGAGAAGATGTGACAATGGAAGAAGAGGTAGGAGTGGTGCAGGGCCACGAGCCATGGAATGTGGGTAGCCTCTACAAGTCAGAAAAGGCAAGGAAAGGGATTCTTCCTAAAACATTCAGAAGGAACTTAGACTTGACCCGTTTCAGACTTCTGACCTCTAAAATTGTCAGATAATAAATTTGTATAGTTTTAAACCACCAAGTTTGTGGTGATTACTTACAGCAGTGAAAGGAAACTAATAGAGTGATTAACTCTGGTGAAAGAAATTACCGAAGTTCAGTGTTCATAAAATTTATATGATAGTTTTCTTCCTGGGAAATTTATTGAATAGTCAAAGTGTACAGAAATATTTTGTGATGGTACGTGAAGTGGAGCTCGACTGTAGACTGCAACAATTATGAGCTGGTGTAACTGTTGCTTTCTGTTTTCTTACTCTTCTCTCTCCTCTCACCTCCGCCCTTACCCACTTGCAGTTTTGGTTCAGTTTTTGTTTAGTTTCCACCTGGTTTTGAGTCCCCTTCCCTTTTGACTTCATCTTCCCTTTGCAGAGTAGCCCTTCAAGATGTTTCTGTGAACTCGGTTCCCCCACGAAGACTGCCAGCTGTTAAAACTCTTGTTTGAGGAAAATGCTTTTCCTCCAGCGGAAAATGACCTTCTGCCTGCAGTCTCTAGGTTTGACTGATGCTAAGTTGATCCTTCAACACTTGATACCATCATTTCCAAGCAGCTTCTTTGTCCTCTGCTGTCATGGGTGGGTCCTCCTCTTGGGTTTTCATTGGTCACTGAACTTATTTATTTTTTTTATCTATCACTGATTTTTAAATTTTTTTTTTAAAGATTTTTTTTTTTTTATTTGACAGACAGATCACAAGTAGGCAGAGAGGCAGGCAGAGAGAGAGGAGGAGGAGGCAGGCTCCCCGCTGAGCAGAGAGCCCGACGTGGGACTCGATCCCAGGACCCTGAGATCATGACCTGAGCCAAAGGCAGAGGCTTTAACCACTGAGCCACCCAGGCGCCCTGATTTTTAAATTTTTAATGTGCAGACACTGTACTAAGCACTTTAGGTATAGTGTGTCATTTGTATCATGTATCAATCCTGTGGGTTAGTTTTTTGTTTTATTTTATTTTATATTTTTAAAGATTTTTATTTATTATTTGACAGAGAGAGACACAGCGAGAAAGGGAACATGAGCAGGGAAAGTGGGAGAAGGAGAAGCAGGCTCCCCACTGAGCAGGGAGCCTGATGAGGGGCTTGATCCCAGGACATTGGGATCATGACCTGAGTGGAAGGCAGATGCTTAACGACGGAGCCACCCAGGGGCCCCAGCTTAGTTACTTTTTAATCTCTATTTTACAGGTGGGAAAACAGACTCAGAGTAAATATTTAAAATTTAAAGATTAAAAAAAAAGATTCTTATTCTTGGTTCTTTATATTCACAAAAGATTAAATTTCAATGGATTATATATATATATTTTTAATTTTATTTTTTATAAACATATATTTTCATCCCCAGGGGTACAGGTCTGTGAATCGCCAGGTTTACACACTTCATAGCACTCACCATAGCACATACCCTCCCCAATGTCCATAATCCCACCCCCCCAACCCCCCTCCCCCCATTAACCCTCAGTTTGTTTTGTGAGATTAAGAGTCACTTATGGTTTGTCTCCCTCCCAATCCCATCTTGTTTCTCAATGGATTATATTTAAAAGGATTAAAAGTTTACAACATTTTACTTATTAGTTATCATTTATTATACCTGTATATATAAAGAGAGAAGTTACAGACTATGCCCCAGGCTTTTCAGGTTACTTGCCTTTGGAGTGAGTGAGTGGTTTGCTTTATACATTTGTGGTATTTGGACTTTTTATGGTGGTCAGTGGAGTCAAATTTATTTTGCTTTCATGTATAAAATCTAGATAAAAATTTTAAAAATGAAGGTTTGTATTGGTAGTTTAAAACTTTGCTAGGTCAATTACACACGTATGTATTTTTTTATGTGTAAATACAAATTTAATTCATTCGAAAATTAATTTGTTCCATACTTACTTACTGAGTGTCTCTATGAACCAGGTTCTGTTCTAGGCCCTGGGCTGAGGCAGTGAGTAAGAAAGTGAAGCTCACGTTCTAGCGGGGAGCGCACTCAACACCACATCAGGTGGCCACAGTGCTGAGAAGAGAAAAAACGGAGGCTAAGATAGTAGAAAGTGGTGGAAAGTTCTCTATTACATAGTCAGGTTTCTCTGAGCACAGACCTGAATGAAGTAAGGGAGGAAGCCATGTCAGCTTCTGGTGAAACGTGTTCCAGAATGTAGCTTGCAATTTTTATCCAATAGTTTGGGTTTTATTTTGAAATCAGACTTAATTATATGGAAAGTACTTTAAAAAAAAAAAAGATTTATTTATTTATTTGAGAGAAAGGGTAGAGGAGCAGCAGAGGGAGAGGGAGAGAGAGTCCTAAGTAGACTCTGCACCGAATGTGGAGGCTGCCGTGGGGCTTGATCCGAGGACCCTGAGATCATAATCTCAGCCTAGACCAAGAGTCTGGTGTTAGCTGACTGTGCCACCCAGGTGCCCCACTACTTCTCTTTTTATGGTGAAAAAAATTCATATTTAGATTTAGTTAACTGGACTCAGCTTAGATGATCCCAATTTTGTGGACAACATCTGAAGCGTCATAATCAGGAGCCATCGAACACAGGCCTTCTTCTCTTCCTGGGCCTGTCAGGGTGCTGACCGTGGTCATGTCGGTGTCATGGAGCCGACGACACAGACTGATCTGGTACTGGCTGGCCTTACATCCACAGTGAACGCAGTGTGTTGTTCTATTTTCTTCATGGCTGACTCGGTAGTTGGGGGAACTTGATGGTGGCGTGTGGTCAAGCTTGTGCCTGGGGGCACTTTCCAGGATATCTGGGCTGCCTTTGGAGATGCAATGTCTTGGGCTATTGGAATGTGGATGATGTATGGATTTTGTGTGTGTGTGTGCGTGCGTGTGTGTGTGTGTGACTGTGGACACCTTTTAGCACCGCTTTCTTGGCCTTCATAGTTTTTGCTTTGGCCTCAGCTTTGTGAGGGACAGGAGCTTCCTTCTTCACCTTTGCACCATCTTTGTGAAAGGGCCATATGAAAAGTAGTTATCGAGCATGTGCCAGGCCGGTGGTGAGGTGACCTGCTGGATAACAGGGAAATGTGAGGTCTGACCTTGCCACCTAGTTTACAACCTTGATGCGACTTGAGAACAACATATCTAAAAATATCAAATGGAAACAGTATACAGTTATTTGTTGCTAAATCGTGTGACAGAGATTCTAGGTTTGGGAGGACCCTCTTGGGTCTTATACTTCCTGAAATAAGAGTATAGTTTTGCTAGATTTAAACATCTTAAAGGACAAATTCATAGACTGAAGCAAAAAAAAAAGTTCTTTAATGGAACTTTCGTTCTCATTGCTTTGGGATTTCCTTCTCTTAGGAGCTATTTATGGAGTCTGTGAAATGTGGCTCTAATGGGATAGGAAATGATCAGGAATCCAGAAAATCAGTTTGCAGTCTCTGGTGTCCTGAATAGTGGTAGCTTTCCATGGACCCAGACTCTTGAGTCACTGAAGTATGGTGGGAAGAGTAACGTGCGTTCTTTTTCCCGCTTCCCTTCCCCATCACTCCTCTGCGCTCTGAAGAAGTGAAAGCTGTGACTTTGACTTAGACTTATAATCAGATCGATACATCCATTCTCTAGCACAGAGCCCTGATATAGCCTCTCAGTTGGGTTCTCAATAAATGATTCGTGACTCGAGTAGGAGTGCACTAATAGTATTTATGCTACTGGGATTGTGACATTTTTGTTATTTTCCAAGTTCTTGGCTTTCCACAAATCCCATTCATTCATGGTACGATTTCTGATTACACTTGAGTTTCTGATTATATTACCTTTGAAATAAAAAAACATGAAGAAATAATTCAAAGAAATCATTGGGTTTATTATAGTAATGAGTTCTTGTTCGGTTTGTGCAATAGATTTTCTTTGTTAAGTTTAATTTTTTGCTTCAAAGATTTTATGCTTGAATCAACTTTTTCTTTTGTTTTAATGATGAGTATTATTGGAAGCATTAATTATGATACCTAGTGTGCACACTAGGACTCTCATCCCAAACTGTATAAGCATATGTTTAAATTCAGTAGTCCCTCAGTTTAAGCCTACATAAAAGAGTGGCATCAAATATTGACATTCTGTAGAAGGGCTGGGAGGCTGGGTGACTAAAACAGCAGCAGCGACAAACCAGTTACATTTGCAAAGCTCCCTGGTCTGCTCCTAGAGCCATTGCAGGGGACGCTAGTGAGGCTTTCTGAGCTAGACGTAAGCACTGCTGCAGACCCGAGTTGGACGGCTTTCCCTGTGGTTTTGATTAATAATTTCATTAGCTGAAAAATCAAAGACTATATTCCCCCTTGTTTTGTTCTGTGGTGTTAGAATTCCAGGCAATGATCTCGACGCGCTGCCTCTCACACGGGGGCCTTTGTTTTGGAAGAGCTTTGTTGCTCCGTGTGCATGTCAATGCGCCGGCCCCGGTCCTGTGTCTGCATGAGCCTTCCTCGCTCACCTCCTGCTCTGCTCCCTGTGACGGGATCAAACCTGCCAGGCTGGTCGATTTCCAGGCTCCTTCCTGTCCATTGGTCTTCGGCAAGGGTTCACCAATCATGGGCGAGAGGGTTAGAGGGTGGAAGGATCCAGGACCCCAGCTCCTCCAGGGGATCCCAGCTCCTGCCTCCTTTCATGATCCCTCTGGCTTAGGGTTGGTTTTGTTTTTCTGCTGTTGCCAGTCTCTGTTCTGTCTTGCTTTTCTGTTGGGTTTCTCAACCCATCTTCCATTGCCTGTGCCACCAATTTTCTGTCACTAAAGTCTCTGTTTTAGCTATGTAAAGTGGTGTGTAACTTTCTAGTTAGACTCTGAGTCATACAGCTCTCAGTTCTCAGGGATGATTGGCAATAGAATGAACCATCGTCTTTGTGAGAATTTTCAGAAAATTAAAGTCTATAAAATTTACCTCATTTTAGACCTTAAGTAGGAGAATAATATGAGAAAACTGAGAAAACAGCTTTATCATTTCGTAGTCAGGTGCTTCCGGGCCGATGAATTACTTTCCGTGCTGCGGTAAAACGAGACGTGTTAATTGCATTGACTGTGAGTTTCTGTGTTGTCTACCTTAGATTAGCAGCATTTCATAATTAGCAAATAAATAATGTGGTATAAAGTGAAGCCACTAAAATATATTGACTGAATTATTTTAAAAGTTTATACTTAAAAATACAGTATCTGTGTCCTTATTTGAGGCAGACACTCTCCTTAGCAGCTACTATAAGACAGACTGAGAAATAAGTTTACAGGATTTTTCTAAGATGGAGGGAAGATGTCTATCCAGCATTAACAAGTGAGGGGCCGGGGTGTAGTGGTGAGCAGGGGCTGGCATGTCTTGCACCACGCAGAGTCTACAACGGGGAATTCGCTGGCACGGGAATCATGAAACACAGATCGTATCTTTAAGTGGGGGTCACGAGAGACAGGGATGGGCAAGTGATTTATTGAGCAAGGGCTCTGGACGGAGTGAGGGAACAGGACAGGGCAGGGAGGGAGATACGCACAGATGTGCTTCAGCTCACGTCTGGCCTTGCTCTGTGGCCTGGGGAGCTCTGGAGCACGAGTGACGCCGCAGAGAAGTGTCACCCTGAGACAGGACGGCTGAACCTCGCTTGGTCCCGTCACTCGCTGCGGTGGCCCTGGCTGGAGGGTAAGGACGCAAGCACAGAGGGCCGTTCTCCGGAGGAAGGTGTGGCTGTTCCTACAGCACCTGCTGCAGCCGCGGCCGGACGGGAGAGCCGGCCTGACGAGGGAGGGTGGGTGGAGGCCCACGCAGCTGCCTAAGCCCGGCACAGCGCCCGTCTCCGCCACGTGCAGGCCGTCGGCACCTGACGGGCCGTAGAACCTCTCCAAGCCTCAGCTTCCCGATCTGCCTGACAAATGAGAAAGGCAACAGCCACCCCTTTCCCTCACAAACGTGCTCTGAAGGAAACGAAGACTCTGGAGTGTTTCCGGAGCCGCCGGCCTGTCGGGGAGAGAGCAACGCGGTGTTTCCGAGCTCGTGGGAAGACGCCAGTTGACGTGACCGCGGTCTTCCTTCGGATGCTCCGAAACAGCCTAAGACGTGGACCTGGGGAAGGTCGTTGATTTTGGCGAAGGTGCTGGCAGGCAGGAGTGAGGGAGTGGGGAGAGAGCAGAGACGGAGGAGACGCTGATCCGCAGGTGTGGAGGTCCCTGCAGGGGTGGGTGGGCACGGGCAGGACAGCCCTTGGCAGCAGCAGCCGGTGACGGCACCAGAGGCCCCGTGCGCCCCAGTGGAAGTGTTTGGGCTGCCGTGACCCCTCTCGGTGCTGCTCAAACCCACAGATCATTAATTCTCTTCTGTCGCCGATTCCTCAGTGCTAGGCCGACCCTGCATTTGCCAGTGTGACCAGCGATAGGCCCTTTGCTGCTGCTGACTCTGAGGCTGGCGGTTGACATCCATCACGTCTCTCCCCCGCTACCCACTCTAGGCTTCGCTCGCCCTCAACCAGCATTTCTGAGGATGCTGCTCTGTAGGGGACCCAGACCCTCACCCCGGGGGTATCCGCACCTGGCTGGACTGGCTTCCTGCAGTCGCTGTTCCCTGTGATCCGCGGACGTAGCAACACCAGGAGATACCTCAGTGACCCCCGATATCCAGACTCGCTGTCCTCTTCTCCGTGCGGCAGCAGCGACCCCATCGCCTCACCCGTTGCTCTGCCAAAATGGAAACTCATTCTTTGCCTGTGATGCTCTGCATGAAGAGCCTGAGTGGTGAGGTGGGTTTACAGTGTTAGGCTCGGGGTCTCATGGGGAAGTGTTGGCCTCCGAGAACCGGGACCTCTATTCTAGAAAAGATTAAAGTTATGGAGACAAGAAATGCAAGTTAAGCAGCTGCGTCACTGGGAGTGATGATGAGAGGTACAGCTGCGCTTGTCCCTGTTGGTGCCCAGACCTGTGTTTTCCAGCTTTGGGGGTGCACAGCACACATAACGGCGACGACGTGGATGGAAGTAGAGGGTATCACGCTCGGTGAAATAAGTCGAGCAGAGAAAAACAACTGTCATGTGATCTCTCTGATTGAGGAATTTGAGAGGCAGGGCAGGGGTTTGTGGGGGGAAGGGAGTGAAAAAACGAGACAAGATGAAACCAGAGACGGAGAGAAACCATAAGAGACTCAATCTCAGGAAGCAAACTGAGGGCTGCTGTGGGGAGGGAGATAGGAAGAGGGAGGGTGGCTGGGGGTGGACACTGGGGACGGCATGTGCTGTGATGAGCACCGTGAGGTGTGTAAACGTGGTGAGTCACAGACCTGTACCCCTGAAACAAGTAATATGTTATATGTGTAAAAAAAAGAAGAAGAAGAATGTGCTGAATCGCGGCTTGGATGGGCCTGGGGAAGGGAAACGGGAGTCCCCAGTGGTGGGAAATTTGTCAGAAGTTGTCTCTGACATGCTGCGTTCCCTTTCTCTGAGTTTATCAGTGTCAACATCAAGCACGGAAAATCAGCAAAGACTTGGAACAGTGGGTGGGAGTGGGGGGGAGCAAGTTATAAATATCTCCTTGCTCTGAGCACTCATCTGTGCCCTATCATGACATTTGTCTTCCTAATTTGATCCCTAAACTAGTTGTCTCTGTTGGACGAAAGGAACACAGTGGGGAGGAGAAAGAGAGAAGAAACATGCCCATGAGTGGAGACAGCAGGAGTCGGGTAGATCGGCTAGAATTACCGATCGGATTTTTTCAAGCTACTGGTGCTCTTCCTGCACTAGTAGAAGTGTTAACACTGTTCCCCTACGGAAGGGGAGACAATTAGTGAGCCTGAGTCCCAGCAGAGTATGTCCTATCCTCTAGGCGTGCTAGGGAGAAAAGAGGTTCAGAACCCCCAATTTAACCATTGCTTCTGTTTTATCCTTCTGATATATTCTAGGGGGAATCCTTTCTAATTTCATAGTCTTCATGACATCAGAAAATTGGTAGCTCCCGGTATTTCTTTATTACAGTCTTTGGAGTTTATAATTAATCCTAATTAATGATAGCGTGATAAAAATCATAAATATCATGCTAAGAGTCTTAGGCTTATCTGCTAGGTAGTGCAGGACAAATGTCTACATTTCTCTCATGTTTTAGCAACGGGGAATGGAGTAAGAGGGAGGAAGTTTCCTATGTGTTTACTGTGATACCCTGTCAGAAGGACATTCCCAGTGTTCTGAATCACTTTTAAACACAATTATGAATAATGATGATATGAAAAAAAAGAGACCACAGGAGCTTTGTATTTTGGTAATTTGTGGGCCATAAGGATGGATGAAGGGAGAAGATTTAATACTTTAGAACGAAATTTTTTAAATAAAATAAGTTTAGTACAAATACCTAGCTTGGTTCCATTAATGAAAAGGTTTTTTTTTGTTTGTTTGTTTGTTTCCCAAGTGTATTTTAGAAATATTTAAGTCATGAAAACAAAGGGCACAGGGTTAACTGTATTGTAATTCTATTTTTTTTTTTTTTGGCTTTAAAAAATTTATCACAGGAATACATGCTTGTGGTTTTAAACGTCAAATGATGGTGAAAGGCTTATGTATTGAAAAACAGCAGTCATCTGTGCCTTCCCCTGATGCCACTCCGCAGAGGCCATGACTGCTTACAGCTCATTCCCGTACCACAAATTCCTGTTTATGAATTTCAGGACTCTCAGCCCCGTACCCTATGTTCTTACCTCCTGTGTCCTTTCACAACGACTATTTCTTAAGTTTTAGTTAATTTCACATTCATGCTTTTTATTATTTTTTTCTAGGTAAATATTATTTTTCACTGAGCCAAATAGGCTATGATTATATTTGATTTATTTTATAACATGCTTTCTTTTTTTAATTTCTTTTCTTTTCCTTCTTTCTTCTTCTTTTTTTTTTTGTAAATGGGCTTCATGCCAATGTGGGGCCCAATATGGGGCTTGAACTAGCAGCCCTGATTGCAAGGCCTGAGCTGAGACCGAGTGTCAGATGTTTAACCCGCCGAGCCACTCAGGCGCCCTTTCTCTCCTTTTAAAAACTGGTGTGTACTTAACATGCAGTATCGTGTTAGCTCCAGGTGTACAACGTAGTGATTCAACAACCTCTGCATCACTCAGCGCTCAACAACACAAGTGTATTCTCAATCCCATTGTCTGTCTGTGTTACAGCCTTTTATTTTCCCTGGAGTTAATAGTTGCCTCATTCATTGTCTTTATCTGCTCCACTGCCCTTGGAACTTTGACCCAGCTCTTCCCATACCCTCTGGCAGCCTTCTAAAATGTCATTCTTAAGTTTTTTCTCAGAGTCACACTATCAAACAATCTGCCGTATCCTGCTCTCGTTTTTCAAAAGACACCTTGGGCCGCCTGCCTCACTCCGCTCTACCCTGGAGTGGTTGCCCTGGACCCGCGGCAGAATCACCACCCTTTGCCTGTTTCACTTTGCTTCTCTCTCCTGTGACCAGGATTTATGTCGTTTTCTTTCTTAGTTTTTTTTTTTTTTTTCCTTAGTCCTCCTTGGCTTACTGAGAAGCCATTGGAAGTAGATTGTCCGAGACTTTATGTATTTGAAAATATTTACTCTACTTTGACACTTGATAGTTTGGCTAAATCTAGAATCCTTGGTTGCAAATTATTTTCTTTGGAAATTTGGGAGCTGTTACTACGTTGACTTCTAGCTTACAATGTTGCTTCTGAGACGTCGGAGGCTTTCCTTATTTCTGATCCTTCGCCCTTGGCCAGTTTTTCTTCTCCGGAAACCTTCAAGATCTCTTTATCTCTGGGATTTTCAAATTTCACAACGTTATCTTCAGTGTGGGTTTCTTTTCCTCTCATTATTATGCCTTTTAAGCCAGAAATTCATGTCCTTCTGTTGTGGCAAATTTCCTTGAAATGTCTCTTGAGAATTTCTTCACCAGTGATTTCTCTGCTCTCTCTTTTTGGAACTCCTACTCGCTGGATTGAACCTCTACCTTCTGAAGTTTTTTGTTCTATTTTTCATCTTTTTGTCCTTTTGTCCTACTTTCCAGGTGAATTCCTTGAACTAATCTTGCTGTTCTTTTACTGTTTCTTATTTTTAAATTTTAGCAGTATTTTTAATATCTAGAAGAATTTTCTTTTTTGTGTTTATTTTTATAGTATGCTTTCACTGCATGGCTGTGGTCTCTTCCTCCACCAGCAGAGATACTAATATGCCCCCTTGAAGAGAGGAAGGAGGTTTTAAACCTCTTTGCCATGGGTATGTCAGATCCCTTGGGCACATGGGGAGAAAAGTTTCAGAACCCCTGAGAATACTGAGTAGAGTGCCTTTGTAGTTTTTTGATTATCTTCTCACATTGTTTCTGTATTCTTATGAGGCTTTTTAAACTTTCTTATCATTTGTTTGCTTGCTTAACTTAGTATTGCAGACTTTCCTCAGATGCCTGGAGTCTGTACCTGTCCATTCACGTTTATGACTGAATCTTTGGAAAGCTGATCGGAAGTTCTGTGTCCGTTCACTGACTTTTCAACTGATGGGCTTTACTATGGGGTAATTATGATGACACGGGTTTTTCATGGGGGACCTTCAAATGTCAGAATCTAATATTTTGTCTGGGGGAGGTTCAGTCTTCCTGGAGAAGTTTCCTACAGTGTTCTGGATGCTGTCTCTGTTCAGCCTACAGACTTTCACATAATCTCCCTGTTTTCATTTGCAAGCCTTCCTCCACTTTCCCTTTTACCTCCTGTCTCTGAGTCTGGATCCTCGTTTTCTCCTGCAGCAGTGGAAGAGGAGTAGTTGGATACAGCTTATCCCGCCTTCTGAGAACTTGCGCCCCTCACCTGTCTGGGTTCTGTTGTGTATTTGATTTGCTTCTTGTCATTATCTTCCTTTGTAAGCACTTACATGCCTTCTTCCTTCTCTCAGGCATGTCATTTACTTCTCTATTGCTTTCTGCCATCTCATAATTTAGTTCAGAATTAAAATCGTCTCAGCGTCTGATCAGAGGCGCAATTACTATTTCTGATTTTTACTTCTGTGAGTATTAGGGTGATTTTTATAGTGAGAGAGGTTGGGCCATCTTGAAACTAAAACTCCAGTGATAATCACTTTAATTATCATGGAGAATAGTTGGGCGTGGCTAGATAAATTGCTGAATGGAAAGACTTTTTTTTCCTCTTAAATTTCTTTTTCGCTAAAATCTGAAACACTGATCTTCTGAGAACTTCTTTTTCGTAACTTTGTGGAAGTGGATGGGGAAACAACGAAAGTGATTGATTACGGCTAAAAATCACATTGCAGCATTTTTGCCATCATCAATAGTGTGAGAATTTCTTCCCTTCCATACAAATTCGTGTTTTCAAATCACACCAAGGGTAGAATACAATGGCAGGAAACTGAATTTTCTAGGTGGTCTGTAGCACTCTGCATTTTTGCACAGAAATCCCATAGACAATCTTAACCTGTGGGAAAAGTGCTCAGTAGTCTGGTGTCCTCAAATTGATGCGTCATGTTTCAAGTAACAGAATAGGAAGACAAGTGTAAGGGTTGGGTGGGTTTGGGAGAAGCCTGTGAGATTGTTTCCCGAGAGGAGTGGTTTCGTGGGAGTGACACGAGCAGGAACTAGGTTATGGTTGTCGGAGAAGACAGTGGATGATAACTGATCCTGAGTCTTCACCGCGCGGCGGGGCCCATGCTTGGAAATGCTTTCCGCCGGAGCCTCCTGATGACCTTGTGGAAACACCGTTAGCTTTGTTTCACAGGCTGGGAGGTGGAGGGTGAGCGGCGCCGACATTTGCACAGACCCAGGATCCGGTGCCCGGCCGTCTGTCCTTGGAGCCTCTGCTGCTGCTGTGGTCTGCGGCACTGCATGGGCCGTGGAGATGGTGCGGAGAAAGGGATGCAGTGGGTGCGGACAAAGGAGGCGTCCGGTATGCACGAGGGGGGCAGCCTGTATCGAGGACGTTGAAGGAAAAGGTGCTCCGGGTCTTGAGACTATTGCTGGGACGAGGGCGTGGGGAAAGGACCTGGTAAACATGGGCTTGTCTGAGCGCATCCCTCCCAGCGCCCCTCCACCAATTAGGAGAGCTGTCTGGAAGGGTGCCGCCTCAGCTTCTGAAAAGAAGACCCCAGGACACGCACTACTGAGAGGAGGGGAGTCGCAGCTGACAGAAAAATAAGGCTCTCGGTGGAGGCCTGAGCCCCCAGGAAGGCCTGGAGGTTGTTGACCGAGCAGCGAGAGGCCCCTCTCCCCACGGTGGGGCCCCCCACTCGCTGCCTCCCTGCTGCACCTTGGAAGAGCCTATGACTTGCCTTATATGGGGCAATTAATGAGCAGTGATGACAGGAGACTCCTCTCCATATCGTTCAAGCTCGGGTTTGTGACCAGACAGGTCGCCATTGCCCTCCTGGTGCCATTAGAGGAGACGCGCCTTCGCGGCCGTTTGCGGAATTGGGTAGCGGAAGCGGAGGGCACGGAGTTAACCACGTCCCATCTTTCCTTTATGTCGTCAACTGCTGTGGGGAGAAGCGCGGATTGAGAAGGGGCCTGTTTTGCTCTAAGATGTAATCCCTCGTTAGTATCAACACACGTACTACAATTCTCCGGAGAAGACGGGGGGACTCTGTTACCCCCTCATTTAGTACAAAAGGAAACCCTTCAAGTTTTCTTCTATGTAACCTGTTTTTATTCCAAGAGGGAGGAGTTATTATTCCCTTTCTAAAGATCAGGAGACTGAGGCCCAGAGATGTCTTTGCAGGTGCTGTGCCCAAGGCTGCAGAGCGTTGAAACCGCTGTGGAGCCAAGACTGGCTTTTCATAATCCTGGCTCTGGCTGAAGCCAGTAGCTCCTTGAGGCTTAAAGGATTTCCTTTCACAAGGCCCCTGGGATCACTGGGAAGAGTCAGTCAGGTGCTCATTAGACATTTTCTTTTTGATTATATCAGGGCTTAGTACATTCCTAGGCACATGGAGGAAAAAATCAGGCCATGTTTTCTGTCTTCAAGACATTTTCAGATGAGCAAGCCAGATACTTGGGGAAAATTAAATTCTTCACAGCTACTACATGGTCAATAAGGAAAAGAGACGGCGTAGGCTGGAGTGCTTGGAGCGGAGAGGGAGGTACGGGAGTGCGTGTGGAGGGACGCGTCCTGACGGACAGATGGACGAGTCTTTCCTACCAGTGGAAACCGAATCAGAACATGCAAGGGAATTTCCCGGGCTAGCTTTAGAGTCTGGAGTGACGGTGTTGTGGTGGAGGGAGCGAGGGCTCCCGCACGTGCAGGTGCCCGTTTTTGATCTTTTGTTCTGCTTGGTTTTCGTCCTCTCATGAGACTGCGCAGTTTAACGTGAGGTGAAGAAAGGAAAAAACCCACTTCTCCTTGCACCTATGTTTATTGTATTTCTTAATCTACTCATTTTACCAAATAGTTTTTGAAGGCAGAGGACAAAAGTGGACAGCGCTTGGAAGATAGTTTTTAGGAGAATTACTCGTAATTGCTACATATATTATCTGACTTTAAAGTCTAGCCACCTCCCTCCCCAAAATTGATTTCAGGGATTTTTATTTTTTTCTAGAACAGGTCTCTATGTTTATCAGAATACCCACCTGGGAAGATTTGTATTAATGTAATAAATTTAGAAAAGATCAGGAAAGATAAGACTACCCCGTAAGTGTCAGTGCCTACACAGGGGGGAAACTGCATACATGAGGCAGGTAGAACCAGCTGCCCCCCCAGGATTTCCACAGTGTTGTGAAACATCTCTCTTCTTTACCGCATCATAAACCCCTAGAAAGAAGAGACTATGTCATGTGCCTCTTTACATCCCCAGTTTCTACTATCTACCCAGTCAGGAGAAGTTCCTTAAACGATACATTCATTTAGTTGAACGAATAAATGAATATATAAAGGAGGGTCTGGCTTCATCCTTCGTACTAATTAGGGTCATGCTAGCTGCTCCAGTAAGTAGGCCCCCCAACGTCGTTGGCTTTGTACAACAGAACCATAGCTACTGTTCCTAATTGTCTAATGCACCCATGATTGATGGTGGCTTTCCTTTACGTGGTGATGGGGAAGTCTGGGCTCCTACTAGTTCATGACTGTGCTTTCCCCTGGGGCCTCAGAGCCCACTGTGGATGCTGGGCAGACAGGGAAGAGAGCACAGGAGGGCACAAATGACATACATCACTTGTGTTGACGTTCATTTAACTAGAACTGGCCACAGGACCCTCCCTAGGAACAAGGAGGGCAGGAACGTGTAGTCCCTGACTGGGCAGCTTTCTCAAAAAGACTCAACACCCACCATCCCGGATGAGAAAAATAGGGATTTTAGTGGCGAGCTGGCCACGTCTCCCACATCTGACCATCAGCACTTCCTGGTCGGTGATCTCAGGCGAGATTATAGCTTCTGTAGGTCTCGGTTCCTCACTTGCAAATGGGCATAATATATTTATCCTGTTTGATTGTTGTAAATATTAAATGGCACGTGTGTTTGAAGTAGCTGGTTGTAGTGCTTAACATACAGGGGCTGTTGTAATTGTTATTTCCATCCAATGAAGATATTTACAGTGTTAACCTTTTCTTTTAACCACAAACACGGCACCTACAGAACTAGGGCAACCCAAAGAGAAGACGCAGGCATAGGTCTCAGGGTAGAGGAAGAGGCGGAGACTTTAGATTAATAACTCCTACAGGGGCCGTGGCATACACTAAGGTTAGGGTAGCATATGGTACCTGTTGGGTAGTGTGGACTTCAGCTATAAAGGGGGATTTTTTTCCCTTGAAAACCTACTGCAGGGGTGCCTGGGTGGCTTAGTGGGTTAAAGCCTCTGCCTTCAGCTCAGATCATGATCTCAGGGTCCTGGGATCAAGCCCCGAGTCAGGCTGTCTGCTCAGCGGGGAGCCTGCTTCCTCCTGTGTCTCTCTCTCTCCGCCTGCCTCTCTGCCTACTTGTGATCTCTGTCTGTGAAATAAATAAATAAAATCTCTAAAAACAACAAAAAAAAAACCTACTGCAGATGAGCTAAAAGAAGTTAGATATTGTCCACGTGAAAGGTTCTCACCCCATCCTAGTGGAACTAGATAGAATGGGATTATCACAAGCTTATCCCATAAACCAAGGAGAGTAAAGAGGTCGGACCCTGGGGAGAGGAGAACGAGGGACTGTAAGGACACAGGGCCATGGGGAGACAAGAGAGGGAAGTGGAGCTGGGCTGGGCCCCCAGGGACTCCCCTCCTTTCCCAGCTGCCAGGCGTGTCCTGCCTGCTGAGGCTTACAGCTGAATCCTCCAGAGATTACCCTTGGTTGTACGAAGGGGTCTAGTCTAAGGTTACAGCCCCTGCCACTCAGTGGCGCTACCGAGACCCGTTGCAGAGTCTGCGAAGGGCCATCCCGGCGTCCACTTCCCCGTGGGGCCGCGAGGCCTTGGCTGCGGTTCAGCTTCTCCTGCTGCTCGCGTCTGCCCGGTTCCCCGCCCTTAACAGCTGTGGTTCCCAGCCCACTGCCAGCAAGGGCCCCGCATGGCTCTGTGTCTCAGAACCTGTTTCCTGGGAACTGGACCTAGGAGAGAAGAGGAGAAAAGGGAAGGGAAAGGAAGGAGAGTAAAGAAGTGGGGAGGACCCACAGAAGAGGGTTTTCGCTTAGGGACCGTCGTAGGCAGCACTTCTGGAAGTGCCCAGATAAAGGCCTCCTTCCTGTTTACTTCTGGGAAAGCGCAGCGTGGCTGAACCACACTCCAGCTTCAAGTAAGGGCCTCTATGACGCTTCCTTCTGGACTCCCTCCGCACGCTTGCCCAAACGCCAGTGAGTTTGTTTAATAACGGACTGTCATGCTTCGTTCCACTGTCGTACAGTAATTCTGTACGCGGGAGGCGCTTTTCACAAAACCTGTTTTCTCCCTCCCTCCCTGTTCCCCACCAAGCGTAATCTAATTTACCAAGTTCTGCTCTGTGCAGAATAATAGCAGACCTCCCACACTCATGTGTTAGAAGAAAGGAGGAAAAATTTGCTTAGGGCCTCTGTAGTGACGGGTTTTCACCAAGAGGACTTATGCTGCTTCTCAGTCCTGCTGATGGGCTATGCCAGTGGGTTTTGTGGCCTTCTGTGCCGAGCACACAGTGGGCCTGCAAAATAGATTGTATTTATTTATTTAGCACGTGGGAGGGGAGGGCAGAGGGAGAGGGAGAGACAGACTCTCGAGGTGTGGAGCCTGGTGCGGGCTCCGTCTCACAACTCTGATTGTGACTCCGCCGAAATCGAGAGTCAGACACGTACCTGACTGGCCACCCAGGTGCCCTGCACAATGTGTTTTGAAATGACTCACGTGGAGTCTGTAGTCGGTGTGTCCTCAGGTGCTGCGGTGGAAGAAAACCCCGGAAAGCTCGCCACCTGGGGCTGCCGTTCACCTTCGGGCCTTTTCACGGACTTACCCCATGATGGATCTCCCACTCTGTCATGTGAATATTCTAAAATTTTCCTCTGTTTTAAGGGGTTTTGTTTTCTTCATGAGTGGGTTTGCCACCATGAGATTCAGTTTCCCCGGGAGAAGTGCGTGCTCCGGCCTCCCGTGTGTGATTAATTCAGAGGAAGCCTTTATCTATTGTGATCTAAATGTGTGTTTGTTTTACCCTTAGCCAACAAGACAATTACAAATGTCGTCTCTGCCGCAGCGACAGGCTGGAGCACGCGCTGTCACGGGGAAGCTGCAACGCGTGCGAGCTCCGGGCTCCAGGTCCTGGTTGCCTCCAAAGCTCCGATGGGTCCCAGCGTCCGGGGAAGATCTGAGTGGAGCTTGGGCAAGTGGCTCGTTCTGGGCTCCAGAGCTATGCTGGGGCTGGTGCCCGCACGGAGGGAGCGCAGGCACCAGCATCTGCGTCGCCGTCAAGGGGAAGGTGGAGGCCACTGCACTGTAAATCCGTCTCTCATACCTGTTTGCCTAAAACCTGTTAGTCTTCTGCTGTCACGCGCCGAAACTGCATTCATAATAAATGCTTTTCTGCCCATAGTTTGAAAGAAAGAGATGATGATGAAAATACGCCGATAACGGTGCCATCTTTGTCATTAAAGCTGAAAAAAAATAAGACTCAGGTGGTGCCCTTCCTCGTGACAAGCCTGAGTATCGGATGCTACCGTGAAGGCTCCTCAGGGAGCAGTTTTATGTCATTGTCTCATCACTGTCACTCTACTGTGCCGAAGGGAAGCTGTGTTGCCATTTGCATATTCTGAAAGTTTATTGAATTGTGAGAGAGTGTGCCTGAGGAATAACTTGTCGGGATATATTTAGGAACTTGGATTGTTTTTCTGGTTGGAGCTGCCAAGCCTCGCTGCCACTCCAATCATTTATTTAGTGTCGCTTTATGCGGATTTCGTCCAAGTGCTTGGGATTTAAAAAGGCAGGAGCCCTGATTCCTGCACGTGGTAAAATGCGGGAGTCGTACGTGTAAGTAGGTAGTTGGAGGCCCGGCCCTCACGGGTGATGCACCCAGCGCTGAGAGCAGAGGACGGAGGGGCCAGCCCAGGCCAGCTGGGATGCTTCACGGTGGAAGCGGCATCTGAACTGGGTTTTGAAGAAGAAGCAGGAGTTTGAAAGGCAGGGAAGGTAGTGAAGATCCCCCTGGTCAAAGAGCAGAGCAGGCCGAGGCCGAGAGCGGCAGCACGGCGGGGGCTGCTTGTGGACCTGAAGTGTCCTCGCGTCTGCAGGGCTCGCAGTGATCGTGGAAAGCTCTGGGTGATCGTCGGAAGGATTTGAAATTCAGCGGGAGCCATGGGGCTTTCAGACGGGAGGACGAGCTTGCGAGTGAGCAGCAGTCAAATCCCGAGGGCGAGTGAGATGAGAATGGAGGTGGGAGGGGAAAGGTGAGCCGAGGGCTCTGGTAACCTCGGAGGGTGCCGCGTCAGGGAGTGGTGCTGGGGGACCGGGCAGCAAGGAATGACAGAGTTGGTTGGTAAGGGCCCAGGACAGGAGACGTAGAGGGGGGAGGAGAGTGTGGGATGGTGGGTAGAGGACAAAGGATGCTGAGGGAAGATGTCTTTTCTAGAATGTGGCAGATTTGTGAAGAGGGTTCACCACCTTTATGAACTGTTTGCTGTGTGTGTTCTTCTGGACTTCTTTGACGTGTTCGACTCCCCCGAAACCCCCAGGTGGAAATGAGTGTTGCTTGGAGTTTCTTCTTGGTTCCCAAAATACTCGGGAAAGCTCAGGTATTTGCTGCCCTTATTAGATACAAGCGGTTGAAGACGGGGATTGTGTCTTATTAATATTGGTGTCTCTCGCTCCTGCTACTTAGTAGGTGTTTAGATGGGGCTTGTCGCAGAGCCGTGGAATGACGATGTAAGTGTGACAGGTTGAAGTGAAGGAAACCATGGACATGGGAGGTTGAAGATAACAGAGAGAAAGGAGATATTGGTAAGAGGAATTTTCAGAAGCTAGATCTGGATCCCCCAGAACAGAGGTCAGCAAACTTTTCTGTATAGGGCTGGATGGTAAGTATTTTAGGCTTCGTGAGCGAGGAACTGTTACTCAACTCTGCCGTCGTTGTGTGAGAGGAGGTGGACACAGTAGACAAAAGAATGGGTGTGGCTGTGTTCCCATGCAGGTTTGTGCATGAAGACAGGCCTTGACCCGCGCTCCAGGAGACCGAGAAGGGGAGAGCGACGGGCGCTGGCTTGTAGGGTAGAGGAAACTGACACAGGGGAGATGCGGGAGAGGACGGAAGTTGAAGTAGTTCCTCTAAGAAGGACAATGTTAAGAGCGGAATGAGGCAGAAGAGGGAACAGAGTTTCATGATGAGTGGAAAGCATCCCGAAAGAGTTCTCTGAAGAATGTTGTTGGAAATCACTGGGAAGACTTTAGGGCAGCAGTGGAAGCAGATACAGAGCTGGTATCATGGTCTCAGTGACAGTGGTTATGTGACTTTTGCCACTTTAATAGGAGTGTTCACTTTCCTTTTCCCTCCAGTTAGTGTGCACCTGAGTGCTATGCCCTAGTAAGGGTAGAGACATTTTCCTAGGTTATGGGACATCAGCACTGACCCCTATCTCACGTAGAGGCGGGGGAATTAGTGAATGGTGTCCCCGCTGTGGGCAGGATGGTGAATGCTGCCTTCAAAGTTGCAGCTTGCTTGGGTTTGCTGTTTCTTACAAATTAGGGATTAGGAATCCATCATTTTAGGAACCCAGAGTGCCCCTTCTTTTCTAGGCAATCTGGGACGTCCAATTTTTTGGCGCTTAGACATAAAGGTTTTTCTGTATCCCATCTCAGGGACTAGAACATTCCACTTGCCCACCTTATCAAGGGAAGCTGCTAGGATAATCTTCAAGTGATCCCTATCCCTTCCCTTTTTACCTGTAACTGTCCATTACATTTGCAACACCAGACATTCACAGTAACTGACTATTTTTCTGCTGGTGATTACCCTGATTTTGTCTTCAGAGATATAAAGGTTCTCATCCACCACCCCCGCACAAAAACCCAAAAACAAATAGTAATTGTAACAAGAACCACAGAAGTATACTCCCTGGCAGGTAATCTGTGGTGTTTACCGTGGGCTGCTGTTTTGGGCCTCGATTCTAAGCTCCTCCTAGTCTGCTGTCCACTAGAGGAGACGCCAGAAGGTTAAAACCTTTGAAGATTCTCTTCCAGGTGTGATCTGGATTCTGCCTCTGGGACCACAGGTGAGTGACTTTACATGAAAAAGGGAGCACGAGGCACGGTGTGAGGTCCCACCTTCCTGATTACGTTGGCTTCTGCAGCCACTGGGCTGTCCGGTGCTGGTGGAGGAGGCTTGGTTCCGTCTGCAGGTCTCTGAAGGGCTGTGTTTCAGCCAGGCGGACAGAAGCTTTTTAGATCACAACAGAGGCTGTCTGATTGTGGGAGCGGTTCTTGGAAGCTCGACTTGGTCTATCTTTCCATCGCTTCTGGTGAAATTGGGAAGAACCCAATACCGGCTTGGTGTGCCTGGGCGGCTCAGTCAGTTAAGTGTCTGCCTTTGGCTCGGGTCATGATCTCAGGGTCCTGGGATCAAGCCCCGCATCGGGCTCCCTGCTCAGTGGGAAGTCTGCTTTTCCCCTCCATCTGCCTGGTGCTCTGCCTACTTGTGTGCCCCGCCCGTCAAATAAATAAATAAAAATCATACAAAAAAAAAAAAAGAACCTAATACCTGTCAATAAAATACATGTATTTATGTCAGATATACGTACGCATACTATATATATACCATATTATAATATATATGTACTTATGCTTAAGCCGGCTGCCGTGGCGTCTTATGTGCGCCTGGGCCTGAGCCGGCGCAGCCTCCCTTCAGGCCCGCAGGCTGAGCAGGAAGGCAGGGGAGAGGCGGCTGGGCTTTGCCGGGCTGACGGTGAGGCATAGATTGGGCAGGAAGCAGGAGCCAGGACCCAAACGCCCACTGAGGTGGTGAAGCCAGACGGGGACCGAGAACTTGGAGGGGGAGCCCCAGCACTGGGGGTCGCCATGAGGGAAGGGCTGCTTGCATGGCTGGAAATAGGGGACGTACGTCCTGGCATCCGTGGGAAAACACCAGTATTTGTACGAATCTCCCAATATACCGTCGATGGAGCGACAGTTGAATTTGATCGCAGAGTGCAGTAAAGCGTGGCTGAAAAATTACACGAGCCGCTTTGGACGCTGAGTAACAGCTTCCGTGTGCGATCACGCCCAGAGAACAGCTCAGCCGCTCTGACAGGCACGCGCCAGGCCCTCGCTGGTCCCAGTTCACTGCCGAGGAGCGGGCGGGTCTCTGCGGGTCACGGCCCTGTCAGGGTTACCGCAAACCGTGAAGCCACAAATTCTTAGATGTTTTATGTGTTAGTCATAGGCTTGTTTCTAGTCAAACTCTCAGATGTGGTAGCGCTGGACCCGCTAATCTGCACTTTGCCTTTTAAGCACTTCGTATGTTGATCAGAATCTTGTGGTAATTTAATGATAACCGCATTATCAGTCACTCAAACGTGATTGAGACCTTAACGGTCTGGATAAAAATGAAATCATCTCATCATTCCTGTCTCATTCATAAACCCCTTACCTGCTTTCTCATGCGAGAATCTCAGATTTCCCTCAAAGCTTCCCTCATTTATAACGAACAAAGACCCGGGTTTTTGTCGACAGCAAATATTTTAACGGCATTCGGTCGGATGGCTGGAAAGTAGACTATTGTCCTGTCCTTCCGGTTGTCTTCCACATTGGAACACTTTGTCAGAGATCACACGCTGAAGGCCGATGGGGCCGCACGTGTGTCTTGTTTGCACGGCTGTCATCAAGGGCTTGACTTCGTTGCCAACAATAAAAATAAGAAAATCTTACCAGAAAACCCGGGTCTCCCACCAACACGGGTGCTCATCTTGGCCGGACCAGAGTAGCTGCCGTGCCGGCCATCTCCAGGCAGTCGGAGCCAGGCTGCCCTCATCTCCATGGGCAGCCCGACTCCTGTGAGCATTTAAGTTTATGACCGTGTAATCGCTTATGACGGAATAAATGGAAGTCGTCACTTAGAGGGGGCACGTGAGGTCCTCTGGAAAAAAAAAATCAATGATGTTAAGAATATTTAGCCATTGGTTATAAAAACTGTGTTTGTAGTGTGATCTTCTTGTGAAAGAAATTTCTTGGGTTTTCGTTCCAGGCTGTGCAGGGGATGAAGGCTGACCAGGAGATTTGTGTGCCGCACTCTCATTAGCCCCCTTATCCAGAAGCCCTTGAGCCATTCCTCTTGCTCAGTTTTTATTTACACAACTTGGAAGGTATTTGCAACGTGGCTTTTATCTGTCTGGTCCCTCTTTGTGATCCTGCGGGATGGCTCCCTCGTTCTCTTGTTTGGGATGATCTGTCTTTGCCATGTTCCTGGGGGAGCTGGTTCTGCTCCTTCTCTTTCCTCCAGAGCATTGTTCTGTGCATGAATATCGTTATCATCTTTTTTCTCCTTTGGTTTGAAAATGGGTCACTCAGTGATGAAATGCATCCCAGAGAGTGAACACAGACCCGCAGTCGCTGATCTGGTAAAACCCGCACAGCCAGGATCTCCACATTAATAAGTTGCAAGGAGTTAAATCCATTCATCACTCCGCAGATGCTTCTTGAACACCAGTGTGTGCCTGAGGTTTTAGGTCCCAAGCCCGCTGCAGAAGCAACATCTAGCCACGTTCCGGGGGGAGGATAGACTCTAAACACAGGCACGACGGAGTCTTGGGCCAGTGTCATGAAGCGCGACGACGGCGGGGAGTGAGGGAGTCCTGGGTGGCGGCAGCGGCTGGTCAGGCGGTGCAGCCTCTGAAGAGGAGACGCTTCAGAGATGGGAATGGAACAAGGGGACAAGCTGTGGATGTTTGTTTCCTGTCGGAACAGAGCTGGCAAGGGCCCTGAGGAAGGAACGTTCTTGATTTGCTTCTGGAAGGGCCCGGGGCTGCGGGAACAGATGCCCGCGGGCGAAGGTAGGAAGGGTCCAGCTTCAGGTCAAGTGGGCCTCTGAGGCTATGGACAGGAATTTGGGTTTTATTTTAATTGTTATGGGAAACCATGGAAGGGAGATCTGTTGCTTGTTTTTGAGGTGGAGACGCTTGGGCATCCGTCCGTACTCCGATGAGAGGAGCTGGCCTGGGGTAATGCCTGATCGGCCGTGGGCTCGTTCCCGGCATCGAGTTCAGGTTCCACACAACTGAGGTGGTTGTGCACGAACTTGGTTGTGCCTCTGGCCACCCGTTGCTCTGCCCGTGCCCCTGGGCCCCTCCTCCTCTCCCTGACCCTCTCCTGTGCATGCAGAGTCTTTCCTAAGCAGAATGAGGCCCCGTCCGAGGGCGGTGTGTGGAGGCTTGTGGTACGTTTGGGATTTGTGGTGTAGCCATATCCGTGTTCGTTTGAGTGGGAAAACATGGATTCCAGGAGCAGTGATCCGCATACTTTCCAGCTGTGTGATCTCCCCAGTATGAATATCTGAACGTTCACTCAGAGATGCCTCTGGGCCTCCTGGAACCAATGGCAGAAGCCCCGGCTGCGCGGGAGCCGTCAGTCCCGACCCTCCGGTGCGTGTCTGGGGGGATGCGCATTTGGTCAGGTGCATCCATTAGAAGGGACAATTTTGATAAAGAAACTAATTCGTAATACCCCATTGCCCAAAGTACCTCAGTGATTACTTAACTGCTGAGAATTATCATTCTCGTGTTAAAGACCTCGTTACCTTTCCTCTTGCAACCACTCTCCGAAGGGTACTGATTTATCTGGTTTTCTAGTGCAGAGGACGGTCCGCTATTGAGTTCTAACTGAAGCCCACTGACAATAAGCGTTTTTCTTGTCAAAGGTTAATTTCCATCCTAAGTTAGAAAAATTATTATAGTATTGTCTTTTTCCTGTTTTCACTTTGGCATGTGATTTTTTAAATTTATTTTCAGCGTAACAGTATTCACTGTTTTTGCACCACATCCAGTGCTCCATGCAATCCCTGCCCTCTCCAATACCCACCACCTGGTTCCCCCAACCTCCCACCCCCCCGCCACTTCAAATCCCTCAGATTGTTTTTCAGAGTCCACAGTCTCTCATGGTTCACCTCCCCTTCCAATTTCCCCCAACTGCCTTCTCCTAACTCCCCATGTCCTCCATGCTATTTGTTATGCTCCACAAATAAGTGAAACCATATGATAATTGACTCTCTCTGCTTGACGTATTTCACTCAGCATAATCTCTTCCAGTCCCGTCCTTGTTGCTACAAAAGTTGGGCATTCATCCTTTCTGATGGAGGCATCATACTCCATAGTGTATATGGACCACATCTTCCTTATCCATTCGTCCGTTGAAGGGCATCTTGGTTCTTTCCACAGTTTGGCGACCGTGGCCATTGCTGCTATGAACACTGGGGTACAGACGGCCCTTCCTTTCACTACATCTGTATGTGAATTTTAACTCAAAATAATAAATGCCACAGCACAACTCAAAACAGCATGTCATCTGCTGCTCTGCCCCTGGCTCTCTAGACACCAGGACCCTGGCTCTTTTGTTGCCAACTTCCATGTTTGAACTTGCTGTCCTCTGCCTTGAACACTCTTCCCGAGCATACCCACATAGCTCCGTCTCTGACCTCCTTAAGCTTTCTGTACCATGAGCTTGTTACTGAGGCCTTTCCTGACCACCTTGTATCAGATCAGTACCCGACCATGGCAGTCATCTCTTTTGCTCGGCCGGATTTTCCTGGATAGCACCCTTCCCCCTGGCATGCTGTTTATTTACTTGGCTTCTTGCACTAGAGCGTGAGCTCCGTGAGAGGAAGGCCTTTGTTTTGCGTACCCCGTACATCCCGAGTTCCTAGAAGAGCGCTGCTCACAGAGGACACTCAGCCGATGTTTTAGAAAATGGAGCGACGCGTGATGGCCGATGGAGTCAGGTTGTGGCCCTGGGGCCATCAGCAGTACGTTCTCACCAGCGGACCTGCTTTCCGTAGAGACATCAAAAGCCCCAAGTAAGCTATCCTCCTGGCCAAGGATTCGCACAGGCCAGTTTTCTTTGGATATTGCATGTTTTCTCTTAGGAAACAGAAGTCTGTGGTGTGACCAGCAGACCGAATTGGAAATGGGCCTTTGAATCCTTGCTCCTCAAGGTTCGCTGTGCTGACCAGCAACACTGACACCAGCTCAAGCTTCTTAGAAATGCGGGAGCTCAAGGCCCACCCGACCTGCTTAGTCAGAATCTGCATTTAATGCAGGTAATTCCTACGCAAAATGGAAGTTTGAGAAGTACAGCTCTCAATCACCTGACTCGGACCTAGAAATCAGAGCAGATCTTCTAGAACTTCTAGAACTTAGTCACTTAGTTTTGGAAATCATCATTTGCAAAGGGGCCATTTTAAGAAATTAGTATTTTTTTTTCTTTTTAAGGTGAAACAAGTAGGGAATTTCAGTTGGTCACTTAATTTCTCTGTCCTCAAGTGCTTTGTCTCTAGGAAAAAGCGGTTGGTCTAAATGTATGTGTGTGTGTGTGTGTGTGTGTGCGCGCGCGCCAGAGAGAGGACAGAGAGAAAGGGGCGAGAGAAAGAGCGGAATTGGGGTGTACCCTTCAGTCAGAGCAGATCTGTGGCAATCTTCAGTTTCACTTTCCCTCTCCCACTTCCTATTCTATCCTTTTAGCATCTGTAGAGCATCAGACGGAGAACTTGACTTTCTGAGGACGATGGCAACCACATCTGTCTGAGGCAGTCTGGCCTCAGGGCCTGAGCACCTTGGGATTTCTGAGGGAGAACCTTGCAAATGTACTAATACCTGTTAGAAATACAGATTAAATGTGGGGGAAAGGCTGTTGTAGGCCCTTCCGTGGGACTCACTGGAAAGGCAAAAGTATGACAGGCTGAATTTTGAGCCGAGCGAGTGACATTTATTTACTTATTTCGAGGCTCCTCTTAAACCTTTCGTTACGCGAAGCTGCGGATGTGATTTTCCAGGGCAGGAACTGTGTGGAAGATGAACAAGTTGTGTCGTTATTTGCTGCAACCGCAGGCGCAGTAACTTGAGGCCGTTGGAATGCTCTCCAGCCTCCTCCGGGCGGTCGCCGGCATGCAGACGTCTCTCCACCGCTCGGGGGGCGAGAAGGAGCCAGACGCGTGTGCAACACCTTCTGTGTGTGGGGCCTGTGCTGGGCGTCTTACATACATTATCTTATTTAATCTTCACAACACGCCAGTGAGGTCGTATCGGTCCCTCCCATTTCTCAAAAGAGGGAAACCCGGTTGGAGCCTTGAGTGCCTGCTCGCTCTGACTCTCCCAGCCAAATGCTGACAGGTGGGGGGCAGGGTTCAAGCCAGGTCCAGTGGGTCTCAAAGCTCAGTCCCAGTTAGTACTTCGGAGAGTACTGGGAGGGGTCTACGGTGACGTGTTTAAAATATTAGAAATACGGCTTTCAGGTCAACCTATGTATTCAACAATAGATCTTTCCCTGTCTTAGTAAAATGTTGCTGTTCTCACCGACTTCCAGCTCGGATCGGTTGAAAGAGTAATGTGAGTGAGTTAAGAAAAATGGCTTCCAAAGGCCTCACCGGTTAACCAGAAACCCGAGCAGTGCACAGCTGGCTTACGTGTAGCCCGACCCCTTAGTAACTCCGGCATCTCCGGTCCCGGCCAACTCTCCGTGTGCACTTTCTGGGGGGAGAGCCTGGCTCTGCTCTGGAGGCTGCCGACGTTACACACACGCCCGCGTGTCTGCGGCCGGGGGTGTCCCATGCGCTGCGGACCCGCTCCGCAGGACTCCGCCCCGGCCTTCATTCTGATGTCGCCCTAATGCCGGCGGATTCTCAAGTTAAAATCCAGGCTGGTTTCACCTGTCCTTGCTCCAGGCTCCTACTAAGACTGAAGAGACATGATCCAAACGGGTCAGCCTGGCATCACCATGAGGTGGAATTTCTTGACATGTTTCTAGATGTGTTGGAGGCAAAGCCTGCAAAGGAGAGGAGAATCTCTTTTTCGCTAAAAACGCATAATATTTTTTACATTCTAAGAGGAAGGCAGCTGAACCTCTCAGTCACGGCGGAAGCACGTGGCTTTCTGCGTTTTGCAAAGTGGCTTTTGTAGCCTTTAAGGAGGCAGCAGCCCCGGAAATTGCTAGGGAATCAGCATATTTGCCCCATTCCCAGTGTAAGTGGTCACTCCCTTGTAAAATGAAGGGCCTTTTGGCAATCCTCAAAGCAGCCCAATGTTCTGTTACATTTTCTGTGGCCTCAGTTTTATAAGTAATCTTAAATTCAGTAACTCGAGGAATCATTTTCGAAGGTAGAGTCATCAGAGCTCACGGGGTGATCATTCTAATCAGAATAACCCTTGCAGTGTCTGGTGCAGAATGAGAAGGGAGGCCAGTTGCCTTGTCCCTGCCTCCCCC